>NC_051196.1:1867309-2171059 GCF_015220075.1 Falco rusticolus | reverse complement strand
CCCCAGCCATTCTGTGATTCTCTGATCTTCCCAATGCATCCCACTCACATCTCTTGCTTCCAGTGTTTAGGACTTGACGTAGGTTCCTGTTCAGAGCCATCTGACCTTGTCCCCTATGGCCAGTCATCCTCTGTGCACAGAGCAATTGCACTGCAGTCAAGGCTTCTCTTCGTAGCTCCTCGCAATCACAGTTTGATTCATACAGATGCAAGCCTATCCCAAGCTACTGAAGAAATGAGGGTACATTTTGTAGTTTAAAACTGGTTACATCAGACCTGAGTTGTGGTTGCAGCATGTAGCTCTGTGAGCACTGTTGCACTGTGAAGTGGTCAGAACAGGGGGTTTTTATTAGCATTTCTGGAAAATGTGCTGGCTGCTCGTCTTTCTGAGCATGGCTGATTCTTCTGTCTAAATTATGACCCAAATGAGAGATTAAAGAAAGAAGACCCACCTGAAAGGTCACGTATTCATTCATAACGGGTAGATCATGGTAAGTAAGAGAAGTCAGATTTTCCTGAGCTCAAGCCAGGTTTCCCAGTTATCCTTGCCCATTCCACTAGTATCCTGGGTGGTCCAAATGGATGGATGGCTCCCCCCACACTGTCATCATGCGTCTTCATTCTAGTGTTATGTTGGGGAGACATTTCTTTTCCGGTTCATGACTGAAGTTCTTGCACTGTAGAAGAAGGTAGCAACAAAAATGGCAACTTGGCACTGAAGATGAATCCAGATGTACCGAGCTATTTGGTACATGTCAGAGCCTGTTTGGGCAGCTATGGCTAGATTTGTGCTGCCCAATACAAGATCTTTCCCTCTTTCTCTGTAATAATATTTAATACAGAAAACACAGATATCTTTTTTAATTAGGATCACAGTACTTTATTTATAGCAGGCAGTGCTTCAGGATACTGTATGTGAATATTTGCTTGCTGTGCTAAGCTAAATTTGAGATGACCTCCCTGGAAGATTGAGTCAGAGTTTGAAGGGATTGAATCAGAGGAAATGAGGAGGCAACATTTCACCAGCAGACACAGGTCATTTCTCTCCTTTGGAACAGGTCAGAGAACTTAAAACCCGTAAGATAATACTTGAACATCCATCTGGCAGGAAAGGAAAAAATCATACTACGAAGTGCCAATAGATTTCTGACATTTTTAAAGACAAAAAATCGGAATGAAGCAAGCAGTAGCCTCTGAGAGAATGGGTAGCAGAATACTGTCATCTGCTGTGGCTTTACGAGTGTAGGTCGCCAGCTTCCCCTCTCAGCACACACTTGTGCAGGCAGATCTTTGTCAAAGGACAGGGAGATACAAAGAATTCTTGGGCCGAGTCCTTTACCAGCCAATTTGCCAGAACAGTGTGATTCCAACGGAATCTGGCATCTCTTCATCCCGCCGCAGTCCTTGCCTGCTCCTTCAGTGCCACCAGCTGTCCGAACTATGTATGATTCCCTGCTCCCGTCACCAAGTCTCCTTCGCTGAACTTTACGTGGTGGTGCTGGATCGGGCAGAGCTTTCGCCAGCGAGGGACACGTTTCTTTCCCGATTCATCGCTCATGCCTTAGCTCTGAGAAGGCAGCAGCAAGGAAATAATGCCTCGGCTGTCTGCGTCTTTGCTGCCTGTGTGCACCGTTCCCTGAGTCATTACTCGAGAGCTCCCTGTCTCAGTTACGCTGGCTATGACAGGAGAGGCTGAACTGACCTCAGCTTCTCTGTGCTGGTACGAGAGAGAGAAAAAGTACAAGGTGGAGGCAGAATGGCCTTCTGGATGCATCTGGCTAGCCGTGAATATTGGGCCACCCTCCTGCAAAGGAGGTGGGGTGTTTTAGGGGAGTAAGAACAAGGATGGGTCATGGTGCATTCGGATGTCGGGTTGGTTCAGATCTGCCCGGGTATGTAGTGATTGAAAGTTCCCACCTTCTGCCGGTAGCACAGACACCTGTGCTGACAGTGTGTGATAATCTGAGTAGTTCCTGCCAGCAGTCTGTGCCTGCAAACACTGGTCCCAGTTGGCACTTTCACTGGCAGAGTCCAAGGACTCTGGAACATAAGCTCCTCCGGTGTTACCTTTGGACGTCACCTTTCCCAGGTGCAGCTCAGGTGTCCTGCTAAAACTGGAGTTGTTCTGGGGACTGGCCGTCTCCATTTTCTAGTCCTGAACTGAAATCAAATCAGAACAACTGTCCCATTAGGTTACTAACGGGGGTGGGGGGGAAACATAAATGGGAAAACTTGTTCCGGTCAGTCTGTTGTGACAGTTTATGTTTCTGGTAAAAACCACATCTGTGTGTCTTGAAACACTTTGTGACTTCCTATATTTTTAGACAAGTACCCATCCTGGCATTTCTGCAGTTTGTTCAGCTCACTTCAGGTGGCCTAGGATGGGTTCACAGACCAGGAGGAGGTTCTGTGTGGTGGCCTCCAGCAAGGCATTGCAATGGCCTTTCTGTCACCCTTCTGCAGTCTTCTGCAGGGGTCTTCCTCCAGCGTTAGAAACAAAAAAATATTTCTGTAGCCTTCTTCAGCAGTCGGTGAGCTTGTTGAGGTACCTCTCTGATCTGTATTTGTACAATGCCTAGGCTGGGGGCTCCATAGTCTAGAGGAAGACCCCTACGTGATATTACAACTAAACAAAGAGGAACGGGCCAATTTTTTCTGTCATGCCTTTCACAGCATATACTCTTGGAGTGCGTTGTGTATTTTAAGTGTTCTGTTTTCAAAGGTAGAAGGGACTCTGCCAACAGGAACCAAACAAACAGGCAAAAATTTCCTGGTCCTCACAGGGAGGGCTAGAACTCTGTCAAAGTAGTAAAATGCGTGTGAAAGGGAATGGATGATCACCCGTCAAGAGAGTGTTTCCATGCTCCGTGTGAACAGAGTTGGATTTTTGTTACACGATTCACTGAAACCACAGCTACTATTGGAATACAGAGCAAGCTAGGGATGAAAAGGACGAGGGGTAAAGAGAAAGGAGTGAGTACAGGAGGAAAACCTCAGCAGCAGAGGCGGGCAGAAGACAGTCAGGAAGGATGTGAAAGCAACAAGGGAAGGCACAGGGGAAGTCAGGTTGACAAAGAGTGTCTGTTTCCAGTGGAGACCCATCTTTCCCCAGTCACTTTCTCCCAAAGCCTAAGCTAAAAATGCAGAAACTCAAAATTTCTCTGGCTATGCAGAAAGGAAAGGCAAGATGATAATCTCACAGATGGCATATTTGTTTTGTGCAACTTTGTGTTCAGCACCACAAAGATTAGTGCATTAAAAATACATAGACTCGAGAGAGGTGGTTTCACAGGAGAAGGAAGTGCCTCAGGGTTTGCTTCCATTAAGTCAATGGGAATGTTGCTATTTGTTTCAAAGAAAAGAGGATCAAGTCCTTTTCTGACTGTCTTAAAATGTTACAAAACAGCAGGCTCTAATCAGGGGCTGAAGCCTCCAGGCTTGTCCTGAAGCTGCTTGTTCACCACCTCCCGTCATTTGCCGTGGAGGACTCTGCGGGTCTTTGCAAGGTCAGGGCAGATTTTTGCAAGGTGCATCCTTTCCTGGTGTCACTTCTGGGGCCTGGAGTGAATCACCTCATCTTCTCTTTCCTCTTTTCCCTGGGTGCTCCACTTTCACTTAGCTTCTCAAACCGAGACAGCACTGGGGCTAGGTCAGTGTCAGGACAGACCTCCTAAGAACAGCAGATGAAACACTGAGGACTGTGAGGGTTGATACAAGCCACCTGCCCGGCTTCCTTTTACATTTTGGTGTCTGTTTCCAGCCTGGCTTCTTCCTTTTAGTGCCTGTTGTATCCAAATGCATTCACAGTTTTGACTTCTGTGATAGTTGGCCGTGACAGTGCTACCCACAGGTGCCGCACCCCCGCACCCCCTCCCTAATCTCTCTCTCTAGCATCCCTTCAATACATGACCCTTTCATAAGCTTCAGTGCTTGTTTTCAAACCATTCCCCTTCCCCGTCTTGCAGCATTACAGCTCCTCGGTCTAACTCAAAAATGCACACATCCATCGCCTCCTAATAGATGTAAACCCGATGCCCTGAATCTCCCCTCCTGTCTCTGATCCTTCTCACGGTTTCTCACCCTTGCTACCCTTCACGCCTTCTTTGCTCTGTGTTGATGAACATTTGCTCTCAAGGGGAAAGAAGACCTTAGTTACAGATGCATGAAACACCAGAGAAGTTTTGAAGAATCAGTGAGCCAAAACTTCATCCCTGTCCAGAGGAAATGGGATGTCATGTCACTTCCCGAAATAAGAGAGGCAGCCTTTTTGAGGCTCCCAGGTGGACTTCCAGATGTAAGAGCCTATGACACATACTGCACTGAATGCTAGGAGCGGAAGATTGCTGAAAAAGCTCTTCTAATCCATCATCACCTTCATTTTCAAGTCTTGTTTTACTGGACGTATAAGCCCAAAGGGAACTGAGAACTAAGAGAAGCAACGCCACACACCATTTTCATGCTTCCAACGTAGCTGACCCATGTTTATGTATCTCCAGAGAAAAATGTGAGGACTCTTTGTCTATCCAAGGACCAGCATCTAGGCCAGCCCAAGAGAGTGGGCTAACTAGCTGTCACGTGGGCAGCATCAGTGCAGTGATGGTCTGTATTGCTTGGTGTAGGATCAGTTCTTCCCTGACTGCAGGGTAGGAGAGCATTATTACCTAGTATTTAATTACAAGACCAGGTACTACAAAAGGCAAAGGAAGGAAAGGGTTAGTGAAATGGCCTATTTTATTTTTCAGTAGCTCTCTTTAAACATCCCCAAGGATTTCTTACCTCCCATTAAAATTTTAACTGAAAATGCTGATTGTAAGGAATCCAGTGATGATACAGGCAAAGAAAAGCAGACTGTTAAATACTTTTGCTGCAATAAATCTCCAGGCACTTGAAAGCCAGTAGGGCATGGGGAGGAGAAAGGGTGGATGAAACAGGGGCTGCATATTTTAATAGGATGGTTAAAAATCCTGTATCAGGACTCAGCAAATACAAGATATATAAATATATTTTTTTAAATGTTTTATTGCTCCATTCTTGCAAGTTGTACTTTTGTCTGCTGTTCCTGTCTACATGAAAACAAAAAGCCTCCCTGATTCCTGCAGAGCCCTGCTTACTCTGCCCTCTTCTTTCCCTCTAAGCTTGTTGAATAAACTGCTCAGCTGAATAACTAGAGATATTCCTCTCCCCTCTTCTCCCAACCTAGCAGTCTTTCCCTCTCCAGCATTTTTTTCAGTGCTCTTTTTTCATTCTCTCTGCTGACTCCATTTGCTTATGAAGATGAGGGGTCCAAAGCCACATAAGAACCAGATCTGCCCACATTCCTGCATTCAAGGCTGAGTGTTTGCTTTCTTTTTTTCTTTCTTTTCACTGAAAAAAAAGAGTATCCGCCTAAAAGAAGCAGGAATGAGTCTGAGCAGAGCATGCGCCCACAAACCTAAAAGAGTTTCAGGGAGGCTTGGGGAAAGCTTGGATACAGAAGGCATAGCTGTGGAACAGCTTTCCCCCTTCCAAAGCATTTGCATGCAGGTGGAAGGAAGCAGGTGGAGCTCATGCAGGTCTGACCCCAAAGCGATTGAGAGTTTGACAGCCGTTCTCTTCCTGGCCAGAAACTGAGACATGTGCTTTGCCTGGCTGTTTGGGCCCGTCTCTAAGGTGTCAGTCAGCTGAATGATGCCCTTCCAGAAGCTGACAGCCAGTTCTTGTGGCACTGGTGTAACTGAATGCACAGGCAGAACCAGGGCCAGCAGGAAGTTAACCACACAGCAGCAAGTAGAGGAAGACAAGGAATGAATTAAATTAATAAGATTGAGATCCTTCGCTGTATATGCCAGCTGTCTGATTTTTCTCGGTGCCTCTTCACACGCAGAGAAAGGTGCAACTACCTGATCAGCGTGGGGCTGGAAAAACAAAGAGTGACACGTTCAGTGTTGCAGGGCACAAATCCTATGTATTTCCTCTTCCTTTGTATAAAAGCCAGTTGATGTCTGTCTAGCGTTTTCCGTTGGAGGATAAGCAAGCACTCAACAAGCTCCTCAGACAAGTTACCGTGCATAGAAGGTACTTCCCTGCTGCAGTAACTTGCTTGCTTCTGTTTGTAATGAAAGTGAAGGGAAATACAGTATTGCCAAGCCACCCGTGCCACCAGCTGGGGATAAGTGGCAATCTCTGCTATGAAGAAAGCCCTTTGCTCCCAACAGAATGTTCCCATCTTGGGGACAAAAGGTTCCACTCTACGCAGCATGCCACAGTGTTGGAAGGCAGATACAAGGGGCCTGTTCCTTTCTGGGAGGTGGAGAATGAAATTACTTAGGTGAGATATAAATAATTCGGATTTGTTAGAACAATGGAGCCAACAGTCATAATATTGAGAAAAGCATCGTGCGGTTGTAATGCTTACACACAGGCATCGCCTCCGTGGTCTGTGTTAGATAAAAAACACCTTCTATATCTGTGTTCAGAGAATTCAGTGTGACCGCTCCTATGTCTGATCAGGATTAATCCCGCAGTTCAAGAAAATTAAAAGGGACGAGAAATGCCCCCCAAAGGCTCCCTTTCCAGGAGTAGCTGGTCCCTTTCCCTCGGTAGCACCCCAGAGCCTTTCCTCGGTGTGACCTTCCACACGTCCCCTGGCCGGACGAGATGAACAGCACACAGCCCTGCTGCCGGCGGGGCAAACGGCACGAGAGGTTGTGTTAGCCCAGCACCCAGCCTGCTGGAGTGGCTGGCGTCAGGGGAGCCCTGCTGTGCCGGCAGGCAGCCCTGCACCTCCAGCTCTGCCACAGTGGGTGTCAGAGCCACGGAGGCTGTATCGTAGAAAGAATGTGAATTCAGGACAGTGGGGAAGTAGTTCTTGATGCTGGCAGGTCCCGGAATAGCTAGATGCGTCACAGCCTGCTTCCACCATGCATTCAGCATCTTCATTTCCAGGTACCTCTCGTAAGAAGGTTCTGAAGGTGCTTAGAAGCTTCCAAGTGCAAGCCACAACCGTACATGCAGGTGGCAATACGTCAGCCGTAGCTTATTTTTCAAATGCTCTTTCCCTTGGAGCACTCAGGTGCTTCAGGCTTGGTGACTGGAAGGTGAGCAAGGAGATAGCTCAGAAAGAAAGGAAATGCAAGCAAAGAAAGCCTGATGCCCAGTGTAGCCAGAGGCTAGAGCCCAAGGCTGTCTAGCAAAGCATCAATTGGCGATGACGTAGAAATGCCCCGTGTTTGTAACAGCAGCAGTAAGATGGGATTTGCCTGTATCCAGCATTACATTCACTGACGTTTCAGCGTGGAGTGGCCAAGTGACTCTAAGTAATAGACTGACCTATTTCAGCCACACCATACTGTGTCCTCCTGCTAGGTGAGACAGCAGTGCTCCCCGCTCAGGAGAAGCCCAGGACCTTTCCTTAGATGCTTTCTGGTCCCAGCCTCTTTATTTCTGTAGGTCTCCCATCCTAAACACTCTTCCTCTTCCTGCTCATTGTCTTCATCCCCCACACACCCCCACGCACGTGGCTCTGGATCTCCTCATCATGTTCTTCTCGTTAAAAACCCCATTGTTCATTTGTTTGTTTGTTCTCTCTCTTTCTCTCCTCTTTTTCTCTCTCTTTCCCTCTCGTTTTTTTTTTTTTTCTTTCTTTCTTTCTTTCTTTCTTTCTTTCTTTCTTTCTTTTTTTGTCTCCTCTGTTTTGTGTACCCAGGCAGCCCATTGAGTAACTTCTTTGACGTAATTAAACAACTTTTTTCAGACGAGAAGAACGGGCAGGTGAGCCATCCCCCCGGCACGCCAACCAAGCATAGCGCAAACAGCAAGCGGAGCGATTCCGGTTCTAATGACTATGGGTCTAGAGGAGACAATAAGTACCCTGCTGGCAAAGACAAGGCAAAGATGGTCTCATCAGTCGGCCTACAAGACCAACCTTAAATAAACACATTAAAAAATTAAATAACTTAGGGAAAAAAAAAAAAAAAGCAAGAAAGAATGAAAGAATATTCCTTAGCAAGCTAGCCTCTAAACTAGAAGGATGTATATACCTTGCCACAACAGTACAAAACTGTCTATAGACAAATTTTGTATGAAGGAATGACTGTATATATATACATATATATATTTATATATGATATATAATATATATCTCAGAAACAAACACAAAAACAAACAAATGAAAGAATGAAAAGAAAAGAAAGAAAAGAAAAGGTAGCACAGATGACAAACCCAGTTCACCAGATCTTGGGTTGTGGTTTTTTCAATTGGTTTTTTTTTTCCTCCCTTTTTTTGAATGTTTTGCTTTTTTCCTCCTTCCTGATTTTTTGGGTTTTTTATTATTATTATTATTATTATTATTTTTTGTTTTCTTTTGTTTTGTTTCTTGTTCTGTTCATGCTCTCTCTGTGTTTCTGACGACACCACTTGTTTCCGCTCTGCTACCAGGAATTATCCCGAAAAGTTAACATGTCAGCCACGGCTTCACCTTCTGTGCTCTGCGGACACTTGTTGACGGAAGGCAACCGATGTAGACTGTCCAAGGACCAGTCCTGTTTGAGGTTCCCAGCCTCCCCTCTCCCTTCAGGAAGTGGGTTTCTCCCCCACTTCTCCCCAGACACCTCCCCAGTGCACGCCTTTCCCTGCCCCACCCCCCTCTTTCTTTTTTGGTGCTCCACAAGAGAGATCTGCTCAGTTATGGGATTGCAGAGTCTGGGCTGAAAGGAGGTTGCAAATTGTTGGAGTGAAACCTTTACCCTTGGCAACTTCTGTCCACGCAGGTGAACTCTCAGCCCGGAGCGGGAGGGTGCGGGGCAGGAGACGGGTGTAGCGGGAGCGCAGTGTTTCATGAATCCAGAGCGCGTTCTCATCAGAAACCAGCCAGGAGCAACTCAAAACTAAGCGTTGAACCAAGACAATATTGGGGAGCTTCATTACGGGATTTTCTTAACCTTCTTTTTCTCCCCACCACCTTTTCCTTTTCTTTTGCCCCCTTTTTTTATATATACATGTATATATGTGTGTATATTTATATATAAATATGCATACGTACATACATCTATATACAAAACGGTTGTTTTTTTTATACTGTATCATTTTGCTTTTTGACCTGCTGGAAGGGGAAAGGAGTAAACTTAGGAGGGAGAGGGGGTTCAATGAATAAACACATACAAACAAAACATTAAAACTTAGGGAAAAGGCAACTTCTGGTAGCAAAGAAGAGGGACAAGACTCTGCCAAGGACTGTCTCTCCCGCCACCAGGCACAGTTGCCACTGCTGCTACTGCTGCTCCTCCTTCGACACCTTCCTCCCCACCTGTCAACTCCCTGCCACTGTGCCACCGCGCTGGGACCTTCTTCGACCAGCTGGATCCTCCACCACACCCTGCATTTAGAGGCAATTGTTGTGTTGCTAGTGCTGCATTGATATCAGTATTATTATTTCTTTTAAGTTACCAGTTTCATTTGTTGGCTTGGGTGATTTTTTTCTTAAAAAAAAGGAAAAAAAGAAAAAAAAGAGAAAAAAAGAAGAAGAGGAGGAAGTAAAGAGACTTACCTTGAGTTTTATTTCCTGTGTGTGTGTGTGTGCAAATCACTGGCACTTAGTTCATCAGAGCAAGACAAGGTGGAGTCAGGGCAATGGGAGACTTAATCACAAAGCTACTGTAAACTTTAAAAATTACTGCAAGATATTTTTATAAAGTTTTTGTTTTGTTTCTGTTTTGGTTTTGGTTTGGTTTGGTTTGTGTTTTTTTTTGAAGGGGAGGAGGGTGGGCTTGGGTGGATGGGGACCTTTTTTTTGTGTTTCAGTTATTAGGTCTTGGTTATTTATATATACATATATATATTTAAAAAAATAAGCTGTTAGATATATCTTCTGTTTAATAACTGTGTAGAGGCAACATTGATTCTTATTTATTTTGGGGAGGAGGGGGAAAAAAGACACAGAAACCTTGTAAGCGTTCATCTTGTGACTTTGAGAAAGAAGACTTGCCGCCTTTTTTCCCCCTCCTCAAGAGTTATGTGACCAAGTGTAACTTATTCTGGCCCAAGTTCAAAGGTTTAACAAACAAAAAAAAGTGGTTTTACGCGTGGAAGACAAAACACAGTGAGAAGTACTTCTTGACTGAGATTTTAAGAATGTAGGCTTAGCATTAGTGTTCAGCTCTTTTATGACCTTCGATTGCTGCTCGTTGGGTTCCTATGGGTGTATGTTGTATCGCAAGATTTATTTTTTTTTAATGATAATGTTGGATGAGTTCTTTTTTGTTGTTGTTGTCGTTGTTTTTTTTTAATCATTTTCCCCTTCTTGGACCAGTTTTACTTGTACATAGGTTTGAAGATTAAAAAGAATTTTTAAAAGACACAACTGGGGCAAAGACCTTTGACTTTTGCCCCGTTTCCCCATTCCCCCAAATGGGAGGGATTTATTTTCTTTTCTTGTTTTATTTATTTATTTATTTTCCCTATTCTTAAACTTTTCTCTCTCGTATTGCTGTGTGCATGTCAGACACCAGGGGGTGATGGCTGGGGAGGGGGGGAGGCAAGGGTGCAGGAGAGGGGGGCAGTTTTAATTGCATGACATTGCTGTAAATTAGTCTCTTTTGCTTTCGTTGTCTTTCCTGCCTCCTCCCTCTCTCTACTTCTCCTCCAAGCTCCCCTCCCATCACCCCCGTCCTTCTTTTCCCTCTTTTCTCTTCCCTTGTGTATAGATTTTGATGCTTCTGTTACATTGTACCTCTACAAAAGGCTGGGATTTCAATACAAAATAATAATAATAATTTAAAAATACCTATATCAGCAAAACCCATGTGGTACAAGCAGGAAGGGGATTACTTACACAAGATATAAGAATAAATGAAAGCAATACCTCTTGTTATCCTTCCTATTTTGTACTTTGAAGACACACACGCGCGCACACACACATATACAGACACAACCTGACATTATTTAATGGTTTAAAATGGACAAAAAAATCTGATGTATCCCTTGTTAAATAACTGTGAGCAACTTTAGTTCAAAAACCAATAAATTCATTCAGTAAAGATACGAGCTGTGGAGTGTCCTGTTTATGTCCATGAAAACAAACTTCCGGCCAGCACCAGGCCCGTAAGTAGCATTGCGCACCTTCCTGCGCCGATGGAGTCGAGGATGATGGGCACATGGGGCAGCATCCTCCTGGCCGTGGAATTGCCACCATCTCCTCGCTGCACAGACACCCACCCTGTCTGCGAGGGCCGCTTGGCCCCACAGGGCCGCTTGTCTGCTGTAACGTGTGAATTAACCCACATTACAGATGGGAGCTGGATGGAAACGGCGGTACCGACACAAACCTTTGCTGCCTGTGACCTTTTCTGTAGCCTGAGCTGCTCATGGTGCCTCCGGGTTTAGCATAGGAAGGATTCCTCCGCCCGCCTGAAACAGTCACACACATTTGACAAAGCTCCTCAGGTAGGTCCCGGCCTGCGCTGGGTGGGGGTTTATGGGGGGCCAGTCAGTCTGTGGGGCCCACCGGGGCAGTGGGTTCCAAGCTTTGGGCTGGCCGCTGCCCGGGAGGCTCAGAGCTCTGGCCACTGTGGGCTAGAGGGGCACCCAGGCCTGTGTGGGCACTTCCCCATGTGGCCTGGCTGGCCCAGGCCCGCAGCAGGCCCAGGCGCAGGGCAGGCCCAGGCCCACGGCAGGCCCAGGCGCAGAGCAGGCCCAGGCCCACGGCAGGCCCAGGCCCACGGCAGGCCCAGGCGCAGGGCAGGCCCAGGCCCACGGCAGGCCCAGGCGCAGGGCAGGCCCAGGCCCACGGCAGGCCCAGGCCCACAGCAGGCCCAGGCCCACAGCAGGCCCAAGCGCAGGGCAGGCCCACGGCAGGCCCAGGCCTGCAGCAGGCCCAGGCACAGGGCAGGCCCATGGCAGGCGCAGGCCCTGGCCCAGGCCCCCAGCAGCCTCCACAGGCACTCAGCCCCTGCCCCACACTCCCATGCCCAGCCGCCACCAGCAGCACCCGCCTCAGCCCGCAGCCAGCAGCACCCAGCAGCGCTGACCCCGGGCAGGCAACGGGCGGCAGGGGCAGCTCCGGGGGTAGCCCGCTGGAGGGGGCGGTGAGGAGCAGGTGGGCCTGCAGGAGTGCAGGGCAGTGGGCTGGGGCAGCGCTGTCCCCAGGTGGGTGGCACCATCTGGAAGGTTCTGTAGGGCCAACCCGGCTGCGAGGCGAGGGCGGGGGGCGGGGGCCTGGGGCCTCCCTCCATCTGCAGGGCCTCACAGAGCTGCTGCCATCCCACCCCCGCTGCGCCTGAGGCTGGGCAGGGTGCTGGGTGGTGGTGCTGGGGAGTGGGGACAGGGCCTGGGGGCGCTGGGGCCATCGCCTGTCAGGGGCATCGTGGCAGTGGCTGCGGCCTGCGACACCTCCCGCAGCCTGGCGCGCCGGCCTGCGGGGCTCCGCATAGGAGGTGCTGGCACAGCCTTGCAGCTCTGCGGGCAGGCTGGCAGGGGGCTGGCAAGGACACACCAGCTGCAGGACAGTGCCCAATACAGCTGTGGTGGCTGTGCCCCGGCTGGCAGCCCCTGGGCAGCCATGTTGTGCAGGCAGGGTGCAGCAGGAGGGACACACACACGTGTCAGAGGGGCGAAGGGGGACAGGAGCACAATCGCTTCAATATCAGGCATGTTATTCATACAGAATACACTCTTATCTGGGAAGAAGACAGTGGTTTGGAGGTCTTCAGGAGATTTATTGGTCTGCTGAAGCCAAAGGGGAGGGAGGAGAAGCATGAGGGGAGTGGAGAAGCTGACAAAGACCAAAAGATGAGGAGAATCACAAGTGCTGCAGAATTTGGTCCCTGTAACACTGGAAACCCTGAACTGGGAACTATCTGTGTATCATTTGCAGCTCTGAAAGGCAGAGGATGCACTGGGCTGGAGGGTAACACAGGGCAATGGGATTTAGCAGCAGCATGGCAACAGGTGTGTGCATCTTCTACAGGTGCTTCTCCCTCTTATGTTTCCAGAAATGTTCATAAACTTGTATGATCTTTTTATGTCCCTAGCAGTATTCACAGTTAGGGTCCCCAGAATTGCTAACGATGGTCTCCAAAAGCTCTAAGAAGAAAACAATGAGCTTGCAAAGTGAAGGACCTCATGCTTAGGGCCTACCCACATTTATTCTGCATTCTTGTTTGACCATGTTATAACACAGTCTCTAGTTCCATGGTGTTATATTATCACCTGTAGTGTGCAGGAGGAGCTGTACTTCTGGGTGAGTTGAGTTTATGTTTAAAGTATTCTTTGCAAAACACCCTTCCTGTTTTGTAGCTTAAATCCAAAGGCAAGTAGTAAATGCAGCAGAGAATTTTGGTTTGCCTCTGTCGTTGAGGTAGTTGGATTATCTCTGCTGTCAGGCAGTGGCTATTGTCCTCGCCCAAACCCCCAACCAGGAGTGGCTGCTGTGAGCCATGACACCTGCGCCTCATTTGCTGTGATTCTGAGCTCTGCTCTCTGCTTCTCTTGGAGAGCCCAGCCCCTTGGACCCAGTACCTAAAAAATGTAGTACATTCAACGTTCATCTGTCTGATTTCCTCTGGGTAAAACAACACAGCGTATGACCTTCTGAGTGTAAATTGAAGGTAAGTGTGTGAGAGTGGTTGGCACTTGCTGTTTGTCTGCGTGCATGTGGATAATAACTTTGTTTAGATACATGCATACATGAAAAATGTATTTGTGCTCAAGGTGAACTGTTATTAATTGAGCCAGTACTTGACATGTGCTGTATAAGCAATAAATAGTGTGTATGCATCGAATGAGCAGCTGAGCCTGTAGTCATAAAGGTGATTCTCGTTGCCACATGTCAGTGTACGTCTGTTCGGGGGCCGAGAAAGAAGTCAGCTCTGTTTGAGAGTACTAATGCAAATTGTCCAGACTTTGCAAGTGATGCATGAAAATTTCCTCAGTAGTCAGGTTGTCTTTAATGAAAGTGATCTGATACAAATGACTGAGCTTTAATGGTTCACACTAGGCATAGGCAAAGACCAGCGTTTGTGAAGACACCAAAATGTGTGTAAGGCCTCTCAGTAGTGCTAATTCGGGTGCCTGCTGTTAAGAGGTATGTCTTGGTTTTTGGTTTGTGTTTTTTTTTTTGGGGGGGGGGGGGGGCGGGGCGGGGCTGTTGCATTTAACCCAACAGGTTTGGACACTTTCTTAAACACTGCAGCAGAATGCCCACAGGGATTGTCTTCTGTACGGAGGTCTGCAGGACTGGTCCCCCCTACCTTTGCTGCATTTTGGCTGTATACAACCAACTCTATGTGAGCTCATGATAGAACAGCAGAGTGTTTTGGTAAGGAAGCAGATTTAGCTCTGAGTTTCTTATAGAAAACAACAGGGAGGGAAGAGAGACACTTGTTTAAAAACTGGAATGTATCTTAGTTCTTTGTTGTACCCTTTAATCTTCTTATTTTATTTAAAACCACTTCAGCAGCTGCAGCTCCTGTTTAATTTGGAGAACAAAACCCTAGCAGTTCAACTGTCTGGGGATACTTGAGGCCACAAGTGGAAGGGAAACCCACATTGAGGGCAAGTCCTTTCTTCTTCTAAATGCACAGCTTATTGTGTGGGTTATTTTTAGTGCTTTAATCTCACTGAGTGCTGCTGAGAGAAACTGTGCCAGGCAGGCTGGCAGGCTTTGAAGGGCTTGAGAAATGGGATTTCCTGTTCCACCGGCTCAGAGCTGACTCTTGCCATTGTCAGGAGCTATTATCGCCTTCTTGCAGCCAAAGCAGATAACACAGCTTCAAGGTCAGGGAAGACAAGCTTTCATCAACAGCATTAGCAGAAGGAAGAGTTTGCTTGCAGTCAGGCTGTTTCCGTAGCTGGTGTAGTCAGGGACATCTGCCTGGGCAGAGGGGTCTAGATGTGAATCGGAACCACACAGCAGTTGAGGTTGGCAGGGACCTCTGGAGACCTGCTCAAAACTGGCTGCTTGCTGCTCTGTCTGGATGGCTTCTCAGTGTCTCTGAGGTGAGGCACACCACCTCTCAGGAGAGCCTGTTCCAGCAACAGCTGCTGGGGAGAGGAGAGGAATTTATTTCTCTGCTTCTCAGCTTCTCACTGACGACCTCTTTGTTGTGGCTTTTGTGCTTCTACTGAGCGTTCTCTCTCATGTGGAGGTACATGGGGCTAGAAGGCAGTACTGGCCCAGCGCTGCTAGTGTGGCACATTCTCTGCTGTCCAGAATAGAAGGAAACCAGGCTGGGCTAGGGCAGTAGCCAGCCTTGGTATAGGAGGCACTTCTAGCTAGAAGAGCTGTCAGAAAAGCAGCTGTGCTTACAGTAAAGTCTCGTATACTCTTGAAAAGTACTTGGATTCAAATAGTGGCTTCACACCTCAGTGTCTGTTCCGCATAGTTCCTCTGCGGGACATTCTTGTTCTTAAAGTAATATCGGGTTTTAGAATGGATGAAACTAAGCTGAAACAAGGCATTCCTGACTTGGTAGCAGGGTGTGCACGCTGGAGTTACCTGGAATTACATTCCAGTATTATGCTGTTTGTGGCAATTGGCTCGGTCAAATCTTATTATTTATATAAATCGTACAGTGAATACTGATTTCTCTCCTGTCTGAAGCAAATTATTTCCATGGTTCTGATACAGTTTACTGACTCACACTGCTCACGATTAGGTGCAAGAATGCATGAGGGAATATATTGGAGCTACATACGTTAGGGATGCTTCGAGGATATGCGAAAAGCTATTTTTAAGACTGTTACAGATGGAGTCCTCACTGAGAGCTCATGTCACTTTATGGGAGTGCTTATGAGCTCCAATTCATATAGCGCTCCTGATCCACACCCTTGTGCATAAATGCAATGTAGGAAGTTGTTTTGCTGCCCAAGAGCCTGCAGTTTTAGCACCCGGTTGCACAATGAGAGCAGAAATGGGTGTGGACTAGGTAGAGCTTGTGTTTGTGTGGACTAGGTAGAGCTTGTGTTTACAGAAAAGCTTAAAAAAACCCTGAGAGTCTTGGGACTAAAATCTGTCCCAAAGTCCAGTCTCTGTCAACCCAGCTTTAGGCCAATGTTTTGATGGGTGGTGTTACCTTTCTGCAGCAGGGCCTCTACACAGGATGGTGAAAAGAGGGTTGGGCTGGGGCTGCAGAGTGTCCTGGCTTTCACTTTTGCCTGCTGTGGGAGCGGGCTCGCCCCTTCTCACCATTGCAGAGATGAAGATGCTGAGGAAGGCAGCAGCAGCTCCTTTGCAATGAGCTTTGAGGATCACTGTTGAAAGTGTGGTATAAGAAATAGGTGATTTTGTTAGACCATTCCTGTTTTACTGCAGTTGAGGAGCAGAAACTGGGCGTTGAATGGGAAGCTGACGTTTTGTCTGAAACACAGCGAGTTTGCCGTGGGTCCCTGACGCTGCTGGCTTCTCAGAGAGGAATCTCGATGTGAGCTATTCCGATGCTGTTATACTTCGCATGGGATTCGGGCACACTCTTTTGCTTGCACTGAGATAGCTCAGAAACATCTCTGGAGTGGAGATGTGGCCCCAGAACAGGGGTCTGTGGCACACGCTATGGCTTGGAAGTGTCTTATATTTCTCAAGTTTATTCTCCTATAGGGAATCCAAATGTAAATTCAGATAACAGTTAACCTTAACCATTCAGTGTGAAGATGTTTATTTGCCAGGTAGTTGGATGGCACAGCAATGACGGCTTTGTCAGCACTTTACAGAGGGGATGGCTGAAATCTTAATTGGATTGGATAAGAGCAGTAAAGAAGGATGCCTCTTGCTCTGCTGAGCTCGTGAGAGCCGGCATCTGAGAGAAAGCACAGCTCTCTTCCCTTCCCTGCCCCTTGCCTTGTGTTGAGTGTGTAACCCGGTAAGTGTATGGGGGGGGGGGGGGGCTAAATAGTTCATAACTTAAAGCTGAGAGGTAGATTGTGTGGTGTGCAGCCTGTGCCATCAGAGCTGGTGGCGCTGCTGTTGCTGGCACTCTTGGGTGTAACAGGGCCACCGGAGGGCCCCAGCAGCCACACCTGGCAGAGGCCTGGGTTGGCTGGATTAAGAATTGCATTCAAAGAGGGAGGTGAAGGTCCACGGTGCTATTTCCTTGTTTCTGTGTTTAGGTTTAGTTTAGCATGCTAGAGCTTGGCGCTGCAGGCAACCGTGCTCAGTCAGCGGTGGAGGGGTCAGTGCTCAATTTGAGACTGAAGCGTTGCCTCCGCCACGCTGCGATGGTGGTAACACCTGGCCAAACCCAGACCTGTTTGCTGCCCCATTAGCTTCCCAATGCATCTTTTTCTTCTGCAACTGTGTTTTTCACCTGTGAAGTGGCAGATCCTTCCCTGCCGCCTGCACCGGGAGGGGTGACCTGTGGAGGGTGCCGTCCCAGTGCTGGGCTGCCAGCCAAGAGCAGAGCCTCGTGGGGAGCACACACGGAGGGCAGACGCTTATGCCACTGCCCTGCTTAGCACGTGGCTTGCTTACCACCAGGGTAACCCTACTCAATCCATTACTATTAACGTGGCATATTGCACAGGTGACTTTACAGCACAAGATCATGTTATTCACCCCTGCCAAACTTTTCCTCAGCTATTATACTGCGTTTTATCCACTCTCCCCCATTCTCTGCTTTTCCTGATTGTCATTCATGTACAAGTAATGACTCAGCAGTTGCTGACTGGGTAAATGCTGTCCTCTACATCTTGACCAGGCATACGTTGGTGTCTGGTTTGACAGCGAGAGAAGGAGGCAGGAGCAGCCCTTGATGCTTCATCCTGTCATGTAGCGGTGTAAGTGGTGGGGTGCAGGGAGCTCTGGGGATGGCACAGCAGCCCCTCCACCAGCCCCAGAAACAGGCCTGCAGCAGCGTGAGTCCCTTTGGACAGCAGGTCCCACCACGGGGATGGAGCTGGAGGACCAGTCCCATGAGTTTCTGCCCCTCATAGAGAGGGGGATTGTGGTCATTATGTTTCTGATAAAGATGCTGATAAACTTCTGTTTCTTAAGGGCAGTGTTTGCGGTGCACGTGTTCTGTGATAACTGATAATGCAGAGGGTGCAGCTGAAGTAGGAGACGGCCTGTGGAAGAGCTGAGATCTGTTCTTTGTCCAGAACTGATAAGCTTGGTGACTGTGGCCAGGCGGCTTCATCCCTTCTGTTTCTATCATCTTTCTCTATATGTTGCCTCCTTCGACTGGCTTGTCAACTGGTCTGATCCTTCTGCTGAGGGATTACGACTTAGTCTGGGAATGATGTTTGGCATTGACCTTGATGCAGACTTTAAATGCTGCTGTTATCCAAATAATAAATATTGCATAATATCTTTTATTTCTCATCACTGCACTAAGCAACGAACTAGCAAGCCTGAGCATTGGATAGTAAATCTGGTGGTGAGTCTGGTAACTCCTTTTCTTGCAGTAAGGACAGGCAGCTTGCTGCTTTTTGCGTAGGTGCCAAAAGCAGAGCACACAGACACGTGTCTGCTGAGAGGCTGGGAACAGCCCTCTGCTTAGAGATGCCTGAGCTTGCTGTAAATGAGCTGGTTTGGGTGTGGGAGGTGGCTGAGCTATGTTAGCTGGCACGGCGCCAGGCTAATGCAGCTCAACTGGATCCAGTCCGGGAGCCAGCTTATCTGCTGGTGCTTCAGGTATCGCCATGTGATGCAGAACTGATTCACTCACTACTGCTTCAGAGTTCCCAGGAGCTGAAGTTTCCGTGTATCATTTGAGGCAGCGCAGGCATACTCCCTGTCTTGGAGGTGTCTTCCTCCTTGGTTGGGTAAATTTTAGTCAGTCTTTCACTCTACCCTAAGACAGTTTAAAATAAGAAGCCTGGACCAAATGGGAGCATAGGTCAGTAGGCGTATATGCGAGTCTGAGCAGCCGGTAGTCGTCTTGTTCCCTGTAAAATCCTGGCACACCTGAGGTTTGTGTCCTGGCAGCAGGTAGGGAGGCCCACAGATAAAGAACCAGCAAGTTCTCTGTCTGGTGGAGGTTCCCCTGCTACCGTTAGGATTCAAGGTGGCATGGCTGCAGGCTGTCCTGCTGCACGGTGCTCCGTGTACTCACCACGCGGCATCCCCACTTACGAGTTGAGCCGCTGAGGCGGTGGTGGTACATCAGCTCTTGTTTAGGTGTATCAGGTGGTATGAGAGCACCATTTGGATTTCCACCAACTTTGAAGTTGCAGCACCTTCCCTTGCATAGAAAGAGGTTTTAGTGGTTAGTCCAGCTACTGCGGCTGAGCTTTTTAAGTGCTGACTTAATTTTTTCCTGCTGTTCCATGGGAACATAGTTAAGCAACCCTCAAACCCTCTGAAAATGCCGTGTTACTGTAGCAGCTGAACCAAGCCCTGAGCTCAGGTATGCGTGATCTGCAAGGCAGTGACGGAGGAGAAAATTGTTATGAGAAGAGACTCTGGCTTGAGTAGCCCCAGCCAAGCCGTGCCGTGCTCTGGCATGGCCTTGATCCCGCTGTGTGGCCGGAACGGGGTATGTGTCTCCGCAGCCTCTCGCCAGCGCGCAGACCGGCCGCCCCGGCTTGGCGCGTGCCCCTGCAGCATGCTGACCTCTCGCATGCTGCGGAGGTGTGTCGGCCAGGGCGAGGGTTTAAAGGAGGCAGTGAAAAACACAGCTTTGGAGCAGGGTTGTGCCGTCCTTTTGAGGAGCACGTGGAGACTGTGTGCGCGTTTCTGGCCCTGTCCTAGGAAGGGGTGGTCATAGGAAGTAGCGGTACAGGCTTTCCCATAGCCACTGCCCCAACAGGGAGCTGCGCATGTCGGTTCAGGCAACTGAGACACAAATCAACCCTGAGGGATGGAGGAATCACGTTTGTACTGCCTGAAATTTAAAAGAGGACCAATAATGCCGTGATTTATGCATTAGAAAAGACTGAGTAAGTTTAATTGGTAAAATGAACGTGGCAATAGTAGCCAGACATACTAAAGGGGGCTTAGCAGGAAATATTTCAAGACAGATGAGTAATTGGTTTTAGCCGATAGAAGGCCATTGGCCTCGCTGGGTTAAACTGGCTGTAGAGCTGACCCTGAATGAGCAATAATTCTGGCTCCCGGTTCCACTTCTGCACCACTGTTCTTTCATTGTGCTGTGTTGTGTGCTCAGTCCAGTTCGGAACACTGCAGCTGACACAGCTGCTGGATTATCAAACGGCCCCAGGGAAAACGTTTGGGTTGGGGCTTAGCTGTCAGCTTCAAGTGGAGAAGGAAACGGTGTTGCTCAGGGAGAGTTCCCTCAGCAATGCTGCAAATCAGGGATTTGCAGGGGCTGTTGTGGTGCCTTGTGGTACCTGGGAGTTCAGAGCGGTGGCTCGCAGTGTCCCCTCCTGACCCTGAAATGAGCCTGAAAGTCTCATAAACAAAAGTGGGCTTGCTTTGAACCAGTGAACTTCAGCCCAGGTTATATGAGGGCCTACCCTGAGCATTTTACACTTGAGAAGAACGAAAACTTTTAGAAAAGTTCTTAATTGCAGTGCAGTTTTAATTGAATTTGATGCACTAGCTCTGGTTTTAACCATGTTGCTAGCGTGTGGGGGCTCGGTTTTGGTTAGTCACCCAGCCAAGGGCCAGCTACAGCCATTGATTTAAAAATAAAGTAGTTCTAAAAGTAGCTCTGCCAGATACTTCACAGCATATCTGGGCTGCGCGATCATACAGGGGTGTGAAAGCAGACACAGCCCTGACCGCCCATTTCAGCGGAGTTGCACTGGAGGTTTGCTTTAGAGGAAGGGAGGAAAGAGGAGAGCCTGACAGCACGTCAGCCTGCTGCCCAACGGCCTGATTTGAGAAAGGAGGACAGAGGGCTTTGGTCTCCTTACCTTGTACTGCCCTGTAATGGAAAGGGCTAACTACTTGTTGAGCCATGTGTGTGGTTTGTGCTTGGTCTCTGCTTAGTTGGCCCCAGGCTGTGTTTGTGCAGGTTCCTGCTTGCGCTTGCCTGCTCCATCTCCTGGGGTGGTGGGCTGCAGTAGGGGAGTCAGCCAGAACCTGCAGATCAGCACCGGCCACAGCCAGCTCCTGCGGTGAGTGGTAAGGGTAGAACCAAGTGTCGTGACGCCACCTGAAAGTACAGACAGTGCGTTTTGCATGTTACTAATGTGTTTTGCATGAAGATAAACTTCCCAGTCCACCCATGGCTTCCACAGCTGCTGCTGCTCTGCTCCCCACAGGAGAGGGGTGGAGAAAACAGATGAGCTTTGTAGCATGCAAAAGTCCTGAAGGGAGGCAGGATATGGTGTCACCCATTAGATGTTCCGTGAAGCAGCTGGGGATCAGGCGTGCTCTGTGCCGGGCCTCGTACGATGCCCTGCTGAAGAGCTACTATGGAGAAGAGCAAACATGGGACCTTCCTCGGAGAGAATGGGGTAACAGAGACGCTGTCTTTTCTCTGCTTCCTAAAGGCTTTTACAAGCTGTATGGTGTGCCGTGCGGAGGCAGGTGTGCGGTGCGGAGGCAGGAGAGGATGACAGTGAGGTGGAACGTGCCCCTCTCTAGCCTGTCTGGCTTCTGCGTAGCTTTGCAGAGACACGACAGGGCTCAGTCTCGGTATGACAGGGACGCAGCTGAACGTCAGAGTCTGCGTTTGTGTGAGGGGAAGGACCATGCATAACCTACTTGTTCTCAAAGGGAAAGGTCAAGTAGAGCCCACTGTCACAGGAGCCTGGGCAGATAAACTCTGCAGCGTGTTGTTGAGGCTTGTTTCAGCAGCACGTGACAGCTACGCGTCTGTTCCCTTGCATCCTTCGGTAGTGCAGCAAGGGACAGCTTTGTGTGCGTGTGACAGACAAGGAGAAGGAAAGGAGGTATCGGTTGTCCACATTACGCAGGTTCAGGAACTGAGATGCCAAGCAATCTGGTGATTCTCCCAGTTGTTTATAGGAGCTCTGTGGCTTGGGCTGGAACTTGAATCCAGATCTTAACCTGGCAACGGCACGTTTCAGTGGCAGGTCCACAGCCTTCCGCGGTGGCCTGTCCCTAAAGGCAGGTTCTTTCATTTCTCTGCACATCACTTCAGATTAGCCCTTTGCAGATGCAAATGCTACATTTCTATCTTGATAATGAAAGAAAAGTTGTTTCGGCGTTTCTTCTCTCTCTTGTGGTGTACACTATGATCCAGCCTGGTATCTGCAAACAGAGAGACTGCAGAGGAAGCCTGGGTCACGCAGACTGGCCCAGTTGTGCAAGCAGTGGAACAAGTGCACACGTTTCAGCAGCTGGATTTGCATGATTTGTGGTTTTTGCGGTTGATTCTGAGCTCTTCTATCCCTTTGTGTTTGGGGACTTTTATGAGTGTGTGCTCTCACACAGGTTCCTTGGTATCCAGTAGCATAGGAGCACAGCTTGCAACTTTTTCCTTGCTCAGGAAACTCAAGGGTTTATTTACAGGCTTGGTCTCTTTCCAATGGTTGCTTGCTTCTGTAAAACTTGTAAAAACTTTCGAATTGCATTGAAACCCCCACCGGTCTCCCAGGTTAGTTGAAGTCAGCCAGCAGTTCCAGTGTTTGGCGCAGGCAAGAAGAAGGGACAGGCAGATGGAGTCTTGCTTAAGCTGTCTTTGGTTTAGCTCTCTGACTTTAAAAAGCCCTGTGTTTTTGTTTCATGTACCAGAAGTCTTTCACTGCAAAATAAAACAATGCTCTTATAAACCACCTGAGCTATTTATCTGAGGAGCACCTGGATAAGAAATGAATGCTAATCCAGTAATAACAGATAATTAAACTGTTATAATGGGTTTTTTAATCTCTCATCCAGATGTAGTTTTGCTTTTTGCCTTCATCAGGGAGATTAAAATGAAGCACAGAGGGCTTCTAATCCAATCAAAATTCCTTGATGGATTGGAGCATTCATTGTGCTTTCACATTTAAGCAGTGGTTATACCACAAGCTTAACTTCATTCACGGCGTTGCCATCATGTTACTAAATTCAGCTTAATAGTTTTACGTAGGCAGAAGAAAAGTGATTCCAGGGTACCCGATGCCCACAATGGCCCGTGAACAGCCGTGTGGCAGGGCCAGGTTTGTGAAGGTGTCAAACCAGCTCTCAGCCCGGTGCTGACGGGAGTCCACAGAAGCAGCATGTGAGTCCTACCCAGTCCTAGCAGCACCCACAGGTTCCTGGCAGCTGTGATCCAGCCCTGAGCACATGCAGGTCAATGAGCCAGCGAGTGGCAAAGTGCACTCCGTCACGGTGTGCAGCGTGGAGTTTGTGGCCGGGGGTGTGGGGTACAAACGTGCCCTGTAACGTGCTGAACATCCACCACAGAGTTGCTGGTAATTGCAAGGGGCTGTGCTGTGCCGTGCGGGTGACGCTATGCAGCCTCCTGGTGCCTCAGTGCTGAGCTCGGTGTGAGCTTCAGCTGGCCTGGCTTACTCCCTCAAGTAGCGGCTTTGCAGTTGAAAAATCTCACATGGAAGGAGCCTTACCTGTCCACCTGGCAATGGTGTGTCTGCTTTCTTTTGCTCTATAGATTTCACCTGATTCTTCCCAAGTGTCTTGGCTTCAATGTGATGTCTGTTTGACAGCGGGATGCCGACAAATGTGGCTTTGCAGTGCCTGACTACCTTCCTAATGCCATCCTTCTGGGAGCGAAATGAGGGACGTAGTATGTGCACAAACTTTATGGGGTCAGTAGGTGCAAATTCAGGGAAGCATTGGGTCTTTGTGGCTCTGCAGATGGAGAGTGTCACTGGTATAACAGTTTTACAATGATGCATAGTACCGAGGTCTGGATGCACATCTCATTTCAAGATTTGCTAGGAGCTACCTGACCGAGCTGCAGTCCTTTCCACGTGCCCAGACTGTGACACTCTGACCACAGCACAGCATCTGTATTTTCTGTATATATGAAATCTGTAGATTTCACTTAAGCCAGTTCAAAACAACTGATAAGGTTATTCAAAGATATTTATCATTATTATTATTATCTTAAAGTAGGAACGTTTTCACAGTTCTGCTGCAGTGGGTACTGCTTGTCTTCAGGCACAATTCATCTCAGCAGAAGCGAATACAAGCAGAAGGCAGGTTTTATAGCCATGAGGATTCAAATTCACCTTCCCAAATTGTTGAGTGTCAGTAAACCTGGCTGAAAAGGACACAGAGCTCTTTCTTTTACAGGTTTTATATAGATTTCAAGTAACTGTAAAAATCTCAGATTACTCAATGTCAGTTCCCAGTTCTGTCCTGGATTATCCTTTTTAAGTGGAGCCGGGCTCAGGGTTCTTCTTATTCATAAAAGTAATTTCTTTTAGTAGGCAGATGTGTATCCTGGTTGTCTGCAATACCAGTGTCCCAATCAATGTATTTCTACCTTGCAAAGTAAAATTACCGCTTACATTTAGTCATCCAAAACTACAAACTATGCATGCTATCTGCCTCTGCATGCTGGTGTGCCAGAACCAGTAAAGGCTCTAGCATTAGCTTGCAGTAAAACTAAACAGAACCCCCACACTGGCCAAGACTGAGAATTGGGATGAATTTCTGTATCAACAGCTATTTCACTGTCTGACAGACTACAGGAGTTAGCTCTTCTACCCTGGCTACTCCGTAAGCTTTGATACTCAGGAACAGAAAGAGTATTTCTTGAGATGGTTTTGGGAATGAATCCTGTGGAGGTCGGCTTTTTGTGTCTGACACTTGGTCAATTGCAGTTAAGAGGGGGCAATAAAGGAATTTAGGAGTCTCACCTGCTTGGGAATAGAGCTTTCATTTCCTAAAGGAATCCAGCCCATGCAGGCAGCAGCAGGACAGGACTCCAAGCGCTGGGGCCTTATGGGGGGCCCAGTGCGTGCGCGGCACTGGAGAGCTGCGCAGCCTTTCTGCTCTTTACCAGGCTGAGGACTCACCTTCAACCCCCTGTACAGCAGCATTAAAACCCTCCTGGTGGAACACCAGGCCATTTCGCTGTTTCGGGGCGGTAGGTAAATCAGTGGCTGGTGCCAAGGACCACTTTATTTTCCTTGTTTTGGTTCCCTTCAGTGGTCCTGGTGGGCACTGCTTGCTTTGGGGCAAGTGTCTCCTAAGCCTTACTGGTGTCAGGCTGAGGCAGTGGTTTCACAGGAGCCCGAGCCCTTTGCAAGGCAGCGTGTGACCTTTCTGTACGTGAGCTGCTGCTGCAGAGGGCCGCTGCGCTGGGCGGACAGGCTGGCCTTCGTACGCCTCTTCTGAACTGTCCCGGAGACCATTAAAAGGAGGAGTTTTAGGGAAGAGCCTGCACCACTTTGTGGGAAAATGTTAACTATCTTTGCTGGTGTATGGGAAAGCATCTGAGTATTTTAATGCCTGCCTCTCTTTTTTTTTTTTTTTTTTTTAATATTATGGAAAGAATTAGTAGATGGTAACACAGAGACAGAGAAGTGAGGCTAGTCTTTCCCCCCCCCCCCGTTTTTGGCGACGCCCCCTCCCCCCTTTTCCCCCCCTTTTTTCTTTTTTCCTTTTTTTTTTTTTTTTTTCTTTTTTCTTCTGGCTAGACAAAGCTCTCTAAATGTTCTCTCATCTGAGTGCTTGGCCATAATTCCTGTTTTCTCTGACAGTCACATGCTAATCTAGCTTTAAAAAGCCTTATTGTTTGTGACAGCTGTCACAACCAGAACAGTTCCTCTGTCCATGAAAAGAATGGAGACCCCCTCATGAGCACAGTGAGGGTTTTTTTGCCAGCTGTTTGGTGTTTTTCTGGCTTTATATCATCAGTTCCCTTGGAAATACTGGGACTTGTCTGTACTGCATATAGCTACACCCTGTAAAGAGACCAGATCTGTCTTTCCATCCTCCAGGTACTGATGTGTATTGAGGCGCTCGTATTGCCACAGCAGCGTGGGTAACGCGGCCATACCGAACTCCGCAGTAACCGTGGCCAGCGCCCCGGCGTTGCAACTAGATTTAAACTGTCTGGTGTTGCCAGTTGTGCTACAGACACAAACATCCGTTTCATTTGTTTAGTAGCTTTGAACAGAAGAAAAGAGCCACCTATTCCTCCGTGCTCAGTTTAGGTAACGGTATGTCTGGGTTCAAGTCTCTGTTGACAGTTGAAGTGGAGAGCTAAGGATGGCTGGGACACGTTGCATGGCAGATGTGAGTAAGGGCTTGTTCGTGGAAGTGTGGCTTTGGATGCATGAGATCAGCGTACTTGGTCAGCGCTCACACAATCGGCTTGTTCTTTTATGGGACTGCTTGTTTCTGTGACGGCTTTTTAGTTTTGTGCTAATGTGCAGGAGCTAATTGCTACCCGGCAGATCCACCTTTAGCCCCCCGTCACTTCCAGGGGCACCTTGGTATGTGCATGTTTGGTGGCATCTCAGGGCCGGAATACTTCTTTCTTTCTCTTCAGATTTTCTTGTCAGAACAGTGTTCCATAAGAAGCAAGGTGTTTTCTTAAGAGCGTTGATTAAAAGGTTGTTATTCATATATAAAATGAGCATGCTCTATGGGATCTCAGGCTTGATAGCTTTCTGCAGTTCTCAGGGGAGAAAGGCATCGCTTTGATTTTGCTTGGCTGAATTAGAAGCTGTCTGGCTCCGTTCACACCTTGCCACTTCAGGACCTCCCTTAGGGCTGGGGGGGCTGGTCCTGTGATCTCCGCACAGCTTCACTGCCTTGAGGCCAGAGCTAAAGGTGGCTGTTGCCCTGGGCAAAAGACGCAGTGGCAGTTCCTGTGCAGGGATGGCCAGAGGTAGCCCGTGTCATGGACACAACCTGTGGCAATTTATGCCATGTGGCATGTATGAAGAAAGTATTTTTCCTCCTGTTTTTATTTACAGGCATTTATGCTTGGATTTCCTAAGGCCGCTGCAGCCCCAAAGACTTACTGATAATGTCAAGGGGGGGCGGGGGGAGTTTCAGCTTTCTCTAACGTTTGACCCCATTGCTATATAAACCTGTGCAACCTCAGCAGGTCACTCTGTGTCCAGAGCAGCGGGTGTCAGGAACAGAGTCCTACAACACAGACACAGGGCTGGTGTTGGTTTGAAGGGAAAGGCTTTAGCCCTGCGACGGTGTGTGCCCACGGCCGTGGGTTTAGGCTGAAGGTTGGTTAGGGCTTCCGCAAGGGCACGTGCAAAGCTGAGTGCTTGACGAGGCCAGGCCTGCAAAAGGCACGTATGCCACGGGTGGGTGGGTGTGTACATAGCTCAAAAGGTGTATTCTAGCAGGGTTTGGTTACTTTTCTGGGGTGTTTTGTGGTTTTTATTTTGGTTTATTTACTTAGCAACCCTTAAACAATGGTGTGGTATGTCATGACCTTTAGGGCAAAGGGCCTGGGGAGGAGGGGGTGTTGAATGTAGCCGAGGTAAGGTGCTGCGGCTGTTCTGACAGTGCTTTCAACAATTCACAAAATGCATCTAAAGCAGCAACATGACAATATCCTCAGTGTCAGAAGAGCTAAGCCTGTCTTATGGATACAGGGTGCTTACAGTGGGGATAGTCAGTGGTTTGTTGCAAGCATGCAGAGCCACTGACAGCCTTCGGTGGCGTCAGCCAAGCAGAGTTTGAAGACTTAGAGGCACTTCTGTATCTAATGGTGCTACAGCATAATCCAGTAGCTTCTGAAATATTCTTGGATGCCTTGAGGCTGAGCTTTACAGTAACATTTACTCCTGACAAGAAGAACATTAGCGTTGGCACTATTTCAGCGTTTTCCTTATTCCCACTGTTAAACCCAACAAGATAGGCTACACTAAAATAGGATTCATTATTTGTGTTCTTGTTAACTGCTTGTAAAACACAAGATTACTCCACTAGATGAAGCATCTTGTGCTTTCAGGAGTATTGAATGTCTACAGAGTAAACTTGGGACAGCTGCCATGAACAGCAGCGGGTTCTTCCAGAAGTAATGTGGTACCTCACTGCTCTCCTGGTAGCTGAATTCATGGCTCGCTGCTTTGCCCCCGTGCACGGGTTCCCAGACGTCCTGCGAGGTTCTGTCGGTTCTCCTGTGGGACGCTAAGGTACAGTCACCCTTGCGTTTGATGTAGATGTCACTACGTGGTGATCTTGAACTTAAGTCGTAGTCAAGTCAGTCTTGTCAGCGAGAGCTGAACTGCCTCTTGCTCAAGTCAAGCCTTTCAAAATGTGTAGCACTTCTAAATCGTCTTTTAGAATTCAGGCTGCAAATGCATTTTTGTAAGTAGATAGGAAGTTACCAGAAATACTTGGGTGGTGAGTTGTTGCTATTACTTTACCTTGAACTCCGCTGTTAGGCTCCAATTGCAAGTAGCACAGGGGCCTGACAAATGACATTGCTGTGGTCGCTTCTGCCAACACCTGGTTTTCCCTTCAGATGTCAGTGTAGGGAATTTGTAACGGAAAGGCTCACGTCGGTGTGAAGGGAGGCTGGGAACATTCCCCTGGACACGGAGGCTGTAGCAGGAGGCTGTGGTGGGGAAGGCGTGCTCCTGAACAGCCTGGCGACAGCACCCAGATGAGGTCAGCCAGACTCCAGTGCATTTGCCTGCAGGTTCCCAAGGTACCCGCAGCCCGGGAACAACCACAGCACAGGTCTGGGCTCACCAAGTTTGAGATCGTTTTCTCTCACTCACGCCTCCACTTCCCCTCTCCCGTGCTCTTACCTTTTTGTTCATTTTTTCCTCACTTTTATGACTTCTTGCTCTTTTTCTCACTTGGATATTCCTCACAAGCTTTTTTGTCCTCTTGCTTGTGCTTTTCCCCTCTCTTTTTTTTTTTCTTTGCACCTGCTTTGCTTTCCTTCTGTCTACTGACTTTTACTACAGGTACAGACCTCATTCAGGAGAACCTTCTAGGATTCAGGCCAGGTCAGGTACTAACGACGTATAAACCTTAGGATAACGACCGAAAACAGTAACAAAAATTTTTCAGAGGCTGCCACATATTTGGTAGAAGCACAGTTGCAAGCAAAACCTGGCATTTTCCCAACTGGAAGTGCTGACTACAAGAATTCAGTGGAAATGTGAAGGCAAGAGTAATATGACTGTCAGGATACAATATTGATACAATACTGTATCCACAGATAGTGTGATACAATCCCCAGGAGCCCACTGCATTTGCAGAATTTAAGCATGCACGAACAGGAAGCTTGCTCCTTTCCAAGTGCTGCTTATCTTCAGAGTGCTTACCGTCAGGTTACCTGGGGAGGAGAGGAGGTTCCCAGCACTACCGAAAAGAGCAAGGTATCGATTAGAAACGTACGGTCACACGGTGGAAGACAAACATTTATAAAGCTGGTTGACAGCAGGGCCAGTAGCATTCAGTGGTGAAAGGGAAGCTCTATGTGTGGATTCCACTGACTTGACGCTGCAAACACAAAACCAAAGCTTGTGGCTGATAGATTTGTTTTTATTATTATAGAACAGATGAACTAAAATAAGCCAACAATATAATTTTATGCCAACAGCCATCTTTCTAGCACAGGCGGTGACCGATTCAATGTACCCTTCTCCCCCCTCCCCGGGCCTCTGTTCAGCGGGGAGCAAACGGTGGTGGCTCTTGCACATGGGTTTTGGACTCCAGTGACCTTACTCTTTTTCAGTTGTAGAGGGGTGCCTGGGAAAAGAGGAGGCAGGGGAGCAGAGAAAAGAGTATATATCTTGTAGGAGCAATAAGCAGAAAGGCTTGTGGATCCTCTTGCACGTTCACGTGTGGTGACCAGGTAGATGGGACAGCTGGAGAACTGTGCCCACTCCCAACACGAAGCAAGCCCCTGGTTGCTACTCTAGTCAAGCCAGGAGTTCCTTCCCGTTCCAAACTAACAAAGGGCAAGATGCACTCAACAGGGGAGTTTCTGGCAGGGTAAGGGGCAGTCTATGTAAAACCAAACCAAAAAAACCACCCCCACCTCACCCACCCCCCAAAAAAAGCCCAAACAAACCTGCACTTTAAGCCACTTCAAAGTAAAAGTCACTTCTTATAATATAATAGATATTTTTTAAATGGCAGGACCACCATCCTAGAAAGACAAAGGACTTGCACTCAAGACCAAAGAAAGAAAAACAAAAATCCAACCAACAAACAAAAGAAACCAACCAAAAAACAGGAGTGGCCCCACTCTCAAGCTCAGCTCTTCTCTAAAAACAGCACTCGTCATCCATCTGAATAGGTAAGAGGAGGAGCGGACAGAAAATAAAATAAAATTGGTGCAACTTCTTGCCAGGTGGCGCATTAGACCAAAGCTCCATACCGTCCCATACGGCTACGCGTCCTGCGGTGGCAGCATTAATTTCTTTCAGCTCTCATTGCCGTATATGTCTGTATGTACAGACATATCCGCACAGAATATATAATATTGTTTTTAATGTTAGTTTTGATCCTGTAGAAGGGCTCATCTCTCTTTCACATGGTTCTGTGCTCCTGCGCTGTTGCTGCTCCCATTGCCGCTCCCGTTACTGCTGCTCCCACTGCTGCTGCAGAGGACCTCTGTGAGGTCGTCCATGATGGTGGTCTCTTTAGGGTCCACGAGGTTGAACTCCCTGATGAATAGGATAAAGTGTGTGTAGAGTGTGTTTAAATGTCCATGCAGCTCCAGTGCCAAAGTCTCCTTAAAGTGTGAGGAGTAGATATGGGCCAGCACGTGGAACAGGTACTTGCAGATCTTCTTCACTAGAGACTCGAATGAGTTGGGGAATTCCTTGCCTGAAAGGAAGAATAAGAAACACCATGATAGCTCCCGCCGTCACCTTCAGCCCCACAGCAGCGTCTGGGCTGAGCTGCACTAAGAGCTACGGGCCCACCTTGTACAGCAGACAACGGGGGGGGGCCTGTACCATCCTCTTGCCTTCTTTTTATGGGAATTCAGGGGAAGAATCTAAGGAGGGTTTAAGCATTTTCATTTGAAGTTGTTTTAAGCCATAAGGGTTCAAAAAATCAAGAGTAATCACTCTTTAAAACCACAACATTTTTTGTTATTGAACATAAAAATAATGAGAGGTTCTTCTGGGTCCTTACCTAGTTTGCCCAAGAGCAGCAGATTTTTCCCCTGGAAGCACCTAATGCTTGGGAGGCCAATCCCCAGGGGGCTGCGTGGGGTGCAGCAGTCTGACTAACTGCATATAACAACTTCCCTCATTTCACTGCTGAAATTCTACCACATGGGAAGAGAAACGGGAGGAAATAGCGTGTGTCTTCCATCGGGTGCAGTTGAAACAATTGGTGACAGCCAGCGCGGCTTCACCGAGGGCAAATCGTGCCTGATAAAGCTGGTGGCCGCCTGTGCCAGGGTTACAGCGTTGGTGGGTGAGGGAAGAGGGACTGATGTCATCCACCTGGACTTGTGCCAAGCATCTGGCGCTGTCCCGCAGGACAACCGTGTCTCTAAACTGGAGACACACGGACCTCACAGATGGACCACTCGGGGGGATAAGGAACTGGCTTGGATGGTCCCACTCCATTTGAGTTGCAGTCAACAGGTCAACGTGCAGGTGGAGACCAGTGACAAGGGGTCTTCCTCAGGGGCCCATACTGGGGCTGGCGCTGGTCAACATCTTTGTCAGTGACATGGACAGTGGGATCAAGCGCACCCTCAGCGAGTTTGCTGACAACACCAAGCCGTGTGGTGCGGTTGATACACCCGATGGCAGCGATGCCACCCAGAGGGACCGTGACAGGCTGGGGAGGTGGGCCATGTGAACCTCAGGAAGCTCAACAAGGCCAAGTGCAAGGTCCTGCACCTGGGACAGGGCAACCTCCAGTATCAATCCCGGCTGGGCAGAGAATGGATTGGGAGCAGCCCTGAGGAGAAGGACCGGCAGTGCTGGCCGATGAGAAGCTCAACGTGACCCAGCAACGTGCGCGCGCAGCCCAGAAAGCCAACCGTACCCTGGGCTGCATCACAAGCAGCGCGGCCAGCAGGTGAGGGAGGTGACCTCTACTGCCCCTCCTCTCCACGCTCACGAGACCCCACCTGCAGTGCTGCATCCAGCTCTGGGCCCCCACGCAGCCTAAGAAGGACATGGACCTGTTGGAGAGAGCCCAGAGGAGGGACACAGAGATGCTCAGAGGGCTGGAGCACCTCTCCTGGGAGGACAGGCTGAGGGAGTTGGGGCTGTTCAGCCTGCAGAAGAGAAGGCTCCGGGGAGACTTTATTTATAGCAGCCTTACAGTACCCAAAGGGGGCTGACAGGAAAGCTGGAGAGGGACTTTGTACAAGGGCCGGTAGCGATAGGACAAGGGGTAATGTCTTTAAACTGAAAGAGGGTAGATTTAGATAAGATATTAGGAACAAATTCTTTACTGTGAGGGTGGTGAGACACTGGCCCAGGCTGCCCAGAGCAGCTGTGGGTGCCCCATCCCTGGCAGTGTCCAGGGCCAGGCTGGATGGGGCTTTGAGCAACCTGGTCCAGTGGAAGGTGTCCCTGCCCATGGGGGGGGCTGGAAATAGGTGATCTTTAGGGTCCCTTCCAACCCAAACCATTCTATGAAATTGTGCTTGCTGGTCCAGTACTGTGCTGGCACAAAAAAAAGTGATTCTTGCACAGCTACTGTGATAACAGTGTCCTGGTTTCAGACACCACCTGCCATCCTGTGCATGGTGCACAGTACAGAGTATGTTACTGGTCTAAAGTGCATCCTGGCCACACAGACAAATCATTTGCATGAAACACCTTCACTGCCCTTGAATAAGCATTAAAAAAAAAAAAATTAGTCAACTGCTGCTAGCTTACTAGGCACTGTCTCACTAGACGCTGCCGTTTTCCAGATCAAGATGCTTGTAAGTGAACGCTAGTAGCTCAGTGTTTGCTGTATTGCGATATCCTAGCTCCCCGATTATCTGTTGAAATGGCTCAGGAATCTAGCTGCTTTCAGTCCTGATGAAACCCACCTACAATAACTTCAGGTCTCTTATTTTCTTCCCCTTCACCAAAGGCATTGCGTGTAGCAGTCTTGTTAGGATACAAATCTGAGTTAAAATTAATTTCGTATTGCTTTTTGGTTCTTAAAAAAAAAAAACACATTTAATCTTTGGAAGGGAAGGGAGATTGCCAGCAGTCTGTGAGACAAGGCCTGGCTGAGCAGGGAAGACAAGCCACAGTCCTGGCAGTCCAGTTGATTTTCCCCTTACTGGAAATAGTGAAATAACAGGGCTAAATTTTATTAGCAGCAGGCTGTATTAAACACATGCTGACAGTTTTCAATTTTTTATCCTCTCTGAATACAGGCTGGAAGATCTCAAAATGCTTGAAGAAAAAGATGTATCGATGATGGAATACTGATGACAGGACTGTGAGACTTCCACCCAAGTTCATATGCCAACAGGGCAACTCTGCCTTCAAGAATAAGCCAAACTTAAAATATCCCTTAAGAAAACCCCAAACCATCAAACAAGGAAGTGTGAAAGCTGCCTGCTGTTACCGCATACGCTGAATGCCAGCTTGCACCTCACGGCATCTGCAGAGCGCCGCAGGAAGCACCTGTCCAAAAGCAGACATACCGTATTTTGTCGGGAAAACGTCCTCATCTGTCACTAGCTTCTGCACTGAACTCATGACGAAGTCGACGTACTGAGGAGCAGTGCACTTGATCTTCTTTCCCCGCTCATCATACCAGTAGTACTGTCTGTGGAGAGAAGTGACAGTGTCACCACACTACACCCTGGCTCCTCAGCTCGGCTCCCCCAGGAGCTAAAACATCTCGACGGCTAAAGAATATAAACCAACAGCAGCAACGTTACCAAAATACATCATAGCTGCTACAGAAGAGATTCCCTTCAGGGTATCCTTCCACATCAAACCCCCTGGGTTTCGGCTAGCCAGTTTTGTTCCTCTCTATCAATGCACTCCCAGAAAGCCTGCCGACGGGTCTCCGAGGGGAGCAGCTCCGCTCAGGCAGCGGTAACCCCCGTCCGTGGCAGACCGAGGGTTTACATCCAGTCCATAGAACTGTGCAGGAAAGTATTACGTTACTATTTTTAAAGGGCAGCAACACTGCGCAGCGGTGACCTGGTGACCTTCTAGTGCTAACCACTGCAGAACATCCAGCACCTGCTAGCGCAGTATTACCGAACAGACAGAGGGTGGCTCCAAAACACCAGCTCGCCCAAGCCGGCCCTGCCGAACAGGCAGCCTCTGTAGCGCTACAAATCCTGCTCCCACACCTCGTCTGGGGAAAGTTTTCAGGACCCTTCCGCACATTGCTGCCAGCGTGCCTTGACTGCTTTCGTTACAGTTTACAGAGAACAGGTTACAGAGAGTAAAGGCTCCCCAAAACATCTGCGTTTACGCTTGACTCTGCCACCGGGTGAATAATCTTGTTGGATCCAAAAGGAACAGGAGACGTTAACATACTGCCCAGCTCCTCAAAAGCAGCCCTAATGCAATCAGTTAGCCAGCATCTTCTTGAGCAACTGCAGCCATCCCTCACCTGACGGAGAATCTGAAGCTATAAAAGCACTGAAGGTTTGATCCTGTTTTTTTATTTTTTTTAAAGTCATGACTAATTAAAGCACCTCTAACTGTTACCAGGAACTTGCTACTGCATTACGCACACAGAAAGAAATGTTTTACAATTAAGGAATTTGGCAAATATATACATATATATATATATTGTTGTTGTTGTCGTCTCTGTCACACTTGAGGTGTCTTGAGTTCCAGTTCCCGAATGCTTCCTCCAAACACTCCAGGCGCAGTCCTATATCATCATGGGATTGATAAGAAATCCATTGTATTGTCTTCCCAGAACACAGTGTAGGTGGTGTTTGCTGGCTGCCTTTGGAAGCAAGGTTGGAAGTGGTCTGAGCATCAGAACGTGGCTAGAAAGACACCTCATCCATCGCGTGAGCCCCTGAAGCCAGGATGCCGTTTTTTGCTTGCCTGTTCAGCTCCAACTCTGCTGCTGTTGACTAATTATCTGTTATCTGACGTTCTTCACACAAATCACTAAACAAGCCTCACTGTAGCCCAAGTCAAAATATCCCTTCAGTGTGACATTTAGCCACCTTTGCATTTTTTTTTTTATTTGCATGGAAGGTAAAGATTAAAGATAAATGTTTTTTATGTGCCTGACAGGACTAGACTGCATTGAACTGGAAGGATCTATACATGCTACTTGGAAAGTGAAGCTTTATGTATACCGACCAGCAGAACAATCTTGAGTCAACTAAAGAAAAATATTAAGTAGCAACTGAAAAGTTTTCATGTACAATGTGTTTTCATTGCCTGGAAAGATTCTTCAGGGACCTGAGGGCGGTGAGGTGAAGGCACTAACGGCACTGTTCATGCCCCAAGCTGTATGAAAAGAAGAGGAAGCTGCAGAAATGAGTAGAGTAATTCAGAATTTAAGAGAGGAAAAGCAACTGGAAACTAGTTCTGCAGACACTTAAGATTTAGAATTTTTCTTTCAGCTCATTTCCAGCATGTGGTGCTTGGTCATTGTGTCTGTTTACTGGAAAGAGCAGGACTGACTGCAAAAGGGCATAAAAAGGTGAGCAAGTGGAAGGAAACAGCAGGAGTCAAAAGCTCTTTGTAGAGTGATGTCAGGCACCAGAACTAGTGTTTGGGCCCTTGGGCGCAGACTGTGTTCTCCACCACCGCTCACCACCTTTATACGGTCCGCACAGACGGAACGACACGATGCCCCCCCATTGGTCTGGTCCTGCAGTAAGCCGCACCAAGACAGTTCTAGGTAATCCAGACTTATCTGGGGTCTTAAGACAAAGCTTGTTGCCAAGAGCAGAAGCAGAGCGAACTGTCTGTTACCTCGGCAGCTTTCTCGTGCCGCACACCTCCTCAACTGCAAGGCAGGAAGCACAGTTCAGCGTTGGCCTTTGGTGCAAAAATGAATCTGGATCGTTGGATTTTAGTCAAAGTTTGGCAACTGTAGAAGTTCAATCCAAGTGAATAAATCTGCTGCACCACCCCTCTGCATACCCTTTTTGCCTTTCCTTGAAAATCAGGCTAATTATGCAAAATTGGAACTTAAAATAAGAATCATTAAGAGTAAGAGGATAACTACAGGGACTGTGCTGCTGGTTAGCATCATGCACCTTCCCCGTGTTTCAAGTGCTGTGAACAGTCTTCACAGGCCCTGGAGGAAGAGAGGAGCCCCTGACATGCCATGAGCATCTCCCACCCGCGCTGGAGTTATCTCCGTTGACAAGATCGGAAACAGGCTGCGGCTCGGCGGGCACAGAAGCCTCACTGCATTCCACTGCTGGCACTAGGGCAGAGCAGTCCCGTATTAGGCAATGGATGGGGAGCAGAAAGGACAAGAAGATGACACTGAAAGGCACCAGGAAGTGCTCACATTATACAGACTTTGATTATTTTATTTCCTATGTAAAAATTCTGGCAGATCTAAACTTTCCCCAGTAAGGAGAGCAGGAGGAATTTGCAGCTCCACTCCAAATCCCAGGGAGAAATGACCATGGGTTTAACAGAAAGAAGCCTATGACGCAAATAATAAAGTATAACGCATATGAAGTCACAATGCTGCATCTTAGCACATGTGCATATTTTTCCCTTCTCCTCTAAAACATTCCAGGTTTGTGCCGATGACACAGAAGCCAAGGCAAAACAGAAGTTACGCTGGTATATAAGAAGGGCTTCTGGAAGGAGGGAGAGGCAAACGCTGTGGAGATGATGTGGTCTGGAAAGGAAGGCGAGACAGTCCCGCTAGGAATACTAACAGACGAGTTATGAAGAAAGCAAGACAGCAAATGGTATCAAATGCAGTGGCATCTGATATCAAGTGGCAGTAACGTAGTGCTTGTCAGCACCTCGGAATGGCTTTGATGGTTTGATAGGGGCAAAGAAATGTTTAGATGGGGGTGGAGAAAGGAATACACAGCTCAGGGAACATAAATATAAGAAAATGCAAAGCATGCAAGTTTTAATTAAGATTTCTAGAAGGAAAGAGACACTAAGGGCAAGGCAGACATGAGAAAGGAAAGTATAAGATTAGAAACCTTTCACTTTTATCTGTGGGCTGCCGGGAAGTTTGCATCCATCCTTGATTTCTGCCTCAGGAGTTTTATAATCTCAGCCCTGTGAACAGCACTTATGTAGGCTCTTAGTTACTCCGCTCCAGCACTTTGAGAAGTTTTACCCAAATGTCAGCTATAAAACCAGTTTACAGCTCACGGTGCTTTACAGCTATTTTGTGTAATAATAAACTATAAAAAGCATACTAAATCTAAATGGTAAATACTGTGTTAAAAATACAGAAACTGCTTTACAGTAAGTAATAAACATACTAATGAGCAAATTTAAGTCATTCCCAAAGCTACATTCGTGCCACTGTCATTAAATTTTGAGGATAACTGGCCATTCTGCTCTTTCTCTTGGTACTTTCCCACCTTACCAGCAAACGCTGCCATACGTTCTACAAGAAGACCAACTTTTGGTCAGATGTCTCTTAGTGAGCCAAAGCAGAAATCCCCTTCCTCGTTGTGTGCAGATGGCTGCGCCATCCCATGTATCTGACAAGAGGCCTGAAAGGTGCACCTGTCTGCAGTTCAGCAGTTGGCTGGAACTCCTCTGAGATGTTAAAACCTCACCTCAAATATGTAACTGCAACTGGTGTTTATTTCGCCAGCAAATACTCTATACTTAGGATTGAGTATCTGCTAGGTTAACTTGACAAGCAGCCTGTTCTCAATAGTTACTTCAACACCTCAACCGTAAATACGAGTAACCTTCCTTGGGTATGACCAGAATGGTGTGATCCAAAACACACCTTGGAGAACTGGGCAGGAAAACAGAAGAGAGGAACAGAATGCAGACCTCTGTACTGGACTGCCTAAGAAATCCACACCGAAAAAAATGGCAAAGTGCACCCATATTCCAAGGTCTGTAATTATGTGGCATTCTAATATAAGCAGATACTATTTTATTCCAAAGTAGCTGAACAAACAGAGCACAGCCACAGAAGGTCAAATCGGGAGTGTCCATCAGGTTGATCAGCAACAGACTCTTAATGTTTAGGTGGAACTCTATATACTGGAGACAAAGCAAAGGCACAGTAAATTATACCAACTGGTGTTTCTCCAAGACAATAAGCACGTCCTTACCTTACTTCATTAGATAAGATTTTTTAAAAAGCAGGAGGGGGATGGAGAAGCGACAGGCAGCTTTGTCATAGTCATAACTATGAACAAACAAGCATCTTGGAGGGCAATTCTCTGCGTTGCATTTAGGCATCTCTCTTCCAAAAGGGAAGAGCTAGGAAAGGCAGATTATAAAGATGCGGATTATCTAAAACTGTCGTTAAGAGATACTTGGAGAACAGAGTTACGAACAGGGCCCTGAAAGCTGAACCATAGCGAGGTGTGTAGCTGGGGGATCTCACCTCCGTAGTTTTTTCATGGGCACCGCACACTTGATAGAAGAACGCAACATGCAGCCTACAGTTTGCAAACCTGAATCACTCATTGCCCCCAAGTACAGGAAGATACTTCAGTTGTTACAATCTAGCTAAACACAAACCCTTTCAAGCGCTTCACCCAAGTGCAGACATGCTTCCTGTTACTCCCAAACAGCGCAGTTTTTCAGATTCCCCAAACAGGACAGGAACGTTCTGCCATCAGTCCTCACCACCAAAAATCTAGACTACAGCTGGAGCTGCCTACAAGCACTTCCTTGCTTTATTCTGCAGCATGAAATGCTTACAGAGAACTCTTGTTTAAGACTCCCTAGCACAGAACAGAACGACACTTAGAGAGGTTCCCTGCCACCAACCTCCTCTTAGCCACTATTTCCCATCAGCCAAGTGGACAAACAGTTAAACTCGCTCCTTTGGACAGCCAGTGCCTCATCAGGAATTTAAACATCAGAAAGCATGGGGAGCGAAAGTCAACAGAACGCTCATCTTACAGATCACTGTTTCTCATTTAGAGATCATTTAGAGACACGAAGTCTCCTCTTGATAAAATCTGGGTCCAGCAGATATTACTTGCTGTTCCAGCCTGTTTTCAAAGTCCCTAGCATGGCCTTTAATTCTCTATTGACAGTTATCTTTCCAACTTTTAAATGCAAAAGTATTCTCTGTACACTCTGCATTCTTCAGAGTGCTCTCAATGAAAGCCCCTGATAATAATTCCAAGTGTACAAGATAGCCCAGTACATTAAGCAAGGATTCCTTTCTAAGCACTACGTAATTATTGTCAGAGATACAATACAGAGCTCTGGTTCTGTTGCATACATTCCCTGGGATGTTTGTTTGATGTACTATAACATTAACTGCTCGGTCTCCTGTTTTAAAATCCATCTCAAGTAAATTAATCCCAGGAAATGCATGAAGAGGGAAGAAAAGGACTATCAGCGCGTGTGCTGGAGGAAAAAACCCACACAACTCAACAGGCTTATTCATACTGGACCAGATCTCATGTTCCATCATGCTGGACTGTGCTAATCAAGAGCAGGAGTTTATGGTAACTTTTTCTTACATTCACCATGTACAGTAAAACTACAAAGCTTTCTCTCATAAGTGACAGCTAGTCCACGTCAAAAAAGTCTACTAAGTCCTACAGGGGGAAAGTGCCAAACCAAAACGTTTTCCTTACTCTTTGCAAAGCTGCCACTTGTGTCCTCTGCGCTCAAGGGGCCTGGGCGGCAAGCCAGCGGCTCACGTCAGGCTAGAGGTTACCTGTCGGCAGCATGGTGCTCTGCCAGCATTCCAGCTACCAGAAGCACCCTCTGAGCTTCCCACAGCCAGTTTATCTCCCTGGCCTTCTATGGCATCTCAGCACTGTTACCAGTAAGGACAGTTGTGCCTTGGTCTTCTTCCCCTCAAGCTACACACACAGTAATTTGCCTCTCTGATCGGACCTTGTAAAACCAGCTCACAGCACTCACAGGTTCTCATCCTTCCAACCCTCCACAAAATCAGATTTCCAGCACCCTGCACCGCTGAGGGGGAGCAGAGGCTGTACAAGCTGCCACGTTCTCGCCAAGTACGGATCTGCCGTAAAACACTGGCCCAGTGCCACCCAATGCAACATCCTCCCCCAGGCAACTCTGAAGACTTCATGGAAACCTTGTAATTGTAAATATTGACTTACGTATTGCACACTGCCATGGTCTGACATGACTCTCCTGTACAGAATTCTGAGATTGTACTATACTGTAAGTTGATGTGATGAAAGAAAGTTGTTGCTGAAAAATAAACACAAAAGAAAGAAAATGAGAAGTAAAATACTTTTAAACACTGGTTATCCTCCAGACAATTAGTTGAGCAGAGCAAGCGAAGTGACCTCAGAGTCTTGAGCTTCCATACAAATCTAAACATGATTTAGCTAAATGAGTCTAATGACGAACTGCAAAACAAAGAGGTACATGGAATGAAAGCTCTTGTTTTGATTTAAGATGAAAGCACCATGATGCATCAGCTCTTATTACTCACTAAGCAGCAAGACTGGAAAGTGTCTCCGTCATCAGCCTCACCTTTACAGTATAACACTCTACTACAAGCTGAAGGCAAACAATTTGCTACATTTTTTTGAAGTTTGACTTAAAATGCACATTGGCTAGAAAACAGCATTAATAATTCTCACAACGTATCTCCTTTAAAAAAGTAAGGGCATGAAAACTAGTACACTTCTACTTTTTAAAAACCTCCTGAGTTAATACAGCATCTTAATACTCCTCAGGGGGCACTCAACTTTTTTCTTAATGAGTCCCTGTAAACTTTCCTAGCTTGCAGTTCAAAGTAGTTTCTTGCTTATCACATACTGTTGAAAATGTAAACAAGACTGGGTCATAGCTGCAGGGCTGGCAGGTGAAGCAGAAGCACAAGAAATTATTGTAAATCAGAACTGCCATGCACAGGCACAGCATTCAGTCACCGTAGTCAGTCACATCTCCAAGTTCCACTTGGCTACAGTTTAAATTCACACCAAAGCTTGAAAGGAGTGGGGAAAAGAAATCCAACCAAAATACTTCAAAATTTCTGGCTTTAGGCATAACCTGCTTTACATACAAATCTTAATAAACTCCCATTTTTACAATGCTTCTGGAAGATCAATAGCTTGCATCAGCAACGTGCTGAACCAGCCAGTTTACGGTCAAAGGGCATCTGCTGGTCCTCAAAAAAGCATCAAAACCTTCAATGCCCTCGTGGCACAGCGAGGCAGCGGAAGGACGAAATGCATCGAGGCTGCCATGCTGCTGAACACAGTTTGTACATAAGACAGCTTAATTACTATTCAAGGTCTAATTACGTGCATTATGCAGTAAGCACAAATAGTCACAGAGTGTTTTTCTAAGTACTGAAAACAGTAACAAGGAACAGAGTGAATGAATGCCTTCTGGGGCGTGGACAGCAAGCTCCGAGCTGTACCATTACAATACTCACTGTTGCTGGCTAGCCACTCGTTGAGGTCTATTTCTCGTGGTAACATCACTAGCTCCTTAAATTCAAAGTCAGTAATTCTGGATTTTGTGTATTCTGGCTCTAGGTAAAGTTTCTTCTCTTCCGGTGCTGGCTTTTTACCATTTGGCTTTCCCTTGGACTTCCTGTAAGACATTAAAGAAAGAGAAGAAAGGTTACCTGTACTGTCGATGAACGGCTACAGAAACCTGACAGAAGCTGGTTCAGCTAAACTCCTGTATCTGTGGTTACATTGCTTTCCTGCCTTCCCTCCCTTTCCCTTAATTATTTTTTTTTATTTAAAGCAAAAGGCAGTTTCTTAAAAAGTGTATGTGAACTCAGTCAATTTTTTCAAGTAACACTGGAAATTTTGAATGGTATTAAGAAACTTGAGACGGAGCTGCTCCATCTCCACTGCCCCTTTGCCAGTTTGGCCAGCAAATTACTGGGAGAGTGACGGTCTCTCGTCACACCTGCGAACAGTCGTGACAGTGGAATGGTGCTGTGCCTAAGGAGCGCCGCACGCGAGCACACTAACCGTCCCCTGCGTCATACCGTTAACTGGCACCTGCAAAACGGGGATCTGAGGGACAGCAGAAGTGGCCTGCTGCAAGGAGATAGCTCCCAGTTGGAAAAACGCTCCTTCCACCCAACGTACTGGCACCGCTCCTTCAAAGCTACGGCATTCCTCGCTACTCCAGCCCTCAGCGCTACGGCATTCCTCGCTACTCCAGCCCTCAGCGCTACGGCATTCCTCGCTACTCCAGCCCTCAGCGCTACGGCATTCCTCGCTACTCCAGCCCTACACTGCGGAAGCGAGCATCTGTGACTCCAGCTAGAAGCACTGATAACTACAAAAACTTTCTCAACTCCCAGGATACCTGAAAGAGAAAGATGTGAGTTCATTGTTTCCTGAAAATCCTTTAAAATCCAATGTATTACGAAATAACCTTCCATTTGGGTTTATAAAAGCAGACAAACCACGTTCCATAAAATGCACTTATCTCCACGGCATACTCTGCCGCTTCATCTCCCACTTCTAAAGTGTTTGTTGCAATCACTAGTTTTCCTCTCACACTGTTTTTAACATCCTCAAGCTAGAATCTCAACCCAACCCATACTCCTGGGCCAGGGGCTTGGTGAGGACTTCTGAGGAAGGACGGCGGGTCAGCACCTTGGTCTTTTCAGCTGTCTGGTTAAACAGTCGCATAGCCATGCGTTACTGCAGTTTACAAAATCCACCTAATCGGAGACAGAACATCTATTTAATGGTGAGGGACAAGCGCAGTAAGGCAATAATACAAGGTGGAGATGCCACGATTTTTTAACGTGAGGTTTTCTTGGTTAAAAAGGTTTTTAAGGACCTGTAAAACCAAGTCATGCCCACCTTTACAGATGACTGCATTGTTTGCTGATGAAACTCCTCTAGATCCCATCCGGAGGAAACCAACCTCGTGTTGTGGCTCTTAACATACTTCATTCACATAATTACCAACTTTGCCCCTGTCTGAGATAAACACAGGCTTGATTTTTGCCGTGAGGATGGGATACACATCTTTCCTGGAATGGTGTTTAAAGTATCAGTGCCTTCCCCCAAAAAAAGTATAATAATTTTTCTCTTTATGGGCTCTTTATTGATCTGTTCATTAAACCCATCCTCAGAAGGACCCATCATCCACGTTGTCAGCACTGCACTAGGGACGGACCCAGATCTGCCTTCCGCAAGAAAGGAACACCGTAACGTGCCAGCACTGCTGCTGGTTACTGTCTTGAACTTGCACTGAGTTTTGTCACACTTCTCTCTAACCAGTAAGTTAACTCTATAACCAGTAAGACCAGAAGGACTTTAAGACTTCAGGAAGGCCACTGTCAAGGAAAAAATAAGGAAAACCTAGTGACAGCAGTACGATGTACCTTTACATGCTCACAGTATATTTTCAAACCACAGATGCACAGAAAGCACTGCAGGAGGTCTCTGGCAGGGAAAAGACGGTCACACTTTCTTTCCATATGTTAATCAGAAAGGTGGATTTCATGGTTGGAGAGAAAATGCCTGTGACATAGAACACCTTTTAAAGAATACAAATACAACACGAGAATAAACAAACCAGTACCGGCGAAGATGAATTCAGCGCACAGCTACTCCCCCACATTTCCTGCCATCTCCTTTTTCCACAGCAGCTCATCCAAGATTTGTCCCTTACGTTTATTTAATGAAGTAACCTGGATTAATTCTCATAGCAGCTCCACAACGAAATATTTTTATGACATGCAGTCAGACATTCCTCAGAGCAAGGCTCTGAATACAGAGGGGCTGCTCAGACCAACAGCTCCTGGTTATCAGCTAGTTATTCTTGTTTTCAAACCTGTACTTTGCTAGATCTCCTATGAACTTCACCATGGAAAAATCAGCTACAGATAAGAAAGAAAAGTCCGTGAGAGCAGGAACTGCAGGAGGGCCTTAAGTACATCTTTCACGGCTTCTTTAAATATCTTTAATTTATTCTTGGGTCTGAGACTTCGGATTTTCACAGAACTTGAGATGATATCCAAGGAAAATTTAATAGCATGAAACAACAGTCTCAATCAATAGTCTGTAACCTGATTTTATGGCAGATGAAGCAACATATTTGACCTCTTCCTTTTGCAGGAATATGTTAAGACTTGTAACTACCTTCCCCTGACAGTCAACAGTGTAAATCCAGTTAAAACCATGCACTTGGCCCTAAGCTAGTAAAAAATACTCCAGGCAACTGATTTGCTTAATTCCCAGCACAGGCTGCCTTACTCCTACACTGCTGAAACCAAGGCTGGCACGCTCCAGACAGCACCCTCATAACATTGTCTGTCAGAGGCCCAGCAGGTAAGATCTATTTAGAACACACTCTTTGGGGTTTTTTTCAGCTATTTAGGTTTAGTGGTTTTGGGGTTTGGTTGCAGTGGAGGGCAGGATTCAGGCATTCAAGGATAAGTGGATTTTTAAGAGCATTATAGTTTCAGTAACAATCGCGCAGAAAACAACTCCAGAAGACTGGTTTGACAAACTACATGAAGCACAACTGGGGAGAAAAGCCACCAGTGAGAAGCTGTTTGGACAGAACAGAGTTTGCGTCTTCGCTTTACTTCCAGGATGCTCAAACCAAGGGCCCCAGGTTAGGGCCGTGCCACGTCAGCTAAGAGCAGTCTTCTGAGAGGAGGAGGAAGGGAGAGAGAGATGAAGAGGTCAAAGACAGTCTGTCCCAGAGCCAGGCTGTGCAGGGAAACCACAGAAGGAAGCCAGACACAGGAGGCTGAAACAAGCCTTCCACCGAACAGAAATGGGTAGTGTGTACCTCATTCTCACTTCAGCATCTTCTCCTCGTTTCAAGAAAAGAAACGGAAATTCAACACTAAATCTATTTGGCAAGTCTGCTAGTGCAAACGACTCCACATGGTCCTTTTACAAAACCCAGCCCCCCTCATTACCACCAAACCTCAGTTCTGTTAGATGAGTATATACAGCCGCTTTGTGTCTTTCCAATAGACACAGTGTTTCCACAACTGCCTTGTCCTGGAACTGGAGCACTTCAAACAGAAGCTTCCCGAAGGATTCCATGCTCTGCCCCTTTCCAAAGCTTTGGCTTGGTTTAAAAACAGACCTGACTCACGGGTATCGTCACTGAACCTGCAAAGTGTCCATAATCACAGATATCAAAGGGTTCATTCACCCCCCTGAAACCTGAATGTCACATCACCATGTGCAACACAAACTTCTTTTTAATCTTCTGCAGCTACTGAGAGCTAAAAGCAAGGCCACGGAAATTGTTTCTGCCAGCAGATTTTCATGACCTGCATGCAGTGCAGTCGGGGCACTACATGGCCCAAATAGAGACTCCGAGTACAAACTAAAAAAAATTCCAGTCTTACAGACATCAAGTTTTGAACCAGACCACACATCTTCCCTCAATTAGGCATAAGTTAGATTATAAAGTCAGACTTGCTCATATTAATTGAGTCACGCTCAGTCTAGGCTGTAGAATTGGGTTTAGTTCAGAAACCGCGTCAATACTAGTCGCTACTAAAGCATTTTCTTCACAAACTTGCAAAGCTGGAGCATACAGCGGTACAGAGAAAACAGCTTTATAAACACAACTGTGTGTGATTAAGAACAACAAATAATAGTTCCACGTTCTAGATAAATCAAAGCTCATACATTCACAATTACCAGAATTACGAGACAGCGTGAAGTTCAGGCGCTAGCTGCTTTGCTCTCCCCTAGCTCCAAGCTCACTACCGTTACAAAAACTTGTAAGAAACCACCATCCACGTGGAACCAACTCCAAATGTGCAAAGCGAAGCATCCATTATTCCCTTTGTTGCGAGCTGTTCACACTCAAGACGTCTTTCTTAATTTTTCATTTGAAGCACACAAATACAAAAAATTACGTGTAGCCGTTTCTGAGCTGTCCCAGAACTCCCTTGTAAGCGAAGACTACAGCAATGCGCCTCCAGCAGCACAGACAGCAGCTCCTTCAGCCTGCTTTGAGTGAAAGGAAAAGCGACAACAGTGAGTTTTACTGTTCTATTCAGGAAACGCTAAAATCCATCACCTGTAGACGATTATTTACTGAAGAACAACTAAATGTCATATAAGACCACAAAAAGGGCAGTACCTTTGAAAACACCGCTACAGGCACCCTAAAGCAAACCAAAGTCCTGATTCATGTTTACCCGTGTCTTTCTTAAAAAATACGACAATTCTACTAAACGTGTCTTAACATGTCCACGTTGGACCAACTGCATCTCCAAAGCAGCTGGGGGAATGGCTGTTACACAGCAGTTGGGTGAAGGTCTGTCAAAAGGTTAGCCCCAAACCTGTCTATCAGTGCTTAGCTACTAATTAAGGAAACAAAAGTCTTTAGGGAATCCAAGGAGACGGCACTCAGCAGTTTTTATTGACAGGCAAACCAGCACACAAACTAATTCTTTAGAGAACTCCCAGGGTAGGTTTGGTGTTTGTTTAGTTTTAGGCACTCAATTGAATACGATGCTACAGGCAAGGCCACACCTGTGAGTAAGTTTCAGAGAAGGAAAAGCGATGGGAGATGGCAGTAGACAGGTCACTTGTCTAAAGTCTTAGAAGGAGGTTTGGTAACTGGCCTCCAGCCCAAGACCACGACCTTCCTGAAGGCTTCTAGCAGGGAGCTGTACCAGTCGCATGTTCAGCTGAGAAAACACAGGAGCTGGAGGTGTGCCGGGTTTCACTGGAGAGAAGAGATATGTAAGACACCTCACCAAATGACAGGCCCACTGGGCACAGTAATTTTTTTTTCCTTGGTCTCACTGCTTTGTTACGATCAATAAAACTGCCAATTGCCCAGCTTGTTTTCTTATCATCTCAGTTAATAAAGATATTCCTCTAATCCTCTCATTTCCTTCTTGATCTGATGCCCAGTAGTTTCTTGGTTTAAAAAACCCCACACTTTGGAGCATCTTCAAGCACCATCCAGGTATTTATTTTAAAACCATTCAAGGAAAGTATTTTTCCCATTCATAGCAGAGGACCTGACGTAAGGTTCGAAGTTTGTTCATGGCGCAAATACTAAAGATGTGTTAATTTAAAATGATACCGTTTGCTTGGAAAGAAGCACACGTGAAAGTAATCTGATTTAGCTAAAGACGTATCCAAGACGCAATGCCCCCTGCGTGGACGTTCTTCATGAGCTGATGTAGTGTCACATCACTTTGGAACTGCACCAGGGCATCCATGGATCCACGGTTTTGGTCACGAGAATCGGATTTATTACATGCTTGATCACACAGAGGGAACACTAGTGATTCATTAAATGCCAAATGTCCCTAAACTGATCATGCAGTTTATCATCATCTCTATCAATTCAGGATTCCTTTCTTCTGGAGGGAACCAGCACAGCTATATTATTTTCCTGCTGCCTCCAGCAAGCTGCGCAGTTTCCTTACACCTGCAGCTGAACTGCAACCAATTCAAGGACAAACAGTGATGCCTCAGTTACCATCTCCCAGCCTTCACACCCAACTAAATAGCCTTGGGGTGAGTGGCTCTTTATTTTTTATATTTTAAATTCAAGTAATCAGCAGAGTTTCTTTTTAATGTGGCATACTAACATGGGTTTAGTACCAGATATAAGAGTAACTTTATAAAGTTAAAGACTTTATTAAAAAAACCTAGTGGTGAGCAGAGCTGCAGGCAAAACTCCAATCACTTTGTGTCCTCTGGATCAGGCACCGGTTTCAGGTTCCAGCCAAGTCTCAAACACACTGATTTCCATTTGAACATTGACAGAACAGGTCCAACAGGCCTTACGTGACAAATTTGTCTCCCTGTTTGCAAATCTCAAAACTCAGAAGTCATCTCAAGTCTGTGAGGATGAAAATCACCACGGATTATGAACCCTACAGGACAAAGATGCTTGTTTTATGATTAGTAATACTTTATTTTTGTTAGTAACTGACCCTATTTCTTACCCAAGGTTAACTGGTACAATCCTAGCAATCCCCAGCAAATGTAGAAGGCAGCGTGTCTCCACTGCTGACAATCCAGCTGTGAAGTGTTCAGCGTGTGCTGGTGAGAGCAAAAGGCCCATGGTTCCTAGCCATGCACGCACAAGTAGCACAAAACCTATTTTAAAAAAGATCCAAGAATAAGATGCCCACAGAAGTGTTACTCAATGGTATTTAGAAAGTCACTTGAGGTTTTGGGGGTTATTGTCAAGTAACCTAGCTTGCGCTTTATAAATTGTATAGTTCACAACCCAGAAATTTTTGGGGGTTAGAATGGTATATTCCCAACCAAAACATTTATGTAGAACATTCACAGCCTCCAACAACACCACCATGTTCACCCTCACCTAGGTGCACCTCTACGCCACCGAACTACCAGATATATCAAATTACCTCGGCCTTCGAATTTTAGTCTGTAATTTTTTCCTTGCTTTTTGAAGTGTCATGTTTTAAAATATCTTCCGCTGATGAAGTATTATAGAGTGGAGTACTCCTGCCAAAACCTACTTTCTCGGTAATAAGAGGATGGGGGTTAGCTTCTTAAAACACCAAACTAGGGAGGCAGTAAGCCAACGTATTAACTGTGTCTTTTAGGCCAAGCCTTATGAGCGCTTTCATGTTTTTCTATTTTCTAGTGAATAAGGGTTTGTAATTCAAAATTAAAGGTATACGGGATATTTTTGGTTTAGCTTCCCTCTCCTTTGGCTATGGAGTCAGATGGGATGTGAGTGGAACGGGACATGGTAAGGCAAAAAAAAGTCAGTATGCAAGCTCCCTCCCTCCAATGTACTCCTTTTGCAGAGAAAATCCAAAGAGTTCAGCCATCACAGAAGGGTACAGCTCTGCAAGGAAAACCAGGTGAGCTGCTCAGTTACTTGTTACCTTTCTGGTTCTTCTGTGGCACCTTACTGGAAAGAAGTTCTCTGTTAACTTCTGGTTAGAAACGCTCAGCGTTAAGTATAGGAGCCCTGAACCCATTTACAGCAGGAAGGAAACAGCTGCATGAGCTAGAATTTGTGAGTCCTGGTGACAAACACCCACCAAGAACAACGAAGCAGCAGGTTATGCCAGTTTTTACAGGACAGGAACAAACTCCTGAAGGCTGTCTGGCTCCCTAGCCCAGCAGCCCACAGTTCTTCTCCCCAGTCAAGCAGAAGGACTGAAAGCTTAAGAGGCGCTAGGTAGCTTTAAAACCACTTCTTGATAATTCAACATTTTTATTTGTATAGCATCCAAGAAAAGGTGAGTAACAAGCTTCACTGGAACATCAGCAGTTGCCCTTCCTTTGAGAAAAACCCAGAGATGATATCTGTGTTTCCCTCTTCCTTTAAAACCATACGAGATCAGTATCTGGAGATTTTTCTGCGATCCCATGTCCTGTCTGAACCCTGATCCTGTCTGAACCCTGATCGCTGCTGTCTTCAGCTGAAAATGCCACGTAACAGCACACCCAGACCACAAATCCTGGATGTACATATACATGTTCAGGACTGGGAAAGAAAAAAGAACATCAGCATGGGAAGGGAAGCTGTGGAAGGTATTGGAAAGCAAGCCCAAATCCCAGTTGCGGCATACAGCCAGTACAACTGTTCATGGATTGCTGTGGTCAGACTGCTTCTGCAGGGCCTGGCGAAGGGAAGGAGATGAAGCTTTTTAAGACAGTCTCCGTTCTGATCTCCTCTTAAGCCAGGTCCCCAGTAGACCCCTCTGACCTCAGTTTCATTCCTCCTCTCTTGCCCTAGGTCAGTTCCAGGGCTCAGTTGCTGCGCAGGTCTAAGGGGGCTGCGCCACATAACATATCTTTGGCAGCATTTCTGGCCGCTTCTTCATTTTTGTTCTGTTTTTAAAAGTTACTAATAGTTTATTTAAGAGAAGGAAGAAAGAAGAATGTACCCTACATGCCAGGGAAACTTTTTCTTCTGGATTTCTCATAGTGGCTCTTTGCCTTAAAAGGGAATCTTTGCTTGGCCTCCGGATGCTCTGTGTGAACAGTCGGTGCCAAGGCATGGCAGGCATGTTAAGGATGACAAGTGCCATAACATTATTTCATAATGCCGCTTCTTAACAGAAAGACCAAAAGATTCTGTGGGGCCAAACTTGAGTTTCCAGCCGATGCTGCTAGCAAAGCAAAAAGGACCTGGGGCAATGGGCACACGCCACCCCTGGGGTCCATCAGGCCTGTCTGCTCCCTGGCTCCCCACCCACCCGCTGGGGAAGGGGCTGGAGCACAAGTCCTGTGAGGAGCAATTGAGGGAACTGGGGGTGTTCAGCCTGGGGAGAAGGAGGCTCAGGGGAGACCCTGCAGGTCTCTGCTGTAGTGAGGAGGGGTCAGTCTCTTCTCCCAAGTAACAAGCCACAGGACAAGAGGAAATGGCTTGAAGTCACACCAGGGAAGGGTTAGATCGGATACCAGGAAAAAATTCATCATCAAAAGGGTGGTCAGGCATTGGAACAGGCTGCCCAGGGACGTGGTGGAGTCATACCTCATCACTGGAGGTATTTAGAAGGGTAGATGTGGCACTTAAAGACACGGTTTAGTCGTTGACTTGGCAGTATTAGGTCTGCAGTTGGACCTGATGATCTGAAAAGGTCTTTTCCAACCGACGTGACTATGATTCCACTTCTGCCCCTCCTCTCTTCCCTTGCTCCCCGAGCACCAGCTCAGTGTTTGCCAGCCTGTTTGCCCACAGTGGCCTGTCAGCTGCATATTAACTGCCTCCCAAATCACGGTGCTGAAACTCCCAGGCATCTGCTGGCGGCCAGGTACCACTGCTGCTCCCTCTCTTCTGCTCATGATCTTCCTTGCAGTGCGCTTGTGAAGAACGGCTACAGAGGACAAGGCCAGGCATGCGAACAGCTCAGTTAATGCTACAAGAATATGCAGAGTGCATTCTTGTGGTAAAACACACTGGACTGGAGTTCCCTTTCTTCTCTGGGTGTACCTGCCAGAACTCCTCCCCAGACGGAGAGGAGGTGTCCAAGCCTCTCTGGGTGCCTTTGGGGAGGGTCTTCTGACTACAAACCCTTGCACCGGTCCAAGTTCCCCTCAGTCAACACGCTTGGGAAGGGCTGAGTGGGACAGAGCCCCAGGAACGCCAGGGAAACTATGTCAGATGGGAGACAGATTATTTCTAGGAGCCAGTGATTCAATCTAAAAGGAACCAATCGCTAGTAGAAACAGAGAATTACCTTACCCAAGCAATACTCTGTTGTTTTTCATTTTGAAATATTCTCTCTCACCTCTTGCCAAAAAGCCCTAATATATCCGACCAGGAGGTGCCAACACGAAGCCTCAGCAAGTTTGTTTTCCCGAGCGATCTACTACAGTCCAGATTTTGGCAATTTGGGGATTAGGCAAGAAAAAAGGTCACAAATCTTCCCTGATGTTTATTTGCAAGAGCTCTACGTGGAGCCAAATTAGGTCTGTGGTAAGAGAGATTCAGTAGGTCATAGATTAAAAGTGTTGCAACAATTAATTTATCCAGTGCTTAGAACAAACCATACAGCTGAACACTGCATCATAGATGCCCAAGTCCTGGGCCCGTGACAGGTGTGGGGGGGTGGTTCTTGGTCTGGTTTTGTTGTTTTTAAACTCTCCCACTGTAGCAAACTCTGGCTGGCTGACAAAGCAAGCCAAAAACTGAGCAGAAAGGTGGCAAATCCCCAGCTTCAGGCGTCTCCTAGTGTATTCTCCCCTGCTTGCAATGCCTCCCTCCCTAGAACCGTACTCTCCAAGCAGACGCTGGCACTGGGCACCAAGGGACAGGAGAGGCCATGCCACGCTAACTCTCCAGGGCATCTCTGCCCAGCCATTCCTGAGCTCATCAGCTGAGAATACAGGCTGGAGTTTCTGCGTTCTGGGGTTTGTCTTGTTAACAAGCAGCTCGTTTTAGTCCCCAGGCACACACTCCAAACCCATCACGCCCATACACATACCTGTATCCTTGCCTCCCCCATTAAGGAAAAGTGTCATTTGTATTCTAGCCACACAAATGGCCTCCCCTTCATCCTCCATTGGTAATGTACTCCCACACTGCAGCCAGACAGCAGGAACGAGCTGCATTTCGCCCAGGCACGGATATCTGTATATGGAAACATTGGTATCTGAACTGGCTCTCTAGGGACCTCTGAGTCAGAGAGAAATAGTTCTTTCTCATAACGGAAAACCATTTCAGCGCAAGGTAGAGATCTACAGCATACCTTAAATTCTTGAATTAAAACACACAGGCAAAGGGGAAAAGTGGCTCTCAACTGAGAGCAGACAATGGCAGAGATAGCGAGCCTGCTTCTGTTACAGATGCTGCAAGCCTCAGTGGGGACATCTCCCACCATGCAGAGCCACAGGAACAAGTGATCCGCACCAAGAATTGAAAGCAAGTAAGTTCTGGGGTGGCTGTTAATCACCTTTTACACTTTGGGAAAGGCAAATATAGGCCTGTCGGGTTATACTGCAATAGCCAGAAGAGTATTTTTTCAACACATGATCTTGAAATTCCAGAGGCCAGAAAAACTGCTTGCAAACAGCAAGGAAAAACTAAAAAGAGTATGATTGACGCATTAAAAAAAAAAATCTGTATCTCTCTTTTAAGATTTTTAGACTCTGCAAACAAAGAAAACGTAAGTGTACTGTAGTAAAAACAGAAGCTTCTTAATTAACATATCATCTATTCCCTGTGTTTTCAGACATGTCTATTAACTGAGGCAGTGATTTATTATCCTGTAATCTTATACTGGAACGCACTTAAATAAAGTGATTTTAACTTCTGTGTCATGATGAAATTCAAGTTCTGGCAGCAGCCGCTCCTCCTGGTTCCGCTGAGGCAGCCCTGTCCCTGTCTGGAAGAGCCCAGGCAGCAGCTCTGGTACACCAGTGTGGGGAGGGTGGGCACCACCACAGCACACAACCCCCTGCAGACGCTGTTATCTTCCAACCCTGACGAAATCTGTAGAGCTGGCAGATTGCAAAGCTATCTTTTTATTTCTAAACTGAGCAAATTTGATTTGGAAACCTCACGGCCTTGTAAATGTGGGATTTCACAACCCAGCTTGCACAGAGTTGCTTTTCAGGATAGAACTGCGCTTTAATTGCTGGGAATTATCTCACCCTGGCAACCCGGCCTCGGCAGCCTTCTTGCTATATGGCCCAAGATACACAAACAAACCGTCTGCTCCGCTCGGAGTACCAGGGCGCAGACAGATTTTTCTTTGTAAGAGTGGTTTAGTTTCCTCACTGCCTTTTTTGCCTTACAAGCTCTCTCTGTAAAACAAAAAAATTCCTCTAACAATACTAACTAGTTGTAAGTACTACTGTAGCCTCAAGAAAACCCGCAATAAAGTATGTCAGATATGCAGGCCAAGCTCACCGCCTTACCCGCACACTACGTTTGGGAAGACAGGTACATAACATCTGATCTGCTTGTTATCTGAATTTTACAATTCTCAACTTTTGAAAGTCTATAAAAACGTTTACAAATACATTTTATAATTATACTGTGCAGTCTGGAAAAAGGCAATACGGACTGCATGACGTTCCCCAAAGAGTTAATGAGAATACTCACTCCCAGAGCCTGTGCTCTCAATAGATAAATATTTTTCAACATGGTGCAACATGCCAGCTTGCAGCTGAGCTCAGTCCTAGTTGTTGTCTCTCTCCTCGGCTCCCCAGAGGTGAGGAACACTAAAGGACTGTCTTTTGCACTTCCCGCAGGACCAGGCAAATTGCAACTATTTAGGCACAAAAAGTGTCTTGCGTTGGAAGGATAAGTTAGTTATTTTTGTTTGGCATTGCTACTACAGTTCTGCCTACCGTACGATTACATATAGGTAATGTTTTCAAAGGTGGGACTTCAACAGCTGAATCCTTCACGTAAACACTGTCTGGTTTACACCTAAAAAAATGTGGTTTAATAGGACAGAAGAGTGCTAGAGCACACCACAACTGAGAGCATACATAAGAACCGGTAACAAAATAGCTACTTCAAACAGCTTAGCTTTTTTGTAGGAGCTTCAGTAAACTCAAATAAGTTATATAGCATGGGAAAAAACTAAGCTGTTTTCACTATATTCATAAGCAATTCCACATGCCTGCACCTGTAAACTCACTTTTGAAGCAGTTGTACTAGCACACACATGTGCATCTTGTTGCAGTGAGACACACAGCTGTGAGGAATTAATTACCTACCCAGTCATTAGTTATTGAACAGGTTGGGCAAAGAAATACCAGTGTGAAGAAGCAGCCCCGCCTGAAATTTTCATCCACTGTATCAAGCTCCACAAACTCATCTCTTGCACTTTATGAACTGCAGCACTTTAATTGGGAACGATATTTATTTACTAGAAATGACCATGGGTCGAGGTCAGTTCTCTCTCAACAGCAGCTCTGAATATCAAAAAAGGATTTTGTTTTCTTTTGCTGACATTTTGGCTTTAATGTAAACCAAAGTTAGTTCAGGGAAATCCCCCCTCTCCTGGCATGCCTTCGATCAGATCCTGTGATGTAAGTACCTTTTGGTGTTAATATGAACCGTCTTGTTAAACTAAAAACCTGAAACCCATAGTTAGAAAGCATAATTTGTGTCTCCTCGCAGAGCAAGAAAGAGTTGATGGTAAAAGGAATCAAAGCATTATCTTAATTACGTAACTTTCATTAAAAATTATATGTACAAAACATTCACTACTCTAACCATGTAGCTTAAAAATTAACTTTGTGGCAGAATGATGCAGTGCGCTCTGTTCAGTTTTGTCATCAGTATCACACAGCTGTTTCAGTATTTCCTACAAAATCATGCATTAAAGTTTTGCTTTCTTTACAACAGAGGAAGAAAAATCTATTTTAAGATACAAACTCCATGGAATAATGGGCCAAAGTAAAGAATACTTGAATCACTGGTTGAAAAAAATAGTAGGGTGAATTACAGCTTAATTACTGGTACAGTTAAATCAGCCACTGTTAATTAGCTTGTTAGACAGCAGTGAATCCCAACCCTAATTTATAACTTTTCAGGATACACCAAGAGAGACCAGAAAGCTTAAGCAGAAGCACCTTTACAGATGCATACTGATCCATTAGCAAACAGAAGAAACCGAACCCACAGATACATTCAAACTTGCAGCGTTACCTCCAAGGGCTTGCTGGAACACAAATTCATTCCTTCTAATGAAATGCTGAAAGCATGGCCAAGAAATGGGCTAAGGAAAACTAGTAATTTTCAAAAATAAATATTAAAATCAGATGCACAGTTGCATACTGAATTTGTTTGATTCCCTTGGCTGCTGGTGCACATGACAAGCGGTATCTTCAACTGTTCGTGTGGATTTGCAATTAATCAGTTCATACAAGCAGAGACCAACATCTAAGATTCTTCGCCCGGACGCCAGGTGAAGGGATGCTTTCACACGAGCTTCTGCAGCCCGACATCGTGCCTCAGAACACCGGGTGGTTGTGACCTGCCGCTACTGCTCTTCAAAGCCAGCCAGCATTGCTCGCCGGAGAAGCCCCGTTTCAACTCCTGGCAGTGACCCACAGTCCGTACTGGTTCTGCAGAGACGAAACCGTGCTGCTCACGCGTAGCTGCACTAGTAGCTTCACTGTGAAGAAACGAAAGATGGTCCCTAACCAGTGAAGAAGTCGCTGGGAGTAGCTCACTATCACTGTTGGGTGATCCACTTCTCAATATTGAAGTCTCTACTTCAAAGATCAATAGGAATCCTCCTCAAAAAGCTTAACTGAAATCACTTAGTAGTCGAGCTAACTAATCTGCTAAGTTAGTTGTGTGGATTTAAAACGTGATGTATTTGAATGATGTATCTGGACATGAAAGAATGCTTTATATGCTGAAAAACAACAGAAAAATCAGTATTTCAGCTGAAACAGAATACAGTTTCTGTCTCACACAGATGATGGTCTGAAGACCTCAGCTTTACCTTTTCCCTGCACAAGTTTGGTCTGAAGAAATGAGTCACATCAAAACTGAGGACTTTGTAGAAAGAAGAATCAGCAAAATCTCATTTATCAGTTTCCTTTCCCCTGCCGTGCCAAATGCAGCCTGCTGATTGTCAGCACTTACCCCTGTAAGGTTTTGGTGTTCTGAATCTGGGAGTTGTGGTCACATTGGACTGAAAAGCAGATCTGGGCAAGTGCCTGGAGTGCGAGTGGAGTTACCAAGGTGCACCTCATGTCAACTCTCCTAGCGTTTGAGTTTTTCTAAGTCAACATGAAGAAGCCCAAACCTTTCTTCATTAACTCCATGTACTTTGTATGGTATGCCGGGATAATTTTTTATCCTGATATTAAGCTGTCCTAAGAGTTTCAATGTTCTGTCACTGCCTGCCTTTCTGAGGACAGCTGCACTCGCTGCTGATGCTTCCTTTTTTAAAAATAAAAGGAATTACGCAGGCTTCCACAATGTTCCTTTCACCTGGGGAGCATCTGCTACCAGCAGTTCCTGCTGTCTGAGCAAAAGCCTTTCTAAACTTATTTCAGGATCAGACAAATTAACTTGGAAAATTAACAGAGCAGCGTTTTCTGACAAGCTCAACCAGCCTAACTCCAGTGTTAATGGACTCCATTAACTCCAAAAGCGGGGGTTTTTTCTTCAGAAAGCTGGAAGAAAGGGTTAATCCGTGCATCCCATGCTCTTGCTCTTCTCTTCCCAGAGACTACGTGCTGGCAGCTCTTAAAAGAAAAGCAACATCTCATCTTCTTTAACAGCAATTTGCTAAAGTCTTAGTTAAGATTCTGTGAGCCCCACAGCATCAGGGATTAAGAAAAAGGATTAGAAAATACTCCTCAACAAAAGAACACTTCTATCAAACTCTGCTTTGGTGTAGTCAGAGAAAGATGTATGATAGGGGAATGGATCAATTTTGTCTTAGCCATCTTAGAGACAGAGCAACTGGTGGGAGACCACATTCCTAACACCACACCTCTTCAGCAAAGGTCCTCAGAATAGTAACAGGAAAGCTCTTCTACAGAGGATTATTCTTTTTCCTCTTACAAACTTATTTCGTAAAGAACTTGGCGTGCACAGACAGCTTGAGATACAGATACTTTCTCCATAAAGAGCAGCACCAGAAACATGGGCTATTACAACCCAGGTGGCAAAGAGACAAACCAGGAATTGCAGTCTGTGCCAGAAGGATGAACGTTGCACGCTCATACTTTGCGCAGATGAAAACAGTTGCATACCAAGGAAACTAGATAAAAGGAAGGTGAATAATTTCACAAGTTTCAGATTACAGTCAAATATATTCTTAAAGTGTCCAGGAGGAATCTTCAGAAAAAAAGAAACATACTTTTACCCCTAAAACAGAGGGAGATGCTGTTAAACCTCAGGCAAGTGCCCTTCCTATACTAGCTCTGGAGATACCTTACAGGGTTATTTCAACACACAGAAAAATTGTAGCAGTCCTCTCCCTCTGGCTATTGCTTCACAGGATGTAGAACATGTAACCAAAATACAGCTCAATGTTGTAAATCCCTCTGAGGACAGACACAGACTTCTTCATTAACTTAATACAACGTACGCTGCTCACCAACTTTCATAGATGCACCAGGGTCATGACACTCCTGCAGCAAATATGAGGGAACAGACAGACTACTATCCCAAAGACACGGAGGATGCCCAGCTCACCGGACCAGCAGGGAGAGCCGCTTCTCCGGAGGGCATGTCCCAGTCGCATGGGTCCACACCAAGCTGGCAATGCCACACACGCCTGCCATCAGCGCAACCTGCTCTGTCCTGAGGACAGGACATTTGTGTCAAAGAACCAGCTCCACAAGCACACCTGTGCTTTCATACACACAGAAGAGCTACCAGAAAGCCCCTCTGGCCTGGTCACACCTTGCCAAAGCACAAGACGTTACTGCCCCATAGCGTCATTGGTCCTTCTGGTCCTTCCCCCGTAGCCGGGTGCTGAAAGGCTCTCACTGAACAAGGAATTGGCTCCCATTACAGAAATATTCACCAAGAGGCAGCACGACAATCAGTGATGTCAGTTGCCCTGACCCGTGAACATTTTTTAACTATTTTGGTACATGGAAAGTTGTGGGAGGAAGAAAGAAAAAGAACAGGATAAGAATAGCTGGCGTGGTTCTGAAAAGCATTTTGCCCGTAAGCCCCTTCCGTGCACACTGCCCTCCCCCTCCCCTTCTGCCTGTCCCTGGGCTTCTGCATTAACCAGATGAGCTAATGATAAACAAGGCTCTTCCTAATTACTTTCTAATACTGCAGAATGGACTAAATAATTGAAAAATGTTTCTACCTAAATTAGGATATAACAAGATTGATTTTTTTAAAATATTTGCTTTAGTCCTGTCAATACACACAAGCATCACAGACAGCAGCTATCTTCAGCAACAAGAGTCAAGGCAGTGGAGAAGAGGCAGCCACATCAAACACGCCCTGCTTCCACCTACCTACATCCTGTTTCATGAACACGTTTAAGACTACTTCGCATGATCAATTAAAAAATAGAATCTAATGTCAAAATTAACCTGGTTTCTTTCTGATCTTGCTATGAATTATCTGAGAAATAGATAAGGAATTCGATTTTTCAAAAATTTGTACGTGCTGGATGTAAAAATGCACAGCACCATCCAAGATGCCAACACAAACCTGCTGATGTATCTGACTGAAGCAATCTTTATCACACTATCACTGAAGACATTACTACACTCTTGAAAAGCACCTGTAAAAATTCCACTTTGTTAGTAATGCCAATGGCACACCTACCCAAAAGGAGTGGGATGGCTTGTTTCAAGTTTTGGTTGGTATCCAAGTCAATCCTTGCACATTGCTGCAAGAAGGGAACTCTTTGGAGGCAGAGGAGTTCCAAGTTACCTATTCCCACACTCACCCTGGACTATGCATACATATAAACCGCAGCGTACTTTATCAGAAGTCACCACACAATGGCATCGCAACTCTGTAGCTGGCATCATTCCTCGTTCCTGACACCTTATCAGAGATTATTAGTCAGCTGTCCCAGAGGGACTCAGTTTCACTGGAGACTGAAAAGCAAACACACTGACTACACAAAGCTGCATGAGGGATTTCCGAAAATCACCTGCGCAGGACCTGAAGCGCCACGACGCAGCAAACGTGCTGCAGTTCAGAGCTGCAGGTGAGCACCTGAACCGGGACTCAGGCACTGGCACCAGCAGCGAACACTGTGTCCTCAACTCACCAGCACGCAGGTCTGAGTAATGCTGACGGCCAGCTCGGTTACCCGCTGGGACCAAAGAGGGGAGATGCCCTGTGTACCCGCGTCTTCCACTTGCGCTGCTTGAGGCCAGTAAAAAGCACACCTCTGCAAGGAACCTAACAGTAGTCAGCTGCTCCACAAAAAACTTGAACAATTAATACTGAAAAGTAGAATAGTATTTCAAGTTTTTACATTGGGGTTTTTTTCCCCTTCTACCTCTCCAGAGCCACCAACTTGTAGAAAAACAAAAACAATAAAACCCAGAAAAAACTGCATCCATTTTGGTTTTTTCCCCTCCCTAACCACGGGCTAAATAATTACACAATTCATTACAGGAGAGGAGAAAAATGAGATTAACGTATTTCAAAAACATCTGAAGTGAAACGAAAGCCCTAATTAAACACTATGCTAAGGAATATACATAACTTCATCTCAGCAGTGCCATGATTAATTTTAAAGGTGAGATGACACTTTTCTAATGGTATTTTAATTTTTTTAATCGTTACAAGTGTATAGTCTTGGTCCCATCCCTGAAGTGTTAAACACAGTTTACTAACCCATATGACGAAAGATACAAGCATCTCCAGAGTTCTTCACAGCTGAATCACTAATACTTTGAAAGAGTAATAAACCTAACAGTAGCTTTCATAAAAAATTAATTAGAAAGGCTGAGAGCACATCTGTTGCTTTTGTTACATTTTTCCCTCCTTTCTGGTTCAGCTGTCTTTCCCCACGCTCTTTTAAACTCAACTCAGGTTCTCAGAGTTGCTTCTTCTTGTGAAGCCTTTTTACTTGCTCACACTTTCCTCCTGGTTTCCTCCCCCTTACCGATTTTTCCTTTGGCAGCTGTTATTCCTAGTGTGACACAGACACTATTTGGCACCCAGCAGCTAGAAGGACTTGGACCTACTAACTAATGAAAACAACATGCATGTGAAAAGCTTCGAGACAGTGAGTTATAAGCACACACAACTCACATAAATAATGTAAAAGTTTGCTATGGAGGAAAGACATACTGATTAAGTACACACTGGAACAACTGAGCTTTATAATTCACGCCCAGGAGAGAGACAGAAACTGAGGGCACTTTAGGGAGAAGACGGACACTCAATCCCTTGTCCATTGTGAATGTCTACAAGTCCTTGGCAGCCTGTGGAGGGCTGGGAGGGAACGGTGGTGACGACAGTTCCCAGTCATGCCTGAGAAAAAAAGTCTAAAATGCAGTAGGCTTTTCATAACGCCAGGCTACGCACAAGAAAGATATCCTTTGATCTCATCCCCGAGCCATGTGTAGGGCTGGTCAGGAGAAGGAAAATTACTTCAAAGTTTAGTATCAATTCCCCTGAAGTTTAATATTCCTTCATCTTCTGTACAGACCACAGAAGACTCCATCAGCAGCGTTTCAGGTGGCCAGGCTCGACAGTGGTATTCGATACGCTTTGCCCTAGACTTACTCCGAAGTAGATGGCAAACCATTACAGTAACATGGGCTTCATCTCATTTAACTTCACATGACTACAACATAAGCACTAACGAGCGAGCTGGTCACTCTCTCAGGCTGGCGTTACCCCTCAGCATTCAACCAAATCTTTAAGCCCCCTGCTCTTCTCTACCAACAATGAAGCAGACAAAGCTCTGCTGTTGGATGTCTGTATGTTCAAAGAAATCGCACCACAGCTGTCACCAATAAGCCACCATTTTTTGCCTAAACAAGGTCTCACATGGTTTCTTCTTTCACAGTCACCAGGCTTACAGTTTCTGAAGCACTAACACCGAGTTTCTGCAATGAGGAAACTCCAACTGGACTTAGTATTTACCAAGGCTCCTATAATCATAGGATGATTAAATACTAGTCCTAGCTACTACATGTGCTGTTATGCCGCCTAAGCTCTTTGCAGAATAGGATAAGCTTATGTTTTCTAGAACAAAAACTTAAACACAGCAAAATGAAGCAACAGACATAAGGTCAGATAAGGCATCTGATGTGTATTCAAGAAGAGAAATAAGAGAACCAGTCTGGCATCTAAAGTAAGTTTTTGACTTCACATTTCTAACTGGGTGCAAAAGGAGATAACCTAGAACGAAAAGACACATTAAAAAAACCCTCTCCTAGAAAATAGTAGTCACTCCCTTCCGATAACAGATTAGCAAAATACAGTTATGCCATTAATTCCAAAGCCCAAAATATTTCACGTACGATAACTTTTTCCTGCTTTCACAACAGTCTTATAGCATATGTAGAAAATAAACCTCGGGGGGGAAAAAGTAAATAAAATTATGCACAGTTTCTGCATGTAATCCAGTTGGAGGAGAAAGAACAGAGTTAACTTATACTTTTTAAAAAAACATGTACCAAGCAAATCATAAAAATGTATGTTTCGCTGCTAAGTCACAGGAAGTTACCTATGCTTTAAAATAAACTGCCATAGATGATGAACAAAAGGTTTGGCAATTCTTCCCCACCGAGGCACCCATCTATTTACATCTGGGAGTGCTGCCAACAGAACAGCTACCAAAAACTTCAAAAGGTTCACAGCATGAATAGCAAGCCGCTGGCCAAAGGATTTTATGATATGACCAGCTGTGTAACACCATATTGAATTAGAGACACACCACCCCCCAAAAATGCAAAGAAGGGCCATTAGACTTATTAAAAAGCTGAAGAATCCTGAATTCCTCAAACTAATGTTTTCCACAGGAAAATAATTTTTTTTTTTTTTTTTTGGGGGGGGGGAGGGTTAAAAAAAACCCCAAAAGTACTGCAATACAGCACTTTCTAAGAGCAACTCTAGGCAGCCCTGAGCAAGCCCCCTGGGCTGATTCACAGCCAGGGCTCAGCCGCTTTGTGACCAGAACGTTTCATAAGGGCTCCCCCAGACTGGCTTGAGGAGAGGAGCGGGTGAGTCAACAGAGGAAGAGGGATAATGTTTCTGTTGACAAACATTTAACAATTGGCAACAGAGCGCAGGAAACCGGGACAAACGACAGCTTGCCAAATAAAGTTACGCTGGAGCAACAAGGCTCCTTTCTGGAGCAGTGCTGGCGTTCTCCACAGATCCCCGAGAAGTATTCTCAACGCAACCGAAATAAAAAGCTGCAGTTGTCGAAGAGCAAGGCTGCTAGTCCTAGTATTTGTGGCGATGTTTTCCCCTGCGAAGCAGAACGGGTCAGAACTGCTCCGAATCAAATTACTGCACGTCCTCTGCCAAAGAGCCTGGCTTCGGCCCCCGCAGCCGAGCACGCCTCAGCCTTCACACCAGCCCTTCTCAGCTACACGAGCAATTTTTTCCCCTCATCTTCCGACATTGCTGCAGAAAACGTGCCAAAGCACATGTAGCGTCTCGGCCAGGCTCTCTACTCGGGAAAGCCAGCACCCCCGCCGCCTTCTCGCGTCCTGAAAACTCCTTTTTCAGGGAGCGCGGACACGGCCCGCAGCGTCAGGGGCAGCGCCCGTGCTCCGCGCGGCTCCCGCGGCTCCCCCCGCCCACGGCGGCTCCCCCCGGCCGTGAGGGGCCGCGCCGCGGCGCAGCCCGCCCGCCCCTTACCGCAGCACTTTGCCCACCGCCTGCAGGACCATTTTGCAGCTTAATCCCGGTTTGGGACTCGGGGCGAGGACGGGCCGTTCCGCGGGGAGGCTGCACTGATCCCCGACCATGGTACGGCGGGACGAGCGCGGAGCGGCGCGGAGCGGGGGAAACGCCGGGCCGCCGGTGGGCACGGCTCGGCCCGGACTCTGCTCGGCCGCTCGGGGCGGGCTCTGCCCCGCCGCCCGGCCCGGCCCCTCCGCCGCTCGGGGCGGGCTCTGCCCCGCCGCCCGGCCCGGCCCCTCCGCCGCGGCTCCTCCCGCCGGGCCGCCCCGCCTGGCGCTGCCCCGCTGGGCCCGCAGAGGCCGCGGCGGGGGCCGCAGCCCGCAGCCCGCTCCCCCCGGCGGGGCGCCGCTCGGACGGCGCGGCCGGGGGTGCCGGCACCCGGCCCCGAGGCCCCCGAGCCGGCGCTGCCCCCTCCGGCCTGCGGCGGCCCCAGAGCAGCGCGGCAGCACCGGCCCCACCTGTACCGGGCCACGCCGGGCGCCCGGTGAGAAACGGGAATAACGAGGCTTTTGTGGGCAAGACACGGGAATAACGAGGCTTCTGTGCGCAGGGCCGGGCAGCGCTGCCGGGGCTCGCCCTGGCGCCGGGCTGGGTGCGTACTGCCAGGAACGCGGCTCTGCCCCGCCAGCGCCAGCCCGGCAGCGGCACCGAGGCCTCGTAGCTCAAACCGAGAGGGTGAAGAAGAGTAAAATCGCGAACAGCAAGAGCCACCTTGCCGTTATGGCCAGAGCTAAGAGCAGGCACCTGGTAATGGCCCTCAGAGGCCGAGTGACCAAGCAGCACCCCCAGACGCAAGGCCTGCGGTGACACACCAGCAAGTGTTACACAGAGAAACCACTTTGCCGTCAGTTTTCCTAACAGACCTTAGAAAGATGCTCAACATCCAGCTCCTTCCTCAGCCACGGCATGTAACCACAGCTCCACACACACCTTCTGGGCAGGCAGCTGTGCCCACAGCTCGCTGCTGGAGCATTTAGAGCCAAGCCGTGGCAAAAAATGTGACTAGCGTGGCATAACGTGACCCGGAACACAAAGCCCCGAGGACATCGCTTCTTCCGACACGCCAAAACCCGATGTGTGACATCTCAGAGAACACAGTGGTTTTGCCATTTTACGTACACCTGCGACACTGGCTGCGGCTGGATGGGGCAGTTCCCCAGCCAAGCACTCCAGTTTGTCTACTGAACGGGCAATCTTCCCCAGTGAACAGAAAACCGACACTGTCGAATCAAACCTAGCACAAATCACATCATTGCTGCTGTCACCAACACAACATCACTTGTCTAAAGTGGGTGGGAATGGGACCACTGTTTGCACAAACCCAAGAAACTGCAGCCACGTCACCCAACCTGGAGGAACAGCGCGCTTGCCGCTCAGTCCCAGAGCGCCCACACGGGCAGCAGCGTTTGCCAGTTACACACTTTTACTTGCATGTCCAAGACAGGCATCCACACCCTTGTGAAGCGGGAAGTATTTTTATTCCCACTCTCCAAGCAATCCACTTCAGATGGAGTTTTAATGACTTCACTGATAGCACACAGGAAGCCTGCAGCTGAACACAGCTCAGCTTTCCACTCCACGGCCTGGCGCTTCGTGCAGAAGATTATCCTGCCCTTGAAAAAGCTGATGCTTGCTCAATCTTTTCCCGAAGTAACAGTGACTTGTCACAGAAACATTAAACAGCAAGTCCTGGCAAATGGAGAAAGGACACCTGCCAAGCTGAACAGTTGCCCTCACTTCGTTCACCAGTGAAATCTGCACAGAGAGAATTTTGTTTGTTAAAAAAAACCACCCTAAAAACAACAAGCCTGTGATATAAAGCAGCTTAAGTTTTATTAAAAGTCTGTCTATCCAAAGTAAATTAAAGAAAAATCCAGGGGTCAAACCAAAATAAATACAGCTCTGTGGTGTTACAGTTGTGTTAGGAAAGCTGGCCTCTCCATGACTCTCACAGCTAAGCATTCACGCTTCAGAGACAGAGCTTCAGTGGTCTCACACAGGTTTGCAACTGACACTCTGCTGTTAAAACTAATAGATCAACTGAAATAAAATTTTTAAACCTGCTATCTTTTTACCTTGACCCAGATAAATGACCCACTTCTCCGTTCTGTTAGCTTCTCCATCAAACCAGCCCCTTCCTTTCCCTTTCCTCAACCACATGTCTCCGCAGCCCCCTTTCCAGCCTTTCTTCCACCTATCGCTTTTCCTCCCGTCCAGCAATATCCCCTTTCTGGATCAACTGCATGCTACAGTTTACCTGCAGTACTGGATTTTATGCAAGTTGTGGGAAAACCCAGCCTCTCAAAGTCAATTTTAAATGCTCCAAAATAATAAAAAAATGAAACAAAGTTATTATAGGAAGCACAACTTAAGTACACGCGCTTTATATATATGGCATCAACATAAGTAATTTAAAACACATCTGCAGTACAGAGTCTCACACTTTAACAAGATTTAGAGCACATGTGCAAACACAAATGAGTTTACTTGAAAGCTGCTGCATCCAGAAAGAGCAGCACTCGATCTAAAGGCAATATGCTTAGTTGAACACAGCTACTGGTCCGATCTCTGCCTATGCATATGCTGAAGGATGAGTACCTGCACTTCCTCAAGGGTGTGCCTGAGCCACCTGACACCCTGCCTAGTTACATCCACCGGTGGCCTCTTTTTCACTTGCTTTTTCAACATCCTCTGCATGTAACAACTGCTGGATCCGACCGTAGCACAAGCATGCTTCAGCAGTGTCAAACTGCTTCCAGCACAACCCCTGCCCACCAGCCAGTTTTGAAAGTTCACGGAGCTGTGTACGGAAATCACCGCTAAAACGTTAACAGAAATATCTGTGAATGGACCTGCCAACAGCTTTATGATTTGTATCGGTCCTACAGACGTATCAGCAAAGCAGTAACAGCACCAGTGGCACAGAGTAAGGGCACGAAATGGTGCACTGGGAAGAGGGGAGCCCCATTTCCCACCACCTACACGCGACTGTATGTGCTTACATTACACTGATGGAAAGGTTTCTACATTGATCCCCACTACCAAGCCAAAGAACGGTACTTATAAATTTCATGAATAATGCTTTGTATTTATAATTATGTTAAAGCAGCAGTTAATTACACATTTATGTGCCCCTTTTACGGTTCCATAAAAATCAAGTGTATAGCAGCCACCACATGGATGTATACTAGTACCCAGAGATTTGGCAAAGAAAGTCATACCAACCCAGACAAGCAAACAATGTCAAGGAGAAAAAAAAAAAAAATCACGACTACTATTTTGATTGAGGTACAATTTAGCATTTATATGCATAAAAATGAGCCCTTGTAATGTCAGATTGTAAAGTTCTGTTTCAAATCAAACTGAAGCTTACTGTGTGTCCCTGCCTGACACACATCTCAGTTTTGACAGCTAATTAGACTTTTTGTTTGACTTCAGCGTGCCCTGCTACCATCTAACCAAGTACTCTTTCCTGTTACCTCACAGCACATCCCCAGATCTCTGGAACCACTCAAAATCAGCAATGAGACAGTTTTATCCTTTAGCTTGCCTCTAAGCGGCATTTATACTGAGATTACATTTGCTCTCCATTTTGTCATCCTCGCAGAGCAGCAAAGATGGCATGAGCAGCTTTGCTCCATGTAGACAGTAAAGGCATGGATTTGGGACAAGACAGGCTGAAGGCAAAGTTGCCTCAGTGTCAGCAAGCAGTTTGGAGGTGATCGTAGTGAAGGCGGAAAGAAAAGATTTCAAGGGTATACTTTCAGCTCCACTCTTGAGATAACAGCAGGAGAAATCAGGCTTCCTGACTACACAAGGGTGTTGTGATACAAGCCTTATCAACAGTGGCTACACACATTCCAGAAAGTTTGTGCATAAAAGATTGAGCTTAAAAGCAGCCCACTAGTAAGTGACAAGGCGCCTACGTTTGCTGCATTACTGGAAGCTCTGGTAACAAGTCAGTATCCTGCAACCACCACCTCTAGCTTCATCAGTAGCGTGGGGGTTCTCTTCTGCAATAAGCAGAGAAAAAAATGGTACATTATATTCTCACCTAATCCATAACATGAGAAACAATTGACTGCAGCAAGAACAGCAAAATACCTCAAAATATCAGTACAGTTCCACCAGGAACTCCAAAGAATGTATATTACATCATTTTGGAAAGGATGACCAAAATTAGAAGAACCAAGGCTTCACCAAGTATAAAAAATAAAGAAAAGAAGGAAGAGGAAAGTGACTGCTGGCTGCTGTATGTACCAAACAAAGAAATCATGATCTCAGAGGTACTGTATTTCTGGCATGCTTGTGGGTATTGTTCCAAAATCCCTTGAAGTGTCAAGTTAAGCCAGGTTCACCAAGAAGTGTGTGTGGACGGGAGCCGAGGACCCTGAACGTATTGAAGGATGCAGCAATAGCAGCAGCTCAGCAGGAGAGGCTCAACTCCACCAGCACTGAACAAGTACCTGAGAACTATGGAGAAAGGAGGGGATGGTCACATCCAGACTCCACATGGACAAGTGACATGTAAGGGGACAGAGCTGATTTTTATCACCTGCATTTTAAGCAGTCCTCCCAAGTCAGCCCACATCAAGTGGCAGAAGCCCTCTGCAAAACACACACTGGTGGGACACTTGGTTCCACAGCAGCTATTCCAGGCGAGTTTGGGGCAAGTAGATTCTGACTTAATGAACTTACATGGAGTTGGAGAGAAACATCAGATTCAGACCTCACTTGTAGCATCCCTGAAAAGTCAGCACTGTTGTAAAAGTAATTCTGATTTTAAAAATCATTCTGAATCCCAGGCAAGTTCCAAGATGACTGTATTCTGCTTAAAGTTTCCCCTACTTCACACTGAAAAGGTTCTTTGCTTTCTGCACTAAGGTGCTGTATACCATTATATAGCACCCTATTTCAGTGATGGATGAAGCAGTCCCCATACAGTACTTTTTTTTCCATAGTTCATTCCAGAACAGCAAAACATCACAATGATACAGCCTCAGGAGGCAGCGAGCTTTCCTCTTTCTAGCTTGCAACACTATATGCTTGGCACCACTATACAAAGGAACAATAAACGGGAAAATATTTGCAAATAAACAGCTCAGATCTATCACCTTCATAAAACTGTCTTCCGCATAGACAAAGTTTGCTGGAGAAAAGCCTAGGAATAACTCCAGGTGACACTGAAGCTCCGGTGACAGGCAACATCACAGAGGATGAAATGCCTTTTTTTCTTCCAGTGGGGGAGGAGGAAAGGAGAAAACACAAACAAGTAAAGATGTGCCAGCGAAGCTAATGCATTTATCATTCTGAGTGCCCAAAAGGATGTTTTTCAGCACGTGCCTCTCGCAGATTAAGCCAGAGGAAGAAGTCTTATTAAGCAGAGTACCTGCTGATGGGCTGCATGGGGTCCTCACAGCATACTGTAAAGACTGAGATGCTTAGTTTATACCATTGCAGCTGCTGTTAGTTCCTTCCCAGGGATAATACAAGTGAGAATTTCATCTCACATTTTACCATTCAGGTTCTTTTTTATCTTGCCCTAATTTTGAAGTTTAACTAGGCTGTGCTCCAGCGAAGCATCAGTGCAACACGCATTTCATACAGAAAAGCTAAAATGAAAGACTCCTGTTCTTTTCCTTCCCTCCCCCAAATATGCTGGACCTCAAGCTCCACATAAAGAGGTAAAACTTCTAAAACTTGGCTAAGAAGCTCTCCCTAGGGATTGTTTAACATACTCAGAGCTACTTGCTACATAGATACAGAACTCTCCCTGTAAGTTTTACAACACAACTACTGTTTTCACAGACTTTGGTAAATATGGCATGGAAAACAAAACCTTAATTGCAAATTGGCACAAAACTCCAGGCTGAGCGCCCAAGGTGTAATCAGCACAGGAAAGGGGGGTATCTGTGTCAGCACTGGTATTGGTCAGGACTATCTACCCTTGGGTGGGAAAGGCGTAGAAGGAAAAAGGGGAGATGCTGGGAGTGAACTTGCAGAGTTTTCCCAGGCAGATGAAGAGCCACTAAGGAAATATGTTTCCCTCCTTTTTGGTGCTAAGAATGGCTTCATCTCAGTATAGCAAATTATTTTATCTGGTAATGTCACGTTTAGATGACAGCATGAGGGAAAAACAATTCATGAAGTCAGCATGAAATTTATTCTAGGAGATTTTTCTCCAGGCATGCATTACGAAATATAACACACAGAGCTTACATTATGTAAGATTAAAAAGGGGAAACTATTAATTGTAATTCCTGGCACTTACAGAATGATCCCTTAGCTACTACTTCTGAAGAGCAGGACCACAAAATCCAGAAGTCACAAAATTAACTTGGTTCACACCCAGAGAGCAGTGCATGTCTGCATTCCACAAACTCAAAATACACATGCTGCATCCCAGCTGATTTGACTTCTTAATACCTTGCAGGCCCAGCACAGACCAGAGCGACGGGAGGCCAATAACAGCTTTTGCCACGCAAACGATGCCATAAAGTACACAAGTTAAAATCTGAAATAGTTCAGATTTGTGAAGGAGATGAACAAATTTCCAGCAGTGGTTCAGCCTTGCAAAGCTGGTGGCAGCTCAGCCCAGAGGAGGGGCCACTCCACAGCTCTGAAGTAAAACCTGTTTGGTCAGCGTGCATGTTAAAGGCAGGTACTGGAGACGGACACAGGGCTCCAGAAAGACACCAACAAGGAGTTTGTCATAGGGACTCACCTCTGCTGAAGCTAGGTGGCTGCATTTCAAACAGTCCTGCAAGTAAAAGTGGAGATCTTGCCTTTGAGCAATCCCCAAACCTAACATCCCGCTGATGAGGCGTTTTGAGCCATTTGAAAAACTTAACATACTGAAAAAGGACTGTTAAATGACACACTGGGCGGGGGGGAAACCAACCTTGACATTTTACAGGCCAATTCTTGACACTTGGTTATAGTCAAGATGTTACAAACAAGAAACCCATAATACTCCCACAGCAGCACTGTCTTGGGTCTTCACTGCACTTGCCCATCTTGCCTGTGTGAGAGCTCCGCTGCCGGTGGGATATACGCTTACGTAGCCATGGCCACACAAAACTACCTAACTTAAAGTACGTTGCTTGGAATTTTCCTAAAACTTGTTACAAAAATATAGCCAGGCTTCATACTTCGATTTCCTGATAAAGAAAATGGCTTAAGTGTATTCACTTACCCATTCGATCTGAACCTCACACTTTGACAGTATAAAATCAAGCATCTCTCAAAATTCAGTGTGATCATATGATCTTGTAATCAACCCTCTCCTACAAATTCTGGACAGATTTGGACAAAAAGTAGCAAGATAATACATTTTCAGGTTAAGACTACCATACCCTTTTTTCAGGCACTGCACTAACATGCTGGTCCAGTTCAATAAGGAACTGGTAGATTTAAAAAGCTTGTAAACAAAAGATTGTTGGGTTTGCATCACATTCGTTGCTCCTAAATGACGCTTGTTCACAAGCAAGTTAAGCTAGCTGCTGAGTGAAATCATGCTAGTAGTATAAAAAAACCCCAAAACCAAACAAAAAAGAACACCTCAAACAGCACCCAAAAGAGTAAAAATCAGGGAAAACACCACTTTTCTATACAAAAATAATATAAAAGACCACCACCTGAATTATCTCAAACCATCAGAGGTTTCCTTTTTAGGCTCAGAATATTTGAATCATTTTAAAAAGCCCCTCCTGGAAGCATACACAGGTCATGAGAAGGTCTACTTAAGACAGAACTGCCTTCCAAATTATAGCTAGACTATCAGACACAAGTATTTTTATTACTGTGACATGCTTGCACCACTGTAAACGCTGGTTAAGAGGCAATCATGGATTACACCTCAAGAGAGAAACACCATAAAATGAAGGAAACTTCTATGAACCTAAATCTCATCTGATCAAGGAAAAAGAAAAGAAATGGTAGAATCAAAACTGAAGAGTCCCAGTTTAAGCCAATCACGGAGAGAGAGATACGGGTTTAAAAACACTGTTAAACACATCTGTCATTGAGTAATGCTGCAGTATATAAGGCTTTTCTGATTCTGTCTTGTTTAAAACCTCCGTTTTTCCTAGAATTTGTTCTACAGCTGGATTTACACCTTTCCCCCATAGTCCAGTGCAAGTCTTGAACAGATATTTACTTACTATGAAACAAAGAAAAGCACTGGCTGACAGAAGAGCTTTGCTGGTCTGGTTAGACAAGATTGTCATTTATCATGGTTTAGTAATGCAATAAGAAAATTAGCCTTGCCTGCTCTCAAGCACAAGAAAGTCACGCTTGAGGTACTGGGCAGAAATCGAAGGGAGGACCTTCCATCTCTACCAAGACTTGTTTGCATGAACTTTGCTAAATAAGTCTTTACCCCAATTCCACAGCCAGGAAAAAAAAGAAAGAAAAAAAGGTTACTATTATTTACGTTTTGCATGCATTGTATTGCAAATTGTTCCTAAACTACTCACTTTCAGGACTTCATCCATATCAATATGTACTGAGGCTCAGATCAATGGGTGACAATGTCACACTATGATAATTCCTACTTAGCTACTGAGAAATACCATTACCATGAGCGTGGCAAAGACATCTTTTCCAAAAGCATGATGAAAATTGCTTTGTAGCTAGGAAATGGCCTTGAAGTTGCAGCGTTACTGCAAGGATGAAGAGGTAGGCAAGTGGTGATCCAGTATGATCCAAGGAGACACAATTACTAAATACTGAGGGGTAACAGAGAAGGGAAGGATGATTCCAGACTTCTCCAAAGTCCAACTCTGCCAGTACCACCTCTGAGGTGCAAGTGAAATTGAATCCCTCTCTAAAGCAACATATATATATCAAATTTTATCTAAATTCAGTGATACACACTACCTGATGTATTTTTGTATTTTTCTAGGCTTCCTATTGGGGAAGTGAAAGAGAATATTGGAATATGCATTCATCCTGCATCTGGAGCTACTTCTGCTCTTTGAAGGTACACTGTATGTATCGAGCAAACGTACGTAAGCCTTTCTCTTTCAACATTCTGTTCTAAAAATTATTTGAAACTAGGGAAGATACATTGTGTTCCACTATGCAAATAGCAACTTCCCTGTATAATTATAGTACATTTTGCTCAGAATTGCATCATGACTAGGATACTATTAAGAGGACAAACATTTAACCACTATTCTTAGTTTGTTAGAAATTTTTTCCCACAAAAACACACACCAATCTTTTCATTGTTTTTACTTTAGTAAAGGAACAGTTATTTTTTATTTCAGTAAATGTATTTTTGTTAGTGTTACAAAACAGGTATTAAATTCTCCTTCAGCTTTCTTCACTATTATTCTTCCCTTGTCTTTACCACAGTTGCCTTAATTTTCTCTAAGACAAGATCATTAAATAGGAATAAAAAACCCTGGCATGCTGATTCCAAAATAGCCTTAAAGCTTCAGTAAAATATTCACTTCTAAATGTGAATTCAATGGAAAAGGGGCATCAAGGAGTTTCTTCCTTACGTTCTCACCAAATGGATAGGTGCACATCTGACAAAAGAAGAAACAGAATGTATTTCTAGTTCACACACATGAACCAGAAGCACTGGAACAAAACATAGCAGATGACTGAAAATATCATCTAAACTTTACAAGCTCTTCCATATGTTGTTCAGAAGTATGAACCGTGCAAAATTCTTCTGAACAGATGCAGCCTTACATCATTTTACTTGTGCACATACCTCTGTCAAAGCATCAGCCAGCGCAGGGCCCACCTGAGCAGCAGTCACATTAAAAGATGACACTGAACAGCTAAGAAACCAAGCACTCAAAAGCTAACCTTGGTATATTGGTTTGCACTCCCTATTTGAGCTTCTGATTATACTTCAGAACTCAGGTTTTAATTTCAGGATGGTAAAACACAGAATACAGATTCTGCTCCCTGTTGCTCTCCTATGTGCTCCATGCTAAATCTAAAAGAAAGTACAAACGCCGTTAAGGATCCAGTTCCAGTCTTCCCAATCCAACCAGGCTATTAGATACGCACATGAACCGATCAGCTTCAGAAAGAATTTGGTGTGTTCAAGTGCTATATTAAACTGGAAATTAAAAGGCTGGATCTTAACCTGTTTGAGAATCATGATAAATATGATGCAGCTTCCTCAGAGGGCCAGGAAGGAGAGGGGATGAAGGCATGGAATTTTAGCTCTACAGGGTAGGAGCAAATCTGAATTTTCTTCCCAATACATGCTCTACATTAATACATGGGCAACTAAATGCAAATTTTGAAAAGAATCCTTTTATCATAAAACAGTACAGCAGTTGCTTTTCATAATACAGCATCCAAAACATGTTGCTATTGCTTTTCCTGAAAGCAATAAAATATTGTTATTCCACAAATTCGGTATTACTTTGTTTGCATATGCAAGTGCTCATGCATATTTGGAACCTGACAGCAGCTATACTGCTAGCACCACTGCCTGCAGGCCTGCTGACTAGCAATTTTCGTACGAAGTATTTTCTTTCTTGCCTTTCCCTATGACCAAATTTATAAAGAAGCTGTCAAAAATCCCCCTAGCTGAAGTCGATATCCATATCCATTCACCATTTGGGTGCATGTCAAAACACAGAACAGACACAGAAGTAACGCCGCTGAGAAGTGAAGCTCTGCTATCAATGGGCCGAGCAACGAGATGCCCCCTGGCTCGCCGCAGCCCCAAGCCCTTCTGCATACCTGATGGGGGGAAGGTCTAGGGCAGGGGGAGCGCTAAAGGAAGGCTGTTCACTCCCTACACCAAAAGAAAAGGGACAAGAAACTATGCTTCAGCGTCCGAGGAATCAGTTCAGTCCTTCAGGAAACAAGCCTCCCCAGATAAAGCTTTACCTTTTAAACAGCCAGCTGGAGAATGAATTGGCAAGGATCCAGCTGTTCGCAACACACAGGTAACGTACAGCTCCTCCTCCTCTCATGACTCTTGCTTTGTCTTCACCGGTAATGGTTTGGTGGGGGACAGTAGTTTTAAAGACAAGGCAAATACGCAACACTTATCATAGCTTGAAATTCAGAGACAAGATCTGCCAGGTAGGTACAATCAGCATTGCACACCCCTTCTTGGGGTTGAGTTCATCTGTTTTAACCTTGTAGATAAACTAAATAGTTGCGTCCCCACTATGGTTTTCATAGCTTACATACTCTTTAATTGTTTCACAATGAAAACATGCGCTTTTTTTGATCCAAGGAGATATTTTGCCTACACAAATACAGCACGCTAGCACGGCGTGGCTGCTGCCGTAGACAGAGCACTTGCTACAAAACCTGTGCCCTGCACGTGCCGTGTACGTCACCCCACACCCATGCCCCGGCACTGCCCAAGTAAAACAAGCTACACTGGTACAAGAAAAACCAACCAAAAAAACAAAACAAACAAAAAAACACACCACATTTTGCCTATAACTACACTCGACTTTCTTCCAGTGCAGGTGTACTCTCAAAAACCTTCTTCATACCCCAACCACCAACGCCAGAAGACATCTGGAGCGGAGACAACACGTACGCAGGTAACGCCCGGTTTTTCCACCAAGTGATTCACGTTTCCTCCAGCAGCACGCTGGGTTCGTACACCACAGCACCAACCCATGCCTCCCTGAAAAGCCTGATCTACTGGGATTGCACCAGTCACGGCCACCGCACGTGCAGGGGGTGATGCAGCCGCCCATCTCCTGCTCGGGAGCCCAGAGGACAGCGGCCACGGCAGGGCAGCTGCCCCTGTCACAGCCCCCCCAGGGCCCATGGGGACACGGGGGCTATCAGGTGCAGGGCACAGCAGGAGCTCCCGGAGCAGAGATGCTCAGGTACGCTATAGGTACACACACCGCAGGGACCAGAGCAGTAGGCTCTGGGGTCAGAACCAGCCTTCAGCTCCTGTCTGCCTTCTGTCTAGTTACCCCTGTAGGGAACCCAAAGCTTAATTAGCCAAAAGCACACCTTCCAGTAAGGCATCTGGTTTTAACTTGTGTATCTTACAAGAAAGATGTTATTTTGCTCAGCATTTTGTTCCAATGGCTGATCACATCCACCGTTAAAACATGCATCCTTTGAATATTTGAAATCATCTAGCTTTAACATCCATTTATGTTTCCAATTATGATTGTTATCCTGTTAGATTATAGCTTTCTTCTCCACCCCCTCCTTTTTTTAACTTCATTAGCTAGATGCTATATTTACCTCTTGACCTTCTGAGAAACTAAAAAAAATAAATTTCCCTTATGCCTCATTATTAGAAATCTTTTCTTCAGTCTTTAAATACTGCAGGTCTTTTCAGCCTTTTAATTTAGATGGGATCCAAGTGCCTACTCAAGACAATGAAAGCACAACTGATCAAAAGATCTAGAGCTATTCTTACAACCTTAATAAGGGTGAGCAAGCACACAAGACTATCTGGATCTTCATTCCCCAACAAATTAAGGACCATCGTTCATTTAATAATGTTGCAAGGTTAAAACGTTTACGTTTCTAACATTTAGAAATTCAGATAGTATTTGCATCTTAAGACAACAGAAAGAATACTAGTTCTCATTATTTGAGAACGGAAAGAAAAAGCTATAAAACCATCAATTCACTTACATTCTCCAGACAGAAGAGCTATAAATATAATATAGCTCTTGTTTTATAAATATTTAATCAGCTTAGTAACAATTATGATCACTTCATTCCACGCAGGTTGCACTACCTTTGATTAAAAAACCTCAAGGAGAAAAAAAAAAGCTTGTTTTTCTTGTAATCCATTTTCTTCGCTTCCTTACCCACAACCATGGGGGGAAAAAGCCACAGCACTATCATCCAAGATTACCTTCTAAGAAACAAACGGAGAGCACATGGCAAAAACGTTGTGTCCTCTCCCACATAAAATTACCTCCCTACCACTGCGTTGCTTCCACTGTAATCCTTGAGTCCCCTTGAGCAAAAAGCAGTATTGATTCCAATTAAATTACCTGACCCAAGGGACTGTGTAGAAAGGAGCAAGGAAGATGATACAGCCTAAAACTTCAATGAGTGTGTCCTACCATCTGCTAATACAACCATTACTGTGAAAAGCCACTCGGATTCACTTTGCTGCCTGTTGTCTCCAGTGCCTTCCTCATCCTCACTCCTTACACTCAGAAAGAGCAAATGCCTCGTCCCATCCTCTACAAGGAACAGATTCAGGGGAGAGCAATGAAAGACCCCAAAATAAGTTGTGCCCCCTGACTCCCTCGATACCATCCTTTGTCTTGCTTTAACGATGCTACTTTTAACATCCAGAACTCAAGAGAAAATATATTCAACCCATACCTGAACTCGCTAAAAAACATGACCCACCCTCACCCTCTGCATTAACACGCTCCGTATACTCAAGGATGGTTGGGTTGCCTGGTGGACGAGAAACCCAAGGCTTAACAGATTGCCATTATGCACGTCAGAACTTGCAGACATTTCCCGGCTTCAGCGTGTCACACCTCTACTGAAAGTGAAAGCTGCAGTTTACCTTCTTTGGGGCTTCATTTACTGCCTCATTTCCAATTCCAGATAATCAACTTCTAACAAAACTGGAAAGCCCATGCTCTCTCCCCGTGCAACAAAGGAAGCCAGATTGTCCTCCTGTACTGTACGCATCTGCTTTTGTACCGCAACTGCTACTGGCAGATTGTTGCTTAAGAAAAACAGACTGGCAACGAGAAGGATCAGCAGCTTGGCATTTGTTCTACTTGTGTAACCTTTCACAAACAGCCTTGCATTTCCATCAAGGCAACGTTCATCTGCTCTGTGCAAATACAAATAGTAGCTTATCGAAAAGCTGCGATGTTGTTCAAAAATTGGCTGAACATATATAGAGAAACGAAACAACACTGACATTCAGACACTCTAGAACTTGCAAGTGAAATTTTTTAATTTCCAGTTTTTAAACAGCGCTTATGTAGTCAACAAATAAAGGTTATCAAACCCTCTCCTAACAGTGTTCTTTAATCATCTACCAGCACAAAATGCCACTAGAATGTTCTGAAATACTTTGATGGCATCTTTTGGCCACACAGCTAAGCCACTCCATCAGCCAGCTTCTTCAGAGAGGATTATTCCGATTCACTCCTCCCTGCCCAAACCAAATGGAAACTGTGCGTTTTCATAGTGTTTGTTTTCTGTCAGTTTAATCCTGTGATGCAGCTCACGACAAAGCAAATTCAGAGTCACTGGAGGTCTAAAAGAAACAACAGAAGCCCAGCTAGGGCTGGCAAGTCCCTTTCGCGGGAGGTTTGCCGCTATAGTGGCTGAGCTGTACGGTTGAACAGGCTCGTGCTAACAGCTTCACACATGCACTTGCAAAGAACAATGCCCCTGTTACACCATGTGTGTAACTACATCAGTTCCCATAAATGAGAGTGATAAGACTGTATACAGAGAAAAATTACACATAGCTCCTTGTTCCGTTGTTCCAGGCTGCCAGGACATGGTGTTAAACATTGCCGTAGGAAGTCAGAAGTGCTCCAGAACACAGGAAAAAACTTGGAGAAATAGGAAACTGACTTGACAGAGGAGAGGGGCAATCCAAGCAGAGCTGTTCAGCTCACGCATCAGCTCAAGGACCACGGTCACAGATTACCAGAAGACCATAATCTCCTCCCAGCCTTGCAGTTTTCCGACCACCCTTTGAGGGATCACTCTAAGTGATAATAATAAAGAAAATTAAGCCTGAGCATCTCAACCTTGAAGCATGTATGAAGCTTGAAGTATGTATTCTGGGCAAATAGGCAACTACTCTCCTAAGGATGAGGTGAAGCATGCTCTTAAAGAAACACTTTATTTATAAATTTTTTTTGATTCTCAGAGATGGACCTGTTTTGAAATTGCATTGCCATATTCCAATACGTACTTACAGGGGAACAGACACTGCAATTATTTTTCAGGGACATGACAATGAAAATATTTAACCTGTATTGCAATGTAGTTTGTAACACAGACACCACCTCATCATTATCGTACTTACTCACGCTACAGAGCAGATTTATTGTGATAAACTGTCCTGCGCATACAAAAGTAGAAAGTCACACTTCTTTCTTCCTATTGACAGCATCACGGCAGTGAAGTTGAAAACTTACTAACCCATCTAGCTTTCTTAATATATGTAAAATGTCAAGAGCTCAATTTATGTATTCAGTCCACTAAGTTTCTCCGGAACAGTAAGAAACTCTCCCTCCCACCAAATTCCCTCCAGAACTACTAGAGTCAGTGGGCACTGATGGACAGAGCAAAAGCAGCAAACACACACCCCGCAATTCCTTTCCGGACCAGAAGAGAGAAAAGGGAACTGATGACTCCACAGCCGCCTTCTGCAAAACCCAAGACCTGGCTTTTAGTTCTTGAACCACTTTTAGGAGAGCTGTTGTGCTTATTCATAGACCTCTCCGATACACAGTGATGCACTACTACTCGTCCTGCATGTGGGCACTGAGATTCCGCTATTGATCATGTACTGCATTACTGACCACAAAGTTCTCCCACAGCGAGCAAAAGTACGGAGTTTTTTCTCAAAAGGAGAGCACAGAGAGGAGACATCAACTCCAACATGTTTGAAGCTGCCTCTATGAAAGTAGAATTTATTTTTGTAATCTGTACCAGTGGAGTTGACTTTAAAACACAGCAGTCCCAATTTGTACTATTTTAAATCAGGATGCACACATATAAATAATGTTCAAAATTTAAGGTGGGAAAAGGCTGGAGCTACTCTTGTTCATGTAACGTGGCACAGAACCGGAGTAGCTCTCAAAAACTAAACGAACAGACTTGGTCTTGGAGAAACGTAACTGCCACACCTACACTGATAACCCTCTAAGTCAAAAGAAAAAAATAATTCTGTTCTTTTTTTTATCCTGGACGTTTTTACTGCTCCCACAAATTGATATTAGCATTGCACTTGGAACAGGCTACAATTACTCTGTGAGTGGCTTCAACACATGTTCCCTCCCTGCCACTCTGCCCTCTGTTCCTTGCAAAACTCACTCTTCATAGCTCAATAATTGTGACAAACTGATCCATGAAACTGAAAATACGGGGTTTGGGAAGCAATCCTGCAAGGAAAGGGGGCAGATACTGACAATTTTTCCAATGCTTCTAAGGTTGGGTCAAAGTGACATAATAAAACCCACACATCCAGCCCTTTCTAGCACCTCTGGGCCGGTTTGTCTCTCGTATCACGCTCTGAGGGGAAATCCCGATGAGCCAGGCTGCCAGAGCCACGCGCCGTTTCGCCAGGGGTGGGTGGAAGGAGCTCGCTGTAGGCTTCGGCCGCTTGCAGGCTCCCCTTCAGGCTGGCCACCGATGTAGGTACGCAGTCACTGCCTGGCTTTTGTTTTTCAGAACAAGGAGAAAACACATTTTTCCCCTCCCTTGTCTGGGAAACAGGAAATAGGTTCTTATAAAGGCTCTCCCACGTACAGACTGGGCAGGAAAAAGGTGGAGTTTGGCAACATGGAGATCTGTTCTTCAAGCGCAGACCAGTAATTATTCTAAGGTAAGCGACAGGATGGCTGGGCTTACTAATGTTTACTCACCCTGGTGCTGCTGCTTTCAAATGTATTTATATTTCATGCAGACTTAACCATAAATGTAAAAATTGCTTATTTTTACCCAAGTTTTTGGTTGGTTAGACCCTCGCACAGACTTTACTTTACCTTTACATACAAAGTCAACAAACTCAAAGAAATACGCCTTTTTAAATACCTGTGCAAGTTAATTAGCTCTTAAGGTCCTTATAAAGTGGCTAGACGTTTTTATCCCTATTTTATAAATGAGGCTATACTGTTTTAAGTGCAGAATATGACTCCCCAGAGCACACACAAAGTTCTACCCCTCCACTTCAGAAACCATAAGCTAGAAACAATATTGTCTTTAGCTCAGGGGAGGGTGGGGGGTGGGAATCATTAGGACAGAAAAGTATCTAGGTTTGCTAGGAATGTCAGTCAATTGATAACCATAAATCGTATGTCCGGAGGAACACATCTTCTTGTTGGTTGTACGTATTCCAAGAACGTATATTAAAAACTAGTAAAAAGGAAAGAATCGGCATGAACAGAAGGAAGGCTCTCCACTGGAAAAAAAATCCTGAGATGCTGGTTTGAAACTACCTGTGTATGAGCTACCCCCAAAAAATCCTAAAATGACTTGACTGCATCACACACTAAGTTTGGTATGTTATCCACAGAAAGCAACTAATATCCAAACTGCTTAGTACTAGAGCGCTAAACTGGGTGGGAGTCAAACTCTCTCAAAAACCATATTCCAGCCCCTGAGAAATCAAACTAGTTATTCAGGAACTGAAAGAAATGAGATTTTTTGCAGGTTTATTCCATCTTTTCACTAAAATACTTTAATTTGTACTTGTCAAGGTCAGACTGAACAGCCTTTTAGAGCTGGAAATTATTTTTTATAATCTTAAATACAGCAAGAGTCCCCAGTATATCACAAAACACAGTATTTAACCCCATAAAAAACATTTAAATATGTAGTCAACTTAGTTCCTCCTCAGAGTGTTCTATGAGCCATCAGTCATTACAAAAAAATCCCCTAACAAGCTCCATGACATCAAATTATAATGAAAAGATTGTTAAATTCCCCTCAGAAAACTGCCGTGTTACTGCATCAAGAATATACTTGTAATTAAAACTGACTGGGAAAGCAAAGACTTGTCTTTAAGAATAGCTTCAACACCTTTGAGCAAAGCAGCTGCACGACTGCCATGCAATAGAGCTCCCAAGCCACTAAAACCTGACATACATGTAAAGTCAGCATGGTGCTGTCCGTTAGGATCTTTCCTGCCAATGCACGATGCTTCGTTATCTTTAGCATCCATTGGCATTGCTGATGTTCTCTCCCACACAGAGTAAGTTAAATAACTCACATTTTCGTTTAGCTGAGGTAGCAGTACTGAGCAAAATGATGGTTCATCCTGCATCATTGGCAGGGTAGAGCTTTGGGAATGGAAGATTTAAAAAAAAAAAAATCATTAACAGGTCTTTGCTTTATTTTTTCCTTCTTAGTTGTAGAGAGGACCATAACCAAGAGTCCCCTCAATACAGGTATGAGGAAAGAAACCTCAATTTACGTCATCATCATTGTAGGTATGGTCTGACAGCAGGTAAGGGAAGAAAACAAGTTCCCATTCTATTCTAACAGAAAGCTTGAATTCACTGAAAAAAAGCTTTTAAAATGGCTATATTTAATACATTTGTTCATTATGCTTTTACAGGAATATCCCATTAAAAATCTCTAGGCCTCAGAGTATCTTAGCAGGAAGAAACAGAAATAATCTGTCCATTGCACATCAAGCTACCGATTCTGTAATTCACAGTAACCAGTATAAAAGTTTACAGTTCGTTTACTGCCCCTAATTATTATTAATGAGCTATAAACTGAGATGTTAATAGTTCTGGCATACAACAGATAAATTATATGGCTACTTTTAGTGGGCACTGCTTACCCTGCATATATACTAGCTTCATTATAAAGTAAGCCCTGACTACACTACATATTCCACAAAGCACTTGGATGGAGGGAGGTGGCATAGAAGGTGCCAAAAAAAAAAAAAAAAAAAAAAAAAAAGTGAAGTGCCTGAAGTGTTTTGTTGTTCCCTGTTCTGGCCCCAGGTTGTTATTGGAACAACATCTTTGTAATACTCAAATCCCAATATGAGCATTTATCACTGCCTGAGATTCTGTGTAAGAGCAAGGACAACAGTTTTCTTGAATGTGTAGCACAACATTGTTTTAGATCAAGAGGTAAGATATTTCCAGTAAGTATATACACTATGGGGGAGGGGGGGGGGAAGAGGGAGAGAAGAATACACACACACAAGACCTGCAGCAGCACGTTCTGGAGTTCTGAATTAAATCTTTGCTTCTGGCAGAGACTAATAAAATATTTGTAAAGAGTTACTGTTAGCTGCACAAGCTATGAGAATGAGCATATATTCCTATAGGTTATTCTTTGATTTAAAAATCTCCTACCCTTTGGCAATAAACTGATCAGGCTGGCTTTAAGAGTACGCATTGAAATGAGCATCCTTCTATGTCACAGCTGGAGATTTTTGTTTCTTAACCACTTTTTCACATAAAAAGACAATACAGATTTTTCCAGCTAAAATAACATCTGGCATAAAGTAGTACAGTACTACAAAATTATTCTACACTACATGCTGCACTGATCTGAAGAACTAGCTGATCAAGAGGTTACCCCCACCCACCCAAAAAGAGATTATATTTAATGTAAATTCTTGTTTTCTGCAAGTCTTCTGCAGCATTCACCATGAGGGCGGCCCAGTTCCAAATCCATATTTGGGAACAGCTCTATTAATATAACAACAATGACTCACACTGCAAGTTCTAATGAAATCGTCTGTTTAGAAGTGTTATGTTCATAATACTTTCCCCATATAAGGCTTACAGTTTAAACCTTTATGCATACATCATTAATGAATATAAAAATGCGTAAACTCCTTTTGAATGCTCGCATATGCAAGAAAAAAAAATCCCAGAGAAAACACATTTGAGATCATAAATCTTGTGTTGCAGGACCAGTGCCACCAGAACAGTCGGGCTGAACAGAGAACAACAGTTACAAAAACAATGCCCACAGCCGCTATAAAAGTAACTCCATTCTTGAAAGTGAAGATTAACTCAAAAGATTCAGAATTACAGTTCTGGAAGTTGTTCAGTATTTTGCACCGTACTTCCATTTCCCTCTACTTGGCAACCATACTGTCACTTTCTCACGTAAGATGGACAGTAGCAGGACTGCCCAGGATACATAACTAACGCCAAAATGCGGTGGGATTGCTGCAAGTGGCAAGTTATCACCAGACGGTGACAGCGAGACCACCATCAGCCCTGCTGCTGCTTTCCAGCATTCACCACCTCTCTCCTGGAGCTTTGGATGGCTCCATACCCTCGCAGCATTCCGCCAGCAGCAGGGAAAAGGCGTCCACAACCCGTGCCAGGGACCCGCCGAGGCGCAGGGACGCAGCAGCCGTCAGGAACGGCCAGCAGCCCCTCCTGGTCCCCCCGCTTGCCGCGTGCGGGAAGAGGTGCTGGGCTGAAATCCTGTCCCCATCGTTGGCTGTGTCACCAGGCAGTAATGCGAGGGTAAATACGGGATGCAGGGGAGCGGTGTGGGAGATCTATGGGGAAGTCTTTCATATAGGAAACCTGTGCTGCTTGTGCGTGACAACGTTGCCACGTTTGGGCTGTCCTCGGAGCAGGCAGAAGGTCCCCAGATTGCGGTCTACATCCACACACTGCAGTAGCCCTCCCCTTACAAAACAAGGGGCATTGTAATGACACTCGAGGAGCCACCTCACTCTGGCTGAAGCGGACTGAAAGGAAACCAGTCAGCTTCAGCAGGCAGAGGAGCAAACCCATAACCAAGCCACACCTGAGCACAGCCGGCGGCAGCTGAGCAAGCGCCAGGATCACCTGGAGTCAGGCAGAGTTCGCTCAGCAGCGCTGGCCCGGCACCTCAGCTTACGTTTTTTGACACCATAAAGCATTCTAAAGAAGACTCTGCAAAAAATGGATTCCCAATCCAACAAAAACTGAAGTGGATAATCTATATTTTTGGCCTTAATCTGATAAATCTGGGCTGTGCTTTCCAAGGATAACAGTCTGTACTGCTACCCTTAGATTTTCCCTTTTTTCATGACAAACTGTGGTGATTTGGGAGGACTGTAAAGCAGTTCAAGCAGCTGCTTCTCCTCAGATAAGATATTTGGGTGTTCGCAGTACTTATGTCTGCCAGAGGAGCTATTTCAATGGGCTTTCATGAGCTGTTTAATGCTATTTTTCCTGTAGTTGCAACGATACTGAATAAAAAAAAAAGCCTTCTGAAGCAGCTTATTATGCTCTTTCCGATTTCTGCTTTTTTGGGCAAAACAAACATAAGACACTACTTTTTCTCCTTGGCTTGCTTTGCGTCAGCAGAAGATGGAAACACAAAAGAAAAATAATTTATTTTTCAATTTCAGTGCTTGGCTCAAGATCCAGTCATTAGTTTAAAGCAGCGACTTGGAGCAGAGGAAACAGATCTTGGGGCCAGCAATATTTTATCAGTCAGCTGAACGTCCATTAATCTTTAAGATATTCTTAAGTATTTTGTCCCTGTCCAACTTGAATTTGTTTCAAGGGATCGGTTACTTCTGCCTTTGATTATATATAATCACTTTCATGTACACATAGTCCTGAAATGAATGCAGGAAAAAAAAGTCTCCATGCAGAGCAGAACTCAAAGAGCATTTTCAGAAGGGCCCAGGGCAGCACTGGGAAGGGAGATGTCAAACTGCTTGAATTCTCAGCTGGAACACCAACAACACAAGCTTAACACAAACTTTTCAAAATTTGAGCAAGTGCCCCGAGCAGCGAGCTGCAAACCCTGCATGCTCAAAGCTCTCACCCCTGCCAGACTTCTGCACACGTGACACAGCCACGCTCCGGTGGCCCTTAGCGTCCCAGGAAAACATGCCACAGCAACTGTTAAGCAGTGCAGAATCACACACAGTAATGATGAGAAGGTAAAACTGATTTGATTAACATTTAAACATTTTACTTTGTGCTACATATTTGTTTCAACAAATAAGCTCTTGTTGATGCTGTTCAGTTTCCATCCCCCTGCGTTTGGGATGGCCACTATGCAGGAGTTGCAGAGACCATTGCTTAGTTTTAAACAGTGATCTTCAAGACAGTTGTTGAGTTTCTAAACATGCACTGATTTAGAAAATATTGTAGACCAAGCACACACTGCATGGCCTTGTCAAAACTGCAGTGCTAAGCAGAAGAGAATGATGAGGCACCATACGGGCTCACTGACCAGGGCCATCCGAAATCCCAATTTGGGTGCAGTTTTACCTAGCAGACTGTTTATCAGTATATCCTATGGTATCTGAAGCAAGGTCAGCAAGTTGCCAGCTGTCCAAAGGAGCTCTTCAGCTCTATAACTGCACAATCTACTTAACACTGCAGCAAAGCTTTCCTACAGTGGGCATGGCCATCGTGAAGGCAAAACAGCATGGGCACGGGTCCGTTTGCGCTACTACAGAGGTTACAGGAGTCTGTAAGCCTGTATACTATGATTCTAAAAGGCACAGGAAGCTTAGACCACACCACCAAAGTTCAAGCTGCGTATTTGTTTTGGGTGTGTTTGAGGTCACATCTTGCGAAATGCACGCTTGGATTTACACCCTTCCTTGAACTTAAGTCATCAGGAGAAAAAGAGGAAATAGATGTGTAATAAACAGTATTTGTTATCTGACACCTTACCAGTATGCAAAGACTTATACTAACAGTAATTCCAAATACTAAAGGGACATGGGAAGACAAAAAAAAAAAAAAAAAAGCATTTGCAAAGAGGAAAAAAAAAGTGATGCTAAAATTATTGCAGTGCCAGTGCATTTTTCACCATCAATAAACAAAGCACCAACTGAATAAAGGGATCTCCCCCAAGTTAAGATGACCTTCGAAACAGATCATTGCTAAAAAGAAACTCTGCAATGCAAGGACATATAATCAGCACACTGCAGGTTAGCATATAACAGCAAAGCTGACTTAATGTTGTCAAAGAGATGCTGGCAAGATTTCTACCTCAGGCTCAGCAAGTTAAGGGAGGTCTCCTAACTCAGTGTCCTCCGATGAATCTCAGCACCAAATACCCCTGTCTCCACTAACGTGTAATCATTACCCGCTTCAGAAAGCAAGAACAAACATGCCCACATCCAGCAAGACCCACTCAAAGAAAACCTATAAATCACAGTTTCCAAGTGAACTTTTGGATTTCAGTTGCTCCCAGTTTATATGTGTACAGTTCTTGCATAGTGTAGCTGTGGCACAACAGAACAGGCAAAAGTCCAAGCAGGGGGAGCTTCTTACCGGTATTGGGTTTGAAAATGTTTTCCAGTATCTTAGCTCCCCTTGCAGTCTTCCCCTTTATGAGTTTCCAAGTGTAGTCAGAGCCTGACCAGATCATACACAACAAAAAAAACCAATTATTGTGATGACTCTTGCTACAGTTCCTTGTTGACAAGCAAAATGAAAAGCAAGAATCAAGCTTTTCTGGACCAAATACCTGCAGTTTCGGGGAGTACCTTATGAAACCAGAGACAGAACTATTAAAAGGAAAAGTGAGCATCTTTATGCAAAAGATGTAAGAGTCTTCACGTAACCCCTGTATCCTAGAGACTGGGCTTCTCCAATCACCCTTTTTGGTTGCCTCATCCAAGATATCAGCATCACCTGCAACAAAAACACCATCTAGAGCTTGATAAAATCAATCTGTGAGAACATAATGAGGTAGGCATGGTTTATTTACTTTAAGAACATCTGGATACAGTACCTAAGGAGAAGTTACACTTTCATTTCAAAAATTGAGGGTTCAAACAGAGTTCTTGTTCTCCCTCATGAACACTTAAGTTACACCCCCTAAAGTGAACTTACTGCAAGTTCAGTAGCTCCAGTTCACAAAATAAGATTCAATACAGAAGGAAGGTGCAAACAAAGTGACCTTTGACGTAAAGAGTTCCCTGCTGTTGCTCTTGATGCACAACAACTAAGCTTTAATACTATTAAACATTTAGCATAACACCACCTTGTCTGATTGGGAGTATACTCAGAAACTTTACCACCATACTCTGCAATTCCATCTCTGAACATGCTGATGAGTTTGAGGTACTCACGTTTGGCTGTACAAACCACCCAGGTCCCCCCCGCCCTTTTTTCCTTTAATCAGAGAAGCACACAGTTTTCATGCACTAGGCTGTGAAGAGTAATCCCATGGTGGCTATGGCCCTGTCATGTGCAGGTACCTGCTGCAGCAGCATTTGTCTTTGCCCTACAACATTCCACCCCAACGAGCTCCCCTCTCCTGAAGTGACCTGCGCAACAGGGAGCCGCTCCACCTGGCAAGTGGAACACGCTGTCCCAAACAAAAATCCCTAAAGATCAAAACAAGCCTTTCTGCTGACATGCCAAAAGTTTAGGCTAAACAGGAAAACATACTTGAAGCTCTTTTTCCATTGCCTTGCATTATTAAACCATCTAGGCAAGAGATAAACATAAAAGGAATTTCTTTAATTAGATAAATTCACTCCTCGGCATCTGTTGTTTAATAGAGCGAAGCACATCAGCATGTTAGAATCAGATAATATTGGAGTCTCCCACAAACTCACAGTTGAAGCTTCTTCTTCATGCAAGCAATTGGGTGCCGCTGGTTTTAATCACTGTAATACAACACTTCCAGTTAAATGCTCGCCGTAAAATGTCATGCCAGGTATGCACTGGGCCACAACAAGTGAAATTCCTTAAAATGATTATGCAGCATCTTGCAAGTTAGAACAAGGCAGAACAGATGCACAGGGTGATCTTGCACAACTTATTTCCCTGAAGTTCTATACCATGTATTCATTTTTAATAAACCTCAAATCAATTAAAGATTGTGCTTCCCATAACTAAAACCTAAACGATTCCTTTAGCATAAGCAGTATCTATTACATTTTACATTTCAACATCAATGGGCTCTCTAAATTAAAACAATCTCTCGAAGGGTTAAAAAACCTCTGCAAAAAAAACAAGTTAATGCTAATATACTCTTAACCTCTATCTGGTACAAACTAAATCCCATCGAGTGACAAACTCATCTTACAGCTTAAAACCAAATACTCTAAGATAGTAACTTTCAATTATGTTTGATTTTGTAAGCAGTCAGATAATGGCATTTTTATTACAGTTATTTAAATAGTTAAGGATAAGCCAGGAAGATGTTAGCATCCATGCAAAGGACCCTTCTACGTGGCATTGTGCAAGCCAGGGCAGGCAAAAAGCAGTGCAGACCAGCTGAACAACACTGCCGAAGTTTCTCCTGTCTGATCTGCTTGTGCTGCCATCTGCCATCCGAGCGCACAGCGGACCGTGAGTTTCAAGCAACTGGGCAGTGCTGGGCTGGTCTGCACACCTGTACTCCGAAATACATCTGGGCTTTGCAGGAACGCAGCACTAAGCCGACCGCACCGTGAAGCACTATCACAATGCTTACTCATTACAGAAGGTTAAAAGTAGCAGCAGCAAAGCAGAACGACACTCCAAGGCTAACAACTTTCTTCATTTGTCAAGTCACCTGCCAGGTACTAATGAACAGTTGACACGACACCACGGATGTACAGGTCTTCTTCAGTCAGGTATGCTGTGCTGAGAAACAAACCTTACACATCATATGAAGGCATGCGATAATCTGCCTTAGTAAAAATTAAATGCAATTATTAAAAAAAATACTTTCACCTGAAAATTGTCTATTTTCAATTATTACAAAAAGATTCCTTAAACAAGGAATATCTAGTTGGTTATCTTCTTTCCAGTAATGGTATATTCTCTGTTACTGAGAGGATTTAGGGACAGAGGGGGGGAAAATAAATCAGTACAGTAACTCAGAGTGGTTTTAGGCACTTGAAACTACTTAGACTGAATAAATTTAAAGTAATTTGTATTCCTCTCAGGGAGCACCACATTTAATGATTGCAGCTCTTGCTCATATCAAAAGCCAGCCTGCTTGCTGGCAAATGCTTAAAATAATGACCACAGCCATCTCTTCGGGAATCACACCGTTCCTAATGCTTTGGTGGTTTTACTGAACAGATCCACCTTACTTCAACACACAGACAACTCTTAACTTGTCCCCACCAAATGCACATGCTTTAGAAGTAAATCTAATAAAAAAAAAATCAGTAAAAAGCAAGCTAAATAAGCTGCATATTTTACATGCTGTGATCCTCTGCTCTTTCAGACAAAAGACTTGGTCATTATTTCACATACCCCATCACTAGGAAGAAAACCAAAGGCTTCCGTTTTCATGTGGTTTTAACGATGAAGATTCAAAAGAGGATGCAGGCTCTCTCTTACCCATTCAGCGTGTATGAACCATTCCTCTTGAGTCTCATACTTGCAGATAAGAATCTTAGGAAAAAATCCAGAATGAGGTGGTTTGTCCTCTGCTAGACCAGAATACAGGCACCTGTTTGGTGGTTGCGCTTTTTGTTCACCAGGGGATCTCTTTCCTGTTTCTCTGAGTCATCAGAGAGGAACAATGTGAAACCGCCACCAGAGCCACTTAGCAGGAAGCCCAGAGGAAACTGCCTGCAGCCAAGCAAGAGTCTCGAGGTGTAAAATCTCCCCACCACACCTCCGACAATATCTCGGAGCCCACCACGGAAAAGCAGCAAAAATTCACGGAGAAGCGGTTTTTACAAAACACCTTCACCGCTCCCTGAGTGTGCAAGAATAAATGCTGTTAGAAAGCTGTGTTTTACTGGTGAGCTGCTGCTTCCCAGGCTGAAAGCAGCTTCGGATCTATTCCTCTCTCCTCACGAGCCCGCTGCAACTATCGCTCAAGTATCCAGCACTACCGTCAGAGCACAAGGCAGCTAAACAAGATGCCCTAAATAACAAACATTCAGACTTTTCCGTGGTTTTTCTCCCGCTAATATCAAGTTGGAAACTACACATGCGGAAAGGGACACGCAATTAGTGGTTAGAAGGTTCATCTTCCTTCTTGAAAGTTAAAAGACAGGCAGATGTGAAGTCACGCTCAAATGCAGCAGAGAAAAATATCCTCTAGCAGCCCAGTCTCGGGCAGGCTGCCCTGCATAAATCACACCATCGCACTGTCTCCGATGCGGCTGTTTTCCTTCCTTTTCTGTTCACCCTACCCTTCCCCGAGAGCTGTGAACTAAACAGCTGCACTGTTGAACATCTGGACCAGAGGAGTGAATCTACCATGCAAAGCAAAAATTACACCAGATAATTGCTGATCATTTACTGTCTGTGTGCAAATCGGCACTGACTCAAGTAATAAATCACGTGAAAAACATTTTTAACAATGAATGTTGAAAGGACTGTCACTTGTGGCCTAGGTGAAACTGCTCTAGCATAATGGGAAAACTGCACACTAGCCAAATAGAAACATTCAATATTCACTACCTACACAGAAGAAAGCGATGGGTAGGGTCCCACAGTACTCTGGCCCGAGTACAACATTATTCTGTATTTTAATGGCCCAAATCTCACACTGTCAAATGACAATGTTTGTTAAGCTGAATTTTTATCTTTAACCCATCTTCGCGTTGTTCTTTCAAATTTGTCATCTGAAAATTTAAGTTACAGAAAAACAGCCTAAAAAAAAAAAAAAAAAAAAAACCTGCGTGATTTCTTTCTAGGTGCCCAACATTACACAGTTAGGTGTAGTCAGGCATACTTGTATAGGGACTGATTAGATCACAAATATTGAGAGAAAAAAAGGGTTACAATGAACTACAGGCTGAAGAAATCAACTATGTCGTACTGTTGATAAAAGGCAGCAAGACTGACCTGTACAAATATGCTGCGTCTGCAAGACAGAAAGCAATTCCCAGCATCTATCGGGCCTAAACTGGAGTATCGTGCCCATCCCCCAGCACCCTAGTTGAGGACAAACGCATAATTAGCTGGAGAGAGCACCCAGAGAGCACCAAGAATATTATTAATCTCACAGATGAGAAAGCAGAGAGCAAAACAAGGGAACACCTTCCAAGAATGCAGAACACTGCTGTAAAGAGAAAGGAAACAAAATGTTCTTCCTGCTCTATCCATCACAAAGGGACTTGAGCTAAGCAAGAAACAAACCATGTTAATATTAGATTTTTTTTGGTAGAGGGGTTTTTTTGGGTTGGTTTTTTTTTTTTTGTCATTGGTGGTGTGTGGTTTTTTTTCTTTTAAGTATAGAAATAGATTACAAAGTCTCCATTATTGTAGGCCTTTGCAATGATCTTGCTCCAGAGCTGACTAGGTGACCTCTCCAGGTGTCTCTCATCCCTAGCTTTCTATGGTTTGCTCCCGCTGCTAGCCAGAAGAAAGAACAGAAATTGTGCAGTGTAACCACATGAGGCAAACCAGCTCAACCCAAACCAGATTACAGCATGCTTTCCCTTTCCTCAAAGTTAGTTATACTGGCCAGGGCTGCACACAGGTCCAATACAATACCACCACAGTGGTAGCAGCACTCTGCTTTTATCACACACATCATGGGGAAGAATTATACCATGTGTTCTTCTCAACCATCAACTTTGCAAAGATCCCACCAACACGCCTGGCTGGCACCAGGGTCCGATTCTTCCAATTGCTCTGGTCAGGCCCCGCTGTCCCCAGGAGGGAGTGCAGAGTCACTACGGCCACCAAAGAGCTAGAAGTGAGGTCCCTGCGGGCGGCTACCTACCAGTCCTGCATAAAGCAAAAACACATTCTTGGAAGCTTATCAAAGAAAACCAGGATGATTCATTTGGTTAATAACTTGGAGAAGAAAAAATAGTTAAAGCTAATAAATCACTGCTATGTAAAGATCACTTCTAAATGCTCTGCAACCCCAGAATCGAACAAACACTTGAATTCAAGTTTTCTTCTTAGAAGCCAAGATTTCTGGAGAGGTGGTCTTAAACCCAGGCTCAGAGTAAATCTGGCATGTCTTCAGTTTTAAGTGAAATAAATCATGCCCCACTGAAAAGATACACCTGACAGTTTAATTAAAGCATATATGACACTGCAGTTACGGGGTGTCCACTAATTTGCCTTGGAAGTGTGCCAGCAATATGAAACAAGAGCTATTGGGAGGTGGTGTCTGATGACTATTACTTAATAGCAATTGACTACTGTTGGAAGCTGAAGAATCACAATTTTTGTAATTAACAAAAAAAGCAGACCTTCCCACAGCTTTTTTTAAGCTCCTTTCTGGATGCAAAATTTAAGCAATATACCCATGGATTTTCAGAGCCTTTTGTTTTGACTGGCTACCTAATCTCTTAAAAATAAGTTTCAGCATGATGTTGCTGCAAGCAGCTGCTGTTTTTTCCAAACTGCTTCTCTGAAAGACACCAATGCTTTTTTTCTTTCTCACCCCTCCATGCTCTGTCAAGGATTACAGCAGCACAAGGGTATGTGTTCTTTAACATCTCCATCTGAAAACTATTATAGGAAACCAGCAACTAAATATAAACTGTCCAATAGGAGCCGGAGCCAGCCACATTGATGCTGGGATCCCAAAATGCTATCATGGACAAAAGAACTTACCACAGAAACACAGCTAAAGCCTACTTGCCAACACGACTGCTTCAGAAACAATGAATTCCTGCTTCAGAGAGGTCGTCTGGAGAAATGTATTTCGTTAATAAAGATTAAAAAAACCTTTATTTTTAGTCAACATGAAAATAAAGACAAACTCGCTGAAGTAGGCAACAATGATGAGGCAATATGCTACACACATTATCTCCTACACTATTTTCAAGTAGCTGCACCTAAAGAAAACCTTTTCTCCTCTCCCTACACATACACATTCCAGAGAGCATACACAAGCTGAATCATCATTACTGCGGTGAAAACACATGGGAGGAGGGAAAACATCTTTACATCCCCTTAAGATTCCTTCTGACAAATAAAGCATTCTTACAGCCCACTTCTCTTTTATTCCCTTCCCTAAGCAGAATCCATAAACTTTAGCATGGATTATTTGTTCCCAGGCTAAACATTCATCCAATTACTGCTCTGCTTCTGAGGGGAATTTCAACAAGACCATTTGGCCCAGTTATTCTGGACGTTAGCTTCAAGTACAGTTCTTTAGATAACAGAAATTAGTATGGATGATTTACCATTTTAATCCGTCTCCCAGCCACTCTGTGCTTTGAAAACAGCATTAAAAGATCCCCGTTTCAATTACTATTAAAAAAAATAATCTCCATTTAATAAGGAAACGTACATGTTAAGTAAAAAGCTGGGTACAGAAGAGAATAGCTAGTCCTCTACTACTTGGAAAGACTTACAGTACACTCAGTTTAATTATTCATCCAGGGAGCTTTGCATATGAATGAAACATCTTTCTACATCTAAGAAGAAACACTCACTAGCAACCCCAGTCCTCCACATCTGGTCAGGAAAGAGAGAGGAGACAGTGTGCCCATATGTACCCTATTTTCCAGAGCCATGGCTTTTTCCAGGTGTTAGAAGTTACTTCTACAACATTTAGTATTATTTTACACATGTATCCTTGACCCATTCCCTCCAATGCCTTTGAAAGCTCCATTTGCATTTGTCCCACAACTGAAGAGAACAATTTGCTCCCTTTTCTCCTGGTAAATACCCACTAACCTAATGCTTAACCTTGTTTTCTACTGTCTTGCATCATAACTTGCACTTAAGGGCCAGCCAAGTTAATTCCCAAGATAATCAATGAAACAGTGAATTGTTACAAGAAACAAATTTGAGTCTACTTTTCTAGTCTGATTATGCACTTACAGCACTTTGTATTAGTTTGCACATCACACAGGGTATTAAATAGTAGGTCAGTCAGGTCCACTTCTACTTAACCACTTTGCTAATTCAGGCTTAATTTAAACACTGATATTGGGGAAACAAAGAGCTTACAGGTCAGTATCAATCGTTGCTGGATAGGGAACGAAAAAGTAAAGGAGAACAGGAAAACTGACTCTGAGACATAGCTGGAAATAAACGTTTTCCCCAAATGCTGCTAATTCATTCTGCACATGAAGATAGTGCTGCCTCAGCTTCAGAGCTGAAGGGATTTTGTTGCCAAAGCTGTAAAGAAATCCATTTCAGTGGGGGTTTTGGCTTCATATTGAAAAGAAGAAAAAATCCTGTGTGGGGACACCACAACGGTCAATATACAAATGAAAGCCATACCACATTCCCTATATACAAACAGAAAGCCGTAACACATGAGAGGTCTTTAATTTGCTTTTGAAAAGATTATATTTTTTTACATTAATACAACAGCCAGTCCTGATTTAAGGCAAAGACGACAGCAGCACCAAAAGGGTTACTGCAAGCACTTCATAATAAGCAAAACAGGACAGCACTGGAGAAAGTTACTGAACTGAAATAACAGAAAAGCAATCCGCCTGGAAACGGAAAAGGGTGGGTGAGCAGTCTCTACCGGACAAGGGCAAAAGCCAGGGTTTATAAATTTAGAAAAAAATACACGCCCACACAAAGCTTCTCAAGTAAGAAGATGGGAGGGGGGAGAACCACACAAGGTTTTACAAGGCCTTTATATAAATTTTGCCTAATCATCCTTAATGGACATCTGCCCATGGCTTAGTACAGGAAAGACCAAGCTTTCAGTGTGTGCCAAACCGTCTGAAACACAAACCTCTGGCACACTGCCCACTTTGATCCCCCACTTTGGGCAGCTTCCTGGAGGTAGGTTTGGAGCAAATGAACACAGACAGATCACTCTTTGGAAGGGCTGTCTAAAAGAGTTAATGTCATGCGAGTTTGGTGTCAGACTTCACAGTGCTCAACTGCATTATTTTTAACTTACCTTAAATGATTTCTAGGTTTTTAAAATCAGAAGCAGCTAGAGAGAATTCAATAATTAGTTTCAGTGTTAAAGAGAGGTCCTTACACAGGGTTAACACAAGTACTGTGGCAAAATAATTTTTTAGCAAGGGGTGAAAGTGGCTCTCCTTGACGCAGATGGGCATTAAGACCAGCTATGTGGACAAACAGTTATTTATAGAACTGGCAAACTGCTGCAGAGCATGAAGACCCCCATTCAGATCAGCCCCCACAACCCTGTCCATCTCAAAGGAAGGCTCATAAAGTAGCATAATAAATAGTAAAAGAAGATTGATGTTCTTGGCAAGAGCAGCAGGCAGGTAATTCGGAGCAGGCACTGCCCCTCAGTCCACCAACAGGAAACAACTGCATGACTTACCGCAACGCCCCACCCGAGCAGTCCCAGCCGGTATAAAAGTCTCTGCTGCAAAATTTAGCTAATGATACAATCCAGGAGAAGTCTGCAAGTACCACAGAGGGAGAACAGGAGAGAAATTTCTGAGAAAGAGACTTTAGCTAAAATTAACTACACATGATCAGGCATGTGTGAATCCCTGAAGCCTATAAAGCAAGCAGAAAGAAAAAGAAGTTAAAGTTTTCTACTGCACAACTTGCCTCTCTCTTATTTAAGTTTAGCTAAGTGGTCTCACGCTAAGGTACTAAAAGCTGCAAGCAATTCTTCTACTAAAAAAAAAGTTTAAAACTAGATTGGTTTTGCTAATCATGAAACAGTACCCAGATTCCAATACAGAAAGCTGGCATTCCAAAAGTAAGAGTTTTATTACATAGAACCTTTAACAATAGAAAGGAAGGAAAAGTCTTTAGATAGTAAAAAAAAAAAGGTCTGTCATTTTGGTCAAATACAGAATGAATCATTAAAAACAAGAGGTATCAAGAAATACAATTGGATAATAAGGGTATAAATTTTGTAAGACACACTGCACGCTGTATGTAGGTTAGTGAGTACAACAGGTATGAAATATACAACAGCTATGTGCTCAGTCATCAAAATATTTCCAATTTGAAGTATCAGGCCCTCACCCTCAATCTCCTTTTGAATTTGATGATGAGCTTGCTCTTACACATCCGCGGCAGCATGCTCATAGAGTCATTCATCTCTCCCATTACTATCTTCGCCACTGCACAGGCAGACTGATGGGACTCTAGAATGCTCCCCTGGCACTAGAGGAAATTCCCTTGAGCCCCAAGTTCAGACTGCAGATGCAGATTCTTATTGCCAAATAATATAAATTTTATAAAATTATTTACTTAAGAAGTTTAACATTTACACCTGTAAAAGACAACAAATCTGGCAGCCACTAAGTTGTTCTTTTGCACTTCTTAATTCAGATGGGTCTGAAAGATCTGCGCAAAAATGCTTACTTGGGAAGGGAAATACTGATCCACTCTCTGCAATTCAGTATCTAGTAAAAATTAACAAATGAACATTTCTGCACCCATGGAATATAGCTGGCTTTGACCAAAGGAATTACGTGGGGGAAACAAAGCTTGTGAGCAGTGGGGGTAGCACACCAAAGAAAAAAAACCAAAAACCTGTAAAGCCAAACACACATATTACAGGAAGACAAATATAATCAGAAGCTTTAAGCTAACCTATCAGTTGCTGAATGGTATGAAAACAAGAGGAAAACGGAGAATTGAACATTTCAGAATAAATTCTGATCATAAAAGTTATCATCCTGCATTTGTAGAGTCACTTATCAGACACACTTTATGTAATACACCCTGAGAGAGAATTGACTAGCTCAAAACAAAAACAATGCTGTTTTTGCAGATTATTCTGTACTTCTAAATTGATGCACATAATAAAACAGCTTCTCTGAAATTAAATGCAGAGTGAAAAATACCATGTGTGTCAAACACAAAGGCAGCAACATGAATTACTTGAACACTGGCTTTTTAGGTGACCCTAACAAAACCTTGCCTAACTGGACTTCAGGGGCTGCTCACCTTTTTGCAAGACCCTAAATGTTCAACAAAAAAATGTTTTTGCAGACAAATCCCAGGCATAACCCTAGTCATCCATCCTTCAAAGGCAAGCAAGAGTACTTCACCCCAGCCAGAGTCTGGACATCCTATTTGAGGACATCAGAACACTAACAAACATTTATACAGCACATTTGGAAATTCTTACAGCACTCTGGAAGAAAGCCCTGAATCCCTGCAATCTGTGTCATCTCCGTGATTGTTACAGTCAGAGTGGAAAAACCCAGGAGGAAATGGCTATGAAGTGCAGCAGGTAAAGGAAACTGTTTTGAAACTGAATCAAAATCTCAGTGCTGCTTCTTTCTACATTACCAGGGGTAAGACACACAGGGCACCATCTGTACTGTGCATTTTCATTATGTTAACTAAGGCACAGAGTGAATATGAAGAAAAACTCTCGCAAGGCTAGAATGCCGGACTGTCAGTATCAGATAGGTGGGAGCTATAAATGCTAGACTTCCTGACACTTAAACAGTTTAAGGCCAGGAATGAAGAACCTGCTACACCTACCAGTTTGGCTCATGTCTTCCACTCTGTATCTCCATTTCCTAAAGTGTAGAATGGCAGTAACGACACTTTGGGAAGCACTTGGATAGCCAGAAACTGAGAAGATAAAAGGTCTAAGGTCTTATGAGTTGAAGTGACTCATGTAAAGCCAAGCACCAGATGAAAGAATAACATAATTCAGAAGTCCTCAGCTCTCAATTCAAACCTCACCGCTTAGGCCACGTGCCTTTCAAAATACCTCTTACATGACAGAAGCTGAATTTCAGTTCTGAATAACTGCCCTTTGTTCTCTCTTCTGTGCACACACACTTACTTTCTCTAAAGATTTTTGTTGAACATTGGGAACTGAGCTCAAGGCAATATTGTAGGCAAATCCTAATTACTAAATCCTTACTTTATATGCCACCATTGTCAAGTCAAAAGATCTTAAAAAATTGTATGCCCACCACTAAATTTCAACCGAACTTTGCACAGCTGCTGCCTCGCCACACTTCTGGTTTTAAAGACTTCCACTGAGTAGTTGTCCATCTAGCTTATGGAGTGGGAAAACCTACAATCCAAGGCAATCCCTAACCCCTCACGTAATGCATCCCCATCCCTATATGCAGTCTCACATCCTAAAAGTGATTAGCCTAGAAAGTGGATCTTAAATGCCTTCAGAAACATGGCAACATACTACTTCAGCAGCCAAGAGGTGATTGGGAAGAACAAAGCAATATAAACCTACTCTGGGAATGAAGCATTTTCTTCCTCGCAAAAGATGGAGTCACTCAATGTTAAAAGCAGAATTTCTAAGCTAACAACAGAATTTTTATCGCTTTGCTGTGCTTTTACCCAGAATAAGGACAAATTGAGAGGATGGCTAATCTTGCTGCACAGATCCAGGTTAAATGAGAGGACCAGTTTTTGGCTGAAAACTGAGTAAGTGAGAAGCGACTTTAATTTGAAAAACTGACTGCCAAATTAACAAAGTCACAAAACTTCATGTGACAGGTTAGACTTGCCTCAAAACCATCATGTTTTACAGGTGGTATCACCCATCATTTGAAAGGCTCATGAGTTTCATCGAAGATTTTAAACAACATCAGTTTAGCCCCACACACCCCTTCTTATGTGCGTATGATGGGCAAATACTTTTTTTTTTTCCTTTGAGCACAACTAAGGGTACATCTCACATAGCCTATTCCTTCCCTACAAGTCTCTCCAGCCAACGTATCCAGTTTACTCAATGCTGCACTTGTGTTAGGCTTCCCTTCTTCATAGATTCCACCTTTACTTCTTCCAGGATTTAGAAGGGATAGTAAGGCTACAATCATATATTTTAACCTGCGTAGCTGTATTTACCCGTACACTTCCACACACAGCTTCCTTCGCTGTGGCTGGGGAAACACAGGCACATCACAGAGGTGGGGAGCTTGTTTTCAAGAGGCCGGGTACTCGTGGAGCCATTCCTTCTAGACACAAACCTTTTTTATAGAATTTCAGCTTATGCACTGGGGATTTAACCTAAGTCTTGGATGAATAAAGCACACTGTTTACGGTCACAGAGTGGCTAGCTTGCATTTGTGATTCAGAAGAATGACTTCAAAACCCAATCATTAAACTCTCTCTAAACATCATTTTAGATTCCCGACAAAAGGGTGAAAGAGGGCAGAAGAAAGGCTTGCACAGCAAATTGTGAAGGGAGATTCTCCTTACATGCTATTCTGGAAAATCTATTACTTATCTAATGTATTATTACTATTGTTGTTATTTACTTACTTATTTAGCTGGATTTTTATCCAAGTTCATGTAATTTTGCTTACTGTTACTAAGCCACAGTAATAAAAGCAGCCTTGCCTACAGTGCCGAACAGGACACAAGCAAAACCTATACTGATTAGCATACAGTTTTCAAAGGTCAATTATCACATTAGCCAAGCCATTTAGGTCTCTGCAATGTGGAGTATTCTCTCATTTTAGACAGTAAAATGGGACAAAAATGGATTAGATTGCTTAGGGTCAAACAGTACAGCTGTTGCTAAGTAAGAGCTTAGGTTCTCCAGCAGCTTGAGTAGCTGGTAATGGGCCATTTTCACACTACGCCCTTGTCCAGCTGACACCATCTTCTGTCAGATGTTTAGAGACAGCAAGCAAGCTAATCTACCGAGATAAGTTAACATTCACTTATCTTATTTCTTTACCCTGGGGGGGGGGCGAAAGGGGAAAAAAAACCCCTACCAAACCCCCCCACTAGAGAAACAACAAAAAACCACCTTAAAGGACCGATCCACAAAAAAGCCTGGCTGTATCTTCACAGTCACGTAAAAAGAGTAATCAGCACCTCTACCTGTCACATTTAGAAGCAAACCCAAAAAATACTAAGACACAGTACGGGCTGTCCTAAAACTGCTTCTGGTACAATAATTAAAACCTTAAAAAAGTATATCACCAGTGTAACTTTTAAGGGATATCACCAGTGTAACAAGTAAGCTGGTGTTCCCCTCCACCCCCGAATTTTAGCCACATGGTACATATCCAAAAAGATGTATGCTAAAGCAATTTTGGGCATGCAATGTCAAGCAACTCCAGTTTCAAAATGCAACAGCTAGACTGCAGGCCTTAAAGCAGCCTTGTTGCACGTACAGACTGTAACCACTCAGCCTCCGTAGGATACGTGAGCATTTTTACAATGGCATTTGCTCTGCTAGCCTAGACAAGCAAGCCAGGCAAAGAGGACTGCTGGGTTCAGCTCCAGGTGATGAAAGAAGGAAACCTCTAATAACTGGAAATCATTCTCCCTCCAGCAGAGCTGGCATTCCCTCCCCTACCTACCCAGCTTTCTCCCTACCTGTACTTTGCACCCACATCCACTCTATGATTGTATTTAACCTTTATACTGTACTTCACACCTACCCTTCAGGCTCCCGCGCCAGCATAGGATCCCTCAGTTTTTCAGGTGCCCATCTGACAACTGAAAGCGCCTGTGAAGAACAGTACAAAGCAAACTTCACCACGCACGGCTTCATCACCTTTGACCTGCCTTTCGCTCCAACCTGCAAGCCTCACCTCTTTGGTCCAGTTACTACAAATTTCTTAAGAAAAATATAAAACTTTGCAAAGGTTAGAAGAGCTCTCCATTTCCCATTAAATTCAATCCCAGGGAGTCACCAGAACAGATCGCTGCATTCCCAGACCAGCTGTTTATGGTCATACTGAGCACATCAAACAAGCATCGTGCTTTAACCCCTCACATTTACAAATCAACTTGCACACCAACAGCTGAAACCCTATTTCTTATTTTAAAACTCAGCTAGAACATCATTCAAAAAAATCACTCCTGTTCTATTTTTTCCTTCTGACAACTAATGCAATGAAAAATTATATTCTGTTGAGATACACCACTAGACTCTCCACATCCTAGTACAACAGTGGATTATCTGCTTGCTTTAGAAACAAAACACCTCACTACATTGCCATCAAATAAGATAAAGCTCAGCTCAGAGCAGTGAAAGCTGGAAACTGGTATTATTGTACTTTCACTATTAACCTTTAAAAACATACCCACTTGAAGTGGAAGTAACGAAAAGCTTTATTCTTCATAAGTGGTGAAAAACAGAGGCTCTTCAATTTTCTATGAATCATAACCAGGGCACGAGCCAGCTGTGGTCCTATACCAGTCATAACAGCTCTTATTAAAGCTTTGTTGCAAGTTGTCAGCTTTTTTTTTTTGCCCTTTTTTTTTTTTACAGCATTTCATTTTCCTCATACACTGTGCTTATGTAACAATATATACCAAAGAATTTGGATAATCAAGTGAGATGCCTTATCTCTATCTCTGAAGTTGTAAGCGCCAAATAAACAGTTATGCAAGCAGCTACAAAATACTATAAATCCAGAGCCAGAGTCCTTGCCTCACCCCTGTAATGTCTCTGCCTCTTCCAGTTTCCCCCATCTCCTAAACAGCGATGGATATTTTATACTCATGACCAGATTCAGGGGATGTCACTGCAACACTTGCACATTTGTTAATACAGGTCACCATTTCTTATTAACTTACTGACCAAGATAATTTCAAGTCCACATACTACAAGATTTTCCGCACACACATTAGAACCAAGCTTACGTTCAAGGCCATCTTTTCCTTCTCTTCCATTCCCCGCGCACGTATTTTGGCACAATCACACAAAACCCAGTTGCTTCCCTGATGTGTACCACCGACCAGCAGCTGCAGGGCCTCCGTAACAACAAAGAGAGAGTTCATACTGTGGGTCAGGCATAAAGCAATGATGTGTTACAAGGAAAGCACATACATATGTGTTTACATTAATCTTTTTACATAACATTCCACCTTTTACCTGCAGGTATTTTAATGTCCCATCACTCTGCTTGCTCCTCAAAAGCTCTATGATAAATTTCACCAACTCCACCAAAGCATAACAGAGCAAGTGCTCAAAGAGGAAAAGGAACTGCAGCAAGTTTTGCCTAAGTGTATTAGAAACAACTGCCATAATCTTTAAGCTGTATTTTGTCCTTGCCTCTAGACAGTGCAAAAAGATTAACTTTAAAAGGTCTCTTGCTTATTTTTTTTCTCCTGACAGAAAGGTAAAAAACACTGCCCTTAAAACTCAACATGATTCTTGAGAAGGCTTCTTTTCAAGCCTGGCGTAAATACTAAGTCTCTTCTGTACTCTTTCTGCCTATCTAAAGAAAGATTTGCCCTCTCCATGTTGTCATACTACACTGTGCTCCAATTACATATACCACAAGCCAGGAAAGGTTAACAAAATTTCTGAAGTTACTGCTGCAGAAGCAACAGCAACCTAAAATCCTGACATTTACAACAGCAACAGACTCCCTTTCAGTGAAGGCTCTTTTAAGCATTGACCAACTACTGAAATTCCTTTTCTGGCAAGCTACTGCTCTATGGAAGGACTAACACCACTCAGGAATAAGGCTTGCAATAGAAAAGAACGTGTCACACTCCTCTTGAACGTATCAAAGAATCCAGCTTACTGCTATTCAACCCTAAAATATTTAAGGATTTATTTAAAAAAAAAAAGCAACCCACACAAAACCAACCACGTGTAAGGTAATGAGCTCGCACAGAGATTGTGTTAGCTACTATTTATTTCTTCCTCATGAGCAAGATGCATTTAAACCTGTAAACTGGTATTTCACTTCACACCACTGCAGGTGTACTCTGTAACACATCCCGCTGCTGGAGACAGATTTAACCTGAGCACAGAGAAGCTCCACTTCCCCCCTTACAGATTCAAATGGTAGCCGCATGCAAAGCCTCTGAATTGTAGTCCTTCCTGATATATCATCGTTTACAGTGCATCAAGTAACTTAGAGGGAAACAAAACGAAGACAAACCTTCCAGCAGTAAAGATGTTGCTGTAGAAGGATCTACTTTTTCCATTACAAGAAGTTTACAATACTCATATGGTTTTCAAATTCGGAGTTTACTGATCAACATGTAAATTAGAATTCCTAGACTAAGATTTTTGTTGTTTACGTATATACTCTTTTAGCCTCATAGTCCTACCAGGGAACTGTATTAAAACATCAGGCTGACAGGCTAATTTACTGAATAAGTACCATGAGGAACCTGAGAATGACTTAATTTTGTTGCTATGACCCTCATTCCAAGCCTGCACCTTCTCCTCTTAGGTATCATGCCCTCCTTACCCCATTAAGATTCACTCAAACCATAAACAATCTGTGGTGATCTCACCAAGGCGGCCACCAGTGCATGTACCTAATAAAACAATTGCTCTGGAAATCTCTCTTACCCAGAAAAGACTTTCTGCTACCACTCAGTTGTAGCGGGCCAGCAAGTGCTGCCACTGAATGCACACTCCACTTCCAAGGTCAGTAGTAAGAGATGTACCACCACCTTCACATGGGATATACAATACACACTTGAGGATAGTCTCATTTTCATTATGCACTGAGTCTAACTTTCTCTAGAATCAATGTTTTGGCCTTCTAAGAGCACTCCTTAGATGATAATGCCCCCAAAATCTTGTGTAGTTTACTGCGTGCATTGAAAAGCTCACTAACAGGAAGGACCTGCTTCATGACCACATTTCTTTGAAATATCTTGAGGAAATTAAAACTTACCTTGTTTCAACTTAATACTTACAGGACAGCACACAAAGCAAAAACACTCACCATGAGCTGGCTAGTTATCCTTAAAAATGCACAACAAACAGGTCATGCAAAGAACATTCTAGAGGCGTAAGAGGCTCTTATAGGAAGAAAAGATAGGTGTCTGAGAAGAACACAGCCTATGCCACCCTCATAACCCAGAAAGGAAGAATATTGGTCTACAGTATTTAAACACTTACTAAAGCACACTACAGGAATAAAATATCCCACCTCATTGGCTTTACTACAGGAGAAAAATCATTTGGGGCAGCATAGCCCCCTCGTAGCATCACCTGACCCGACTGCAGCACTCCCCACCAAACGCCACGCTGAGGGAACACACTGCTTCAGACAACTCAAACACCGCAGCATCAAGATTTAAGACCAGCTGGCACCGTTCTATCTTTCTATAAGCCTTTTCTATTTCAAAATCCCTAGTATGCCAAGAGCTACAAATTTCAGCACCCCTTCCTGCAATGGAAAAAGACCCAAATCACTTGGATGAACCCCTGTAACAAACAATTAAAATGCCCCCACATATATAAAGCCGTAAACGGAGGGGGCTCAGCACTCTGAGGGAAGCTGTGCACCTCCAAGCGTGGCACAGAGGCTCTCCCCATCCGCCTCATCCTCACCAGGGCTGTGACCTCCAGAGCAGGGATGCTAAGCAGCTCCCCTCCTCCAACCCTCCGTGTCTCAGACACTTCCTGTCTCCACTGGCATTTATTTTCAGCCCTCAAGATTCCTTTCTATATGTTCCAGGAACCCTCTAGCCATCCTCTGTCCAGATGGCAGACTTCAGATGAAGGGAACGGGGTCTTGGAGAGTCTTTTCTTGGCCTGCTTCTCAGCAGCCTGCTGGAACCGAGAGGCAGGCTGAGTCTCGCACAGACAAGGCTCTGTTGCACTGCAAAAGCCCTTCAATCCCTCTCCACGCTTTTCCTCAATGCCCTCTTTGTCTTCAAACAAATTTGTCTTAAACCTTTTAATGGCCTCTGCTTTCCAGGGGCACGCTTTATACAATCTACTCCCTACAAAGCTGCAGAAAGCCAGGAAGAGGGCAAAGGAAAGGGGGTCTTAGCAATGCACTAACAGACAAGCAGAGCCTCGGTTTTCACTACTTACAAAGAGATGCAGAAGAAAAAGGCAGGTGACAGGTTTCACTCCTTTTGATCCCTGTCATCTGCAAGAGGTTTTCCTGAAACGTGCCAGACACAGCAGTTTACATACTCAAACTCACTAAGGACCACCACCCTATAATGAACTACTTTCAAACTATGACTTGCCTGGATAACCAGTCCTTTTAATCTCTGCACTGGGACAACAGAACCAGACCGTTGTATAGTCAAAGACCAACACAGCATTATCATCAACACTATACATTCATGTACAAGCTTCAGAGAATGACTGATGTCTTTGACTTTTTCAAACCAAAGTTTTGCCAAAATAAATAGAAAAATGAAAAAAAAAAAATATTGTTCCCAACCGAGGCTTCACTGAACAACAGTTTCATAAGTTTTTGTAAGATCTCTTCAGGATTCCTTCAACAATACTCATATCAAAGGCTACGACATTACTTGATTTATTTTATATATTTATATATAAAAGAAACAATACTTCCAAGACCCAAGAGGGTTTAAATCTGAAATAAAGCTGGATGCTTCAGAGCGGAATATATTTAGGCATAAACTATTCTAAAATCAAATGCTGTCCCCATTTAAAGACTAGAGCTGTCAGGAAGACTCTAATGTAGCTCTTATTAATTCAGGAAAGTTGCAAAACTTCAGTAAAACTAACTGGGACAGGAAAGTTACAGAGAAGCTGCAGCAGCACAGAAAACTTCCCAATTGTGGGCAGGACCTTAAAAATCCAGCACCTCAAAGGAAACTACCAAAACAGTGATGTGATGGGAAAAATTAGGCAAAGCACAGCATAGTCCTTTGAAGGGTAATAAAAAAAAAAAAATCCATCTTCTTCATTGGTGGGAAAAGCAACACAATCTAGAGGCATTATTACACTGCAGTGCTGCTATCACATTCATGATGGTGTTTTTCCAGTCAAATTCTTGTTCTTTAGGTTTACCATTGATTTTATAAGTTAGTTGACCATCTCCTCCTGTCCCTTTTATCATGTACATTTGTCATAATACTGCCTGCAAGAGGGTATCTTCCATCTCATTTTGACCAAAATATCATACAAGAAATATCTTGAAGAATATTTACCATTCCTTTAAGGGATAGTTTGAAAACCAAATGCTACAAATAAGCTGTATTAGATACCCTGGCCAGATTTTTATCATGCGTACTATATTTTTATTTTCCCTAACATTTGTATGTCGTTAGAAACTGATCTTTTTCAGAACTGCATAAAAGATTCATAACTAATTTCAAATATTTCAAACTTTTCAGACAACTCCTTTCATTTAAGGGGTGTGATCTCTTTGCTCATTAGGGTAATATACTAACTGCATGATGATACCCATAGCTCCTCCCACAAACATTTAGGATTGTCTAATTCAAATTTATCTGCTCATAAATGTCCACCGTGTCATTTGCAGTCATTTACTGTATAATAGCTGTAGTTGATGAACTGGTTTTCAGTTCCTGTTTTCTCTCCTCCCTTCTTTGGTTTCTCAATAGATTAAAAAAAGGTGTAGCTTCATCAGAAATTCAAGTCATACGTCCACAACCAACGGTTGGCTACAACTAGAACATCACCCAATTCCAGGAACTGAAAAATCTGACCCAGAAATTACGTTATTTAAAACTGAAACCAGTTACAGACCACCTATAAACCTTAGCTAATAACAGCTAGCTAACAAAACATGGATGGAGTGAGCCAGGTACTGAAATCATAGAAAATTAAGTCTATCAGCTATAGAGTCAATGCAACATAAGGAGACACAGCAAACCACCCCATTATGAGCCAAGACACCCATCACCATACCCCTGGAAAAGGGAACTCTCTTTCCTTAAATCAATGGTTTACTAATCAGACGCTTAGACAAAAGCTAGAGATTTGTGAGGGTGGTTCACAGAGAGAAGACTAAAATCCAGCAAGTATGGCGAGAGATGTTTGGGCTCCGATCTGAAGCCATGTCATCCAATAACACCCTTGGCGCTGAGCTTGCATAGTGACCTTTCTGTGGTTGGGTCCCTAGCCAGCACGTCTGAAAAACTTTCTAAGAGTATGAGAGTGTGGAATGAACAAACAAGAGATAGGATAATCCTTTTAAAACTCATGGAATTAGTCATGCTCTTAAGAAAACCTAGAAAAAAACCAGAATTTAAGTACACAAAGAAGGCCAAGGGAGCAAGTTAACTGAGGGAAAGTGGAGGGGAAAAAGACAATTGCAGTAACAGCCGAAAAGACAATCACCTGTCAGGATATGCTGACAGAGCAAAAAGAATCCATTATGATTAATGCAGATTACTGCTGTATCTGTCAAATTCTACACGTTGTTGCTTTTAAATTCAGATGGGAAGTGCACACGTTTGGTCCGGCAGTGAAAGCTAAGCTGTAATAGGCTTCGGGGTGAGCAATTAGACTATTTTTGGGACAATAGTGGGAAATAAAAAGGGGTTGCTACACTGGAACTTAAGAATTACTTCCACATATCTGTTTTCATTTCTGGCTTTAAAGCTAAAATGAGCCTAGCACTTAATGTGTAATAATTACTCTCCTTGCATCACAGCAAAGAGCTATCTTGGAATTCAGCATGAACATCTCTAATAGCAATTGTACCACAGCCCAGGACAAGAGTGCACTAAGAGCAGGAACAAAAGGGTAAAGTTTGCATTACCAGTCTCTCAGTTTCATGGGCATCTAGATCTACCAGCAACATGAGGAATAATCCAAGATAATAATACAGAAGATGGGACAGTAATCCCATAGACTAGTAAACCTGAAAAAAGCAAACGCTGAAGCCACAGGCAGCTTTATTAGACAAGTTGTATCTTCCCAGTCGTGACATGTTCCACTATCATCCTAAAAACTCACTGTATCCCCCTTCTCTCCTCGTATGCTGCACTGGGATTTTTCGCACTGATCTGAAGCTAACGAACAGCTATGCTGCATTTCTTTCACATTCTATTCTGAAAACAGGACTTGCAGTGAAAAGGGACCATAAGGGAATCCAGCTCAGTAGTTGCCAACTGCCTATTCCTTTCTCTAAGGGTGGTTAGGCTGCACTTAGACCCTTTCCATGTGTATTCCCTGGAAGCATCTGGTTTAGGTTGCTATTTTGATATCTTCATACCAAAGTTCATTTAAATAAAGCAGCTGTGATCTTTCAGCTAATAAGCGCTAAGAAAATCTTTGCTCCGAGAAAACCGTATTTTGTTACCAGCAGAGGAATGCTTCTGAACTGTCTGCTCAGGGTCTTTTGGTCAACAGGGCACTAGCCTGTGTAATATAAAAAAATAAATATTTACCCCTAGTAGATATGCCCTCAGTATCCTTACCTGTATTATCTTCACTGACCCTAAAACTCCCTGTCAAAACCACTGTTTCTGTTAAGCTGTGTGGGTAATAAGTAATTAATATCCGACTCCACAGCCAGCCATTGGAGTTTGGAACCGACTGCTATAGAACACCTCACAGTTACAGAACTTAAGGACTATGCATCTACAATATTTTTAAGTAATTGATACTGCTTTCATAAAAGAAAGGTATTTTCTGCTAGTGCTAGGAAACAGAAGGGGTGGAGTACTTAAGAGCCCTTGGAAACTGGACATCCACACTGGCAGAAGCAGTGGGAGGGAAGGGCAAGAATTCTTGCCCACACACAACCATGCATGTCCTGCAAGATCTGGGCAAAAACAAACCCCCATGATTTCAAGCTCACTCCAACACTCTGCTCATATTACTTCATTATTTTTTTTTTGCAAGTCAAGTATCTATTCTGAGGTTGTGGTTCAGAAATCTAGTTTAATGTTGTATTACAGGGAAGAGCTCTTCATAAAGCTGTCCAAACAGTCTCCCACATCTTCCCTACCAACAGATACATCTGCTCAGCTTAGTAACAAACTGATTGATACTCCAAGATATTGCATGACAAGAATACTTGGGAAAGGGGGGGGGGGGGGGGGGGGGGGAAGACTGAACCAGATGAAAAATACATTTTATACAGTTCTTAACATGTCAAGACTGTGATAGCATCTGAGGGAAACTGAAGTTTAAAGAAGAGTTCCTAACTTGGATCTGCTGCAGATCCAGCAGGCTGGCTCAGCTCCCAGACTACCGAAAGCCCAGAACTCAGTAGCAGTCAGCCTGTCCAGAGAGGTTCTTAACTCATTGTAATTAGGCATAAAGAGCACCTGCTTTTTATTGCATTTGTGAAATGTTACTTTATGTGCCTAAAACTGGAAACAACCATTGGATAGGAGGGTAGCAACATTAGAAATGGAGAAAGTGGATTTCTGATACACAGTTTTTTCCAAGCGCTTAAGGGTCCTGCTTGTTGACCTAGGGAGACTCCTGAACCACAACACAAAAAACCGTAACTGATTTCTTATTTCTTGCATACTAGCACACTACCTGCAAAGCATGAAAGAAACAACACAAATTTACTTTGAGAAAATGTTTCCCAACCTTCAACTACAACTCAAGCCAAGGCACGAAGTGACAACATAGATCCTGCTGAAAGTACTAATGAAGTCTCTTGGTCTAGACAAATTGAGAGTAACATAGGAATTTAATGAAGAAAGGCGAGAGGGAAAGTACTTGTGACAAGTGCTCAGTAAACTGCATCTATCCTTAAGTTTTGTTTCACACAAAGATGTAGCAAACGTAAGTTACTAATGTGTATTATCATTAGAAAAGGTTGGCTTGAAGTAGACAAGCTAAACAGGAAAGACACTCAAGATTTTGGTTTCTCCCTCCCTGCTGCTACCCCCCATCCAGTCCTCCTTCCCCCTCTTTTGGTCACCACAGTACCAGCTGATGGCCACACACCTCTGTGCTAGTTAATGTATAAAATTGTCTTACCAGCAGCAGCACAGCGAGCAGATGATGAATTCCATTCCAACAAAATTAACAGCAGGGGATTTCCAACAAGATGGCAATAGAGTAAAACACAGCTCAGATACTCAAAGAAACGTGGGAAGCCCAAGAAAACTGATTACTGAAACGCAGCCTGAAATACTAGTAGCACTTTTCCAGAATTCAGCGAGATGCAACTTCTAGCAGGCAGAGTGAAAAACAGAAAAGGGTTCTCTTCTAGAGAAAGGGTACACATACATAGCTCGCTCTTGAATAGACAGCTGCACGAAAGAAAGGAATATGCTTTCTGCCTTTCTTTTATCTATCAGAATAGCTGTTATCTAAAAGTTTCCTCCTCTTCTTTTTGGGTAGGACTGCTTTAAAAAAAACCCAACAAAACAGATCCTCCCAATAAACGGAGATTTAGCAATCATTTTGATAATGCTTTTCTCTACCTAGTTCTGCCTACCCTTCAAATCAGTTTGGAAGCAAAGAAATAGCAATTCCAAACGAATAAATAAGTAATGAGAACTGTTTTTTCCAATCTTTCCTTTCGTCTTTTATAACATCAATTCCAGTGACTCAGTTACATTAAAGAAGCCAAAATATCCAAGTCTGTTTTTTCTAAAACCTACCCACTTTCTTGAAAAGCATTGAAATGGTCGTTTTATACCTGTTTTAAGAGATTTCATAAACTCCATTCATCTTTCTGCTTATTAGTCGAGAGGGAAAAATTCCCAACTGCAGAGCCTTAAAGCCCCACCTTGTGGAAGCTGCCTAAAACATACAAACAGGCATCAGGGGGAAAAGGGCTTCAAATGGAGCTTTTACAATTAATATGTTTGACACTTCCACGTTGCCATCAGTCACACCGTTAGATGCATTCTACCCCAGTAGAAAAACAAGCCGTGGGGGATTACCAATAAAACAAAAAGCTGGTTTTATTTTGTCGCAATAGAATAGTCATCCTGCATTGCATCGGCAGACAGCATGCGCGGCAGTCCAGAGCAGGTCTTGCTTTCACCACATTTGCTGGCTCCTGTGGGCTGGACTTACTCTGTTTTGTGAGCACGAACACATGGAATCACCGACAGATTTATCTGGCCAAAGAGCAGACAACTGAAGAATACAGCGACCCTGCCACGAACGGCTAATGGAACTCTGTCCTGCGATACTAGATTGCCCCTCGTTTTACACGGGGATTCTGAAAGCTATTCACAGCCCTCCCCCAGCCATCTCTTACAAGCCCAGCTGAATGTCCGCATTCTGCCATTCCTAAAAGCTGGTGCTGGGGCCAACTCAGCACAGCCCCACGCTGCCTGTGACCGCAGCCTGGACCCGCACTGCCCTCTGCTGAAAGAGGAGCCTGCACAGTCCAACGAGCAACTTGCACACCACTCTTACTTACAAGCTCACACACAGTCCCCACATCATTTATGTACCTCGGTTTTCCTTGGTCTTCCTTCTCTGTCAGCCTTCACAATATTCAGGGTTCTGCTTTATCAGGGTTTTTTTTCTGCTGCTTCTTTCCCATGAGGGCTACAAAAGCATCAGATAGGTTTCTATGTTTACATACTGTAATACCGTGCCAGCGCATCTAGACTCCAGAAACCAGTTACTGCACTACAGCACTAAAGACACATCATGTTTTTAGCAACGAAAGAGCAGATAAACAGAGAAGGAAAAAAAAACAAACCCAGGAAGTGAGCTGTTCAAAAATAACCTCAGAAAAATGAATTTTAAATTATCCTTTGTCATCTGCAGTACACGTCATACAACAGTGTCACCTTGTGTAGTAAAACCAAGACACCTAAAGAACATATATTCATATATATACTCAATACACTGAATTAATAAAATATACCATAATCAGTAACTGATTACTAACAGTAATCACGCTACTTTCTCAGATACAAACCTTGCAATGTTTCTATTTTCAACTGTTGTCCCACTTTGAGATTTAGCTATTTGTAACAATCTGAAACTCTGGATAACTTAAGGACTGAAATACTGTACAAAATCTGAAAGCGCAAGATAAATACAACACATCAGCTTGGAACACTAAGGAGCACCGAAGTTTAAAGTGGTAGAACACAGGGCACCTGAACCTGTAAGAACAGATGTAAGCACACCCCTTGGAGTCAAGGGGAGTACGCCACTTCAGAGCACGCCGGCGTCCTGATGCTCAGGACCAGGAAAGCCCACATCTCGCCCCCAATCCCCAGCTGGCAGCAGCCACCAGGCGATTTTCAAAGCTGCTGGGAGGACACTGCATGCACTTCAGCAAGTTTCCATAGCTGGAGGCTGACTCTATCCCCTCCAACTCATCCAAAGCATCCCAACCTCCCAGCAGCGCGCCAGGCTCCAGAGGAGCGCAGAGAGAGCCCACTGCCCGCCTGCCCTGTGGGGCTGCCCCTCGGATCCCCTTCTCCAAAGACCCACACCCCACACAGCAACCCAGGGCCCTGCGCAGGGGTCGCACTGCAGCAATGGTTGTATCAGGAAAAAATAAAGAGCTATTACTCAACTGGCAAGGAGGAGAGGGGCTGATCTGCTGCTGCACGGCACCCTTCAAATTCTGAAGAGCGCATGTGAAACTGTATCTTAAAAGCGCTTGTTTTAAATAACACTAAATATTTCATTCTTCCTGTTCTCTAGGCTGTACCAGCTCCAGCTCTGAATAACCTTTCATTTCCCGCAACGCTGCTGCAGGGAGGATAGACTTTCTCTTTTAAAGAGAAAAACTGAACGCACCCCACCTTCAAAGCAGATCCTGGTTGCCCCTTTAAATACAAAAAAAAAAGGGGGGGGCAGCGTTTTACTGCAAGAAAAAAATGTTCGCAGCTTCTTTCAAGTCCTCTATAATGTTCACTCTTGGTGGCTATTACCTGAAAAAGAGTCTAGATACAATAGAAAACAACATTAAATTTGTTAATAGATTTTTAAAACCACAGAAGAAATTAAATATACCCCAGTATACAACCTGAACCAATTTACCTTCACAGTGGAAACACTGTGGTCGGTCTTTAAGATGAAACTATCAAGTCTTTATTTAAAAAAAGAAAAAATGAAAAAAAAAAGAAAAAACCCCAACTACATAACTCACTCAGACTTTATTCCAAAACGCAGAAGTGTATCTTAATTTTTATCGTCACGGAGCAGGACCAAAATTGCCAATAACAAAAAAGCTATGTATGGACAGCACGCCAAAAGCCCATTTGTGTATTAACAATGACAAAGTGAAGACTTTAAATAAGTAGCATGGCAAAGCAAAAGTATCTGTCATCATTGGCATGCGAAAATCCCTTCTTTAGACTGAGCTTTGATAATTCCTCCTCATAAAATCAAAGCTTCGGTCCAAAAATGACATCTAACACACAGAAGTTTCAAAGCCACTGTTCTCACTCTGACCCCCGTATGAACCTACCAAAAAGGCTACTCATCTCAACCTATCTGTTTTTACTGAATAGTCTCCTTTTGCCCCTGTGTTGCTTCAGTGATGCTTGTGTACAGCTATCAGATGCGGTGGTCTGGATTCATTTACTTGCAGCTCTAATCACTGCATTCAAGAACAGACAGACCACACTGCCCTCATGGGAAGGTACCCCTCGTTACCACCGAACTGAAAGCACACAGTAAAGCTGAGAAAAGAAGGACCTTTTTGTAATTTTTTTGTGGAGGACAGGCTATATATAACACTTCAAAAAAAAGCAGATGCCGCCAAATTGTTCCTGCAACAGTAGAAGCAACACCACACGTAGCCCAGTCCAAGTCAGCACTGTCGAGATAAAACTGCATCATGTTTCTAGCAATTTCTCCCTTAGAAATCAAAAGCATTGCAGCTAGATTATCCTCTGAAAGCCCTGAGTGCTGCCACATGCTTTGTCACTACAGTAGTATCTTCCTGCTTGGCAGTCTCACCATGCTTTATCATTCCTTTACTTCAGCTGTCGGGTGCTTAGTTTCTCTGGCGGGGAGATATTAGGCCTGCTGAACCACTTCGTCTGCAAGCATAAGAAAAGCATCCATCGCGTGAAAGGGTTAGCAGGAACTGACATATAATTTTTTTAAATCCACAACTTCAATTAGATTTACCATCCTACAGAATAAAAATTCATTAAGTTCCAAAGATCTCTCCAAGGAACCACAGAAGAGACCTGTCTGTCAACAGAAGCATATTCTAAATCCACTTTTCAGCACATTCCTTCCATCATGAGCAGTTAAAGCAGCAATATTTTGTGTTTTTTGTAAAACAAAATTGTAAAAAAAAAATCCATAAAAACTGGACTCAGACAGCCAGGCTACACAGAGAACTACATGCAAATGGTATGATTACAAGAAGGGTATTCCAGGGAAATAATTCAGAGTATGAGAAGTGGGCAGAAAGCTCCGAACGACCATGTCTGTTCCACGTTTCAATAATAAGGCTGAACAAGTTTATTCATCTCCACCTTTCACAGAAATTACAGCCCACAGAGACTGAGGGCATGGAACAAAATGCATCAATTTGCCATAACGATGTAGTCTGACAGCAATACACATACCATGACCTTTAATCCGTGTAGGCTTCTTCTGTATGTCTAAAAGGAAGTCAGGTTAGAAGTGTGGACCACAATGATAGATTAGATAAGCCCCACTGATGAGCCCTTCGATGTGCTACACGGCTTTCATCTATTTAGTAACCAAAGACATCAAATAATTCTGTTGCCAGTACCTGACTGATACTCCTTGCCTGAGATTTCATGCAAAGTGCAGACACGGTTATGGTGTCTGCAGCTCTCAACTATATATATATATATATTAAAAAAAAAAAAAAAGAGAGGAGGAAGACATGAACCAAACACCATTCCAGCAAAGGAGGTTAAGCAGTTTAAAAAACCAAGCCCTCGTTTCCAATACTGTGACAAAATTTCACCACTACAATTTCAAAAAGCCAATCAGAACAAGCTTCCTAAAGAAAACTATCTAGGGAAGATACTAAATGGTAGTTTCAGTCCTGCCTTAGAAAGTAACGTTGATGAAATAAACATAAATTATAACAGGAGTAATGTAAGAAAGTATTTCTGAATTTACCACTGATACATGACTACACGGAAAGAAAACGTTTTTATCCTTAATTAGCCTGCTCACTCTATCTGACCTTTGAGATATTTTTTTATACAAAGCCTGAGAAGACAGACATGTTCTGAAACACTGTCCTCACCCAATACTAGAGAAGAACTGTAACACATGCAGTTGAACAGGCAGACTAGTCCACGTTTTGAACTCTCACACCTACACAGACAACATAACTAAAACCTTAAAGCCAGCCAGAGAAGAACTGATAGCCAGCTTAGTTTTCCCACCTGATCCAGCCTGTGGGGAAGGGTCAACTCCTGAACGAGCCTCTTAACGAAAAGGAAATCTGTATTGTGTTTCTCTGGGTAAAACTGTTGAGAAAGACATCAACACACATCAAAAAAGGGTAAATATACGTGGCCTGTAATGAATATGAAAAACTTAAGTGCATAAAAAGGTTGGATGCTTTAAATTTAAGCATTCGTAATGCACATTTATATTAATTATTTCCTACATTGTCAACAGCACTGCACACAGGAAAGCAACTGGACTCTGGAAGTTCAGCTTCTCCCTGCTGCTTTTCATCCTAGTGTTGCATAATGGACCAGCTTTTACAGTGTGACTGCCATCCCTGTCTTTGGTCTCTGCTTTGAAAGAGTTTTCTGGGTTTTTTTTACAGTAACTTAAAACACAAGATCAGTATCTCATCAGAAGATCTTGTGTGTCTAGCTAATTGGCGATGTCAGCATTATATCTTTAACAGAGATGACATAATCCATCTCATTCTGCATTGAAAGCAGAGGAGTCCTCAATTACCTTTGAACATGTGATGTTAAACATGCTGCAGTTATCAGAGGCAAACACACACCCTTTGGGTTGCTGGGAACCAGTACTGCCCTCATTTGCCCGTTTTAATACAGGATATCCACACCTGCAGTAGAGCACAATGGCAGGAAAATCAAGCTGATTTCCAGAAGGTATTTTCTCCAATAAAAAAATACCCAGAAGCAACAAGTCATTTTCACCTATGATTTTCCCCCTCCTAACATTACTACAGTATATTTGATTCTGTAAATTGAGTGATCATTATGACCACTAAAAAAATTAAAAATAATTTGAAAAATCCATGTCAAGACAGCAAGGCTGAGCTAATTAAATCCAGTATGCTTTACTGTTCCTGAAAAGCTCTCTCGCTATCCAGTTGACCACCATGGTAACACTTCTTATCCACAGGTATTAAAAAAGCACTTTCCCAAACCTGTATTTTCCAAAGCACTTTCCCTGCTGATGTACAGGGTACAAAAGCACAGAGGTCTAAGATAGAAAAGAGTTTTCACCTCTCCTTAACACCTTAACCTAATGTCTCACAAGCTGGCCTCAGAATCACCCATCCCCTACTGTAAAGTTCACCAAGGTCCCAGACCCTAATAAAAAAGGTCAGACAGGCAAAGTTAGAAGCTGAAAAAGAAACTAACACTGGAAGTTGAGTAAATAGAAAACATACTCACTAAAGCCACTGTAAAGATACTGTAAAAATACTGTAAACTTATATATTAATCAGATGAACATTATTAACCCTTTAGTAGTCATCACCAAAAAGACAATAAAATACATTTAGTAACATTTCATCAATTGTTTATAAACCCGCAGTGCAGGAGTCAAATACAATTATTAATCAACTAGTCTCATCCAGCACAGCAGTACCTGCAAGCCAAAATCTAGAAATCAGATAAAAGTAGTCTGGACACTTCAGAAAGGAATTTAAGTAACAGTCTTCCCTCTAGCACACCACATATATGCTGAGCTTTTCCGAAAATTAATCCTTTCCCATTTAGTATCTCTCCTTTTCTTGCCTAAAGACCTGTAAGGGGGATATAACACCACTCTGTTAAAGACCCCCCATTACCTCTTTCTTTCTCCCACCTTATGCAGACCTTTTACTCATGTGCCAAGTACTTCGTTTACTGTGGAAGCTTTTCCCAAAGGGGTAAATGCTATTTTAAGGACATAGTCTAGCATCAACACATTTTGTGGGAAAGTATTAGACTTAAGGTAAAATGTAGAGATAAGTAGCATACGCAGTCATTATTACTGCTGTTCGGACTTCCAGGTTAATAACAAATTATCCAGGATGCATGCAGCACAAAGAGGTGTATTAGTTCACATCTCAAGAGACTTATCCAAGTCTAACATAACTTATCAGTTGTGCAACACAGCTGCAATTTAGAGAGCCTCTTTGCATAGCCACAAAAACTAATGCAGGAAGTCCTCCACTTCCTCTCATTCTCACTACACTTCCAGAATGACATCTGCGATAGAAGCAACGGCATCCTTCATGTAAACATGTTATCTTCTTGCTTTGATTGAGGCTGCACAACGTTCCTTTGGAAACATGTCACAGAGACTAAAGCACGACACTCTCCATCTTCCCTGCGTATGCTGGGAAAACGCAATATTCACCTCCAAGGTCGTTATAAGGAATACCATTTATAACTTGCTAAGCTTAAGAAGCTATACAGCTCCGCATAGCTGTCAGTTTAGGGCAGCAGCTTAAAGACAGGGCAGCCACAAAGCAAAGGGTGAGAGAAGAGTCTCCCCTTCATAAAGGTCTCCGTTCTCTCACAGACGTCTCCCTGTCTAATCAGATGCATCTCATACATCAGGTCATATGCATGCTTGACAAGCAGAAAGATGACTTTAAATTAAAAACTTGAAGCGCAATTCATCTATAGGTCAGGAAGAGATGAAGAAATATTTCAGATCCTTAGCATTAGTGGTGGCCTTCCTCTTAAAGAAAGCTCTCAGCCCAACATTACTTCCCTTTCTGAAGGAAACTACTTCTTCAGATACTGGAATCTTTCAAAGAATTACCTTCTCAGGGATGGCAGAAAATGTTTATGAAGATGCAGTAGTTCACAGAAGAGGGAAATTGCCCTTGAAAACCCTCAGTCATATACATTTAAAACACATGTTACACAACAGGCAAATCCATTACAGATTTAAAAGCTGATGGTGAAGATGGAAGGGTTTTTAATGCAAATCAGGGTACAGTTTTCCTAAGATAATAAAACACAAGTGACTTAAGAGTAATTTTAAATAGGGTGTTTTCTGTTATACTCCTCTTGTCAGACAAGCATGTCCCAGACCACTGTGGAAAAATTATTAGTGAAAAATGTGTTCATAGTTATCATGTTACCAGTAAAGCAACAATAAGAAACTCAAAGCCTAAGCAACAACATAGATGGAAATTTAAGCTGAAGCCACAGGACCCAAGAGTGTCACATTTCCTTCCATCCAACTCAGGCCTGGAGATATTCTAGGCAAAAAAAGACCCATCCAGGATGGTAAAGTATGCCTCTGACAAACCTGCTGCATCACTGCATCTTTCAGAGGCTCCCTTGAAAACATGGTGCAAGGAAGAGATTTATCTACCCTGAAAAGTGAAGTACACAAAACACTGTTTAGAGCTTTCAACTGTAAATGCTGCCAGAACTCATTCAGCTTACTGTGATGCCAGATGTATCTTAAATTCCTGGTAGCGTCTCACAGATAACTTAGAAACACAATACAATGGTACCTCTATTGCCAACCCCTGCTTACTTTTTTAAAATGTATAAACAAGCCAAGCTGAATTGAAATTGCTCTGTTTCAAAACCTCATCCTCACTATCAGTCATTTCATGGACTACAACAGTACGGTTATTTCTCATTACCCAGTTAATCAAAACACAAGCATTTTTGACAGCGTGGCTTCGGAAAAGTCAGATTTTTGCTATTTCAGGGAAAAGATTCCATTTATAAAGTATAACTTTCCAGAAACCCAGATAATTACATCTGTACAGGACATTAATTTCAGCTTGTTCTTCAGATGGTTTGCTGTTAATTTCTCCATTTATCTGCAACCCAGGAGTCCCTAGATTCTTCATTACTGCATACAATACTGCTGCTGCAAATCAGGCTACTACCCGAGCAAAAATTTCCCTGTTACACTGAAGAGTACTAAATGTAACAGAACAGCCACTTTAAAACATATTTTGTATGTTATTTTGCGAGATTCTTTCTAGCAGCTGAAAACTATTCTTCTGACCACTGCTCCTTCTTCAGGCCTACAACAGTACTGCTGCAATGAGAAACGCAGGTTATCAGCCATCGCCAAGCAATCACTGTCGAACCAACAACCACAAAGTTTTTCCAAAATCAACAGGCGAGAGCAAAGCTCATATTGATAACTACATCCATACCGACCCATTGAAAATAAACTGAAACTGAAACTTCAGTTTCACTGAAAATAAAATGAAATAAAATGAAATTCAACCCCAGTTTGGAGTTACTGGTGGCATCACTTTCCTAACATTAAAGGTGTGCTGCATTTTCTGCTACCACAGTCTGCATCAATATAAAAGTTGGGGGTGGGAGGGGAACTCATTTGTCCCTCTGCCTATCTAGATTTTTATCACACCTACCAATGTTGCAGCTCTCTTACCAGCTTTAATAAGGTGCAGATTAAATATCTCAAGGATATAACTATCAGTCTTAAAATCAATTTTACCAGCAGATCTCAATGACATAACAGGGAGTTCACCATTTTAAAGATGGGAAGGGAAAAACAAAAAGGAACTGGAGAGACACGTCTGAAGTCACCTAGTATGCTAATGGCCAAATTCAAAACAAAAATGCAGATCTCAGTCCTAAACTAGCACTCTGTAGCCACTGCAAGAAATTGGAAAGCCAGTTATTCACAAGAGCAGCTCCACTTCTAAAAAGAGTATCTTATTCCATGTTCACCATTTCCTAGTAAATTTTCTTAACAAATACTAGTAACAATAGGGACAGCAGAAATCTGTTCCTCCCTCCCTCTGGAAACGTAAGGAAACTTACTTGCAAAGAGCAAGCTTAGAAGTATTTTATCATCCTCATCAAATATTCTTCAAGGACTCAGTGAGGGTTGAGATCTAGAAACTTCTCACATTCTCTGTAACAGGTCTATGGTACATCTTGAACATAACCAAATGCAGATTTGCATTTTCTGCCACCTATGTGATACCAGGTTCATACCTGATTCAGGCACCACGACCATGAATTCAGCAACTTCCAGGAACACCGGCATCTGTTAGGTTTTTTTCAGTTAGGCTGAAAAAAGTCATTAAGTACTCTCCACTATTCTACAAAATTACTTGATTACTTTTTCTTATGCAATGTTTCCCCAACAACAGATACACCACAGACTGCTGCAATCCTGCCTAAGTTTTCTACTGTGCAGCTCAGCCGCTACCTGAGCAGTCAGAGCATGAGCTGGCACCGACCGCTTTCCCCATCGTACAATACTAAAGGCAACCGAACGGTTACTGGGGAGGGAGGGCTGAAGGAACAGACATTGCAGGCCGTGGAAAAAAAGCCACCCTTCTCTTTTAGCAGTATTACTCCATGTCTCACCTCCTCACTTTTTTTATCTGATTATCTAGCAGCTTTGGAAAACATTTTGGAGACTATGTTTTGAATATGAACTATTTCTCTTTTTTCTTTGTTTCCTATTTTCAGTTATTTAAGAACAGGGTTGAAAGAGGGAACTTGCATTTAAGAACTAAAAAAGCCAAAGCCAAACCCAAACTTTTCATATTTGTTACTTCTTACTTTACACATTTTTTATAACAAAACCCTGATCTGAAATACTGTTGTGAAATACTTCCTCTTTCATTTATTCACATGGACAAGTTATTTCAAGAACTCAGACCATTAGTTTATCGAGAAAATGAACTGGTAAACTTTATTATGCAAGGCATTATTGAAAACTACCGCATATTTTGGAACACATGTTCTCCCAAATACATGTGGACACTCGTGCACGAACACCTCCCAGCCCTTCCCTGAATGGAGAATCATACATCCTCAACCGACATGCTCTTCTCTTCTAGTAACTGCTGCACTGCATGTTGTTACATTTGTGTTTAGGGATAGTATGTTTCTCTATTTCTTTTACCCTTAAAAGCAAAGTTCAGTTCTGCCTGTGCTGAAAAATTGCCAGCTAACACTTGCTAAACTGTCACATAAAAAGCTCAAAAATTTCTGCCCCTTGAGGATACCCTTGAAGTAATCAGCCAGCCCCACTACCGCTGGTCTTCTGTGCCCTGCTGGATGAAGCTCGCACTGGTGGCACCAGCTCCATCTGCACAGGGGGTATCACCCTGGTCTGAAGCCACCAGGCACACAGCCACCACCTCTCCCAAAGCAGAGAGCTCTGACACTACCTCCTCCTGAAGGGCCTTGGTAGCCTAGGTGCATAGATGCTCCTCCAAGCAACTCAGGCAAGAAAAACTAATTCATCATCAAAAAAATAGCTGAACTCAACAGAACCCAAAAATCATTAGTTAACAGAATTCACAGCACCATAATTATAAACCCTGGTGAAGAACTGGCTAATGAAGAAAGAGCAATTCACAACACAAGGCACAATGTACTTTCAGGTTTCCCTCTTGAGCCTGACCGAGCAGGCAAAGGGATGCTGAGAACAGTGGAAAAAAGCTACATGGCTTGTTAAAACAGGGATTGCTACCCTTTCCAAGTGACTAATGTAATCTCTTTCCTCTAATGGTAATTAGCAGGAAGGTGATATTAGAATAAAAGGCTCCAGGCAGTACATTTCCCTCATAATTATCCAGCATTGATTCGGTTTGGGTAATTGCCTTTGGACATTTTAGAACAACAGACATTATGAAATACACACGGAAGAAAAAAATGAAAAAGACAGATTTTCATCAGACATCCAAGTACACATTTATCTGGCACTACAAGTAATTTGTCCTCTTGTTTGTACCTGAGAGCAATGTTAAACTGAGGAAAAAACACTTCATAGTAAATTATAGACCTAGCACAGTCATACCCAACGTTAGCATGAAACTTGTACGATTAAATTACCTTTATGTAAAAGCAAACTGATCTGTACAACAGTTAGTCTTGTGAAGGTTTGTAAAATGCTACCAGTAAGAATTTAAGAGCTGTAGGTTGAAGTGCAGATATTGAAAAAGCAACACACCAAATCTTATAAAATACTGCTGCTTTTGGGGCTGGGTTTTTTGTTTTAATTTTCAGTGAAAATAATGCAGTGGTAACTACCATGCACTCACCTGCACCTAAAGATGCCCCAGTGTAACACAAGGTTTTCAGACAGGTCCATGCTGTGATACTCAAACTTGGATTAAACTCTGGTAGGGCAACAAAAGACACTCATCCAAGGTTGCTGGCTGTTTTCATCACAAGGAAATACCTCCAGCTTACAGTTACGTTCTTCCACAGCTGCACAGTCCCCTAGAAGCAATATGTCAGGCCACAGTGCAGTCTTGCAAGCCAAAGAATATTGGCGAGTCTCATCTCTCCCTCCGCACTCTGGCACTGGGGACACGCAGGTGGTAGGTACCGCACACCAGCAGAGGCTGTAGCGTTGGTTGGCCTTAAACTGCCATCAGCCTCCAGCAAGACAATCTGATTGTGCTTTGTTATTCTAATACATGGATTTGCATAGCATTCTTGGAATATTTTGCTGGAAACTGACTACTTGAATTTAGTTTTCTAAACAGCACCGTTCTGCCCGTCATTAAACACTTAGTGGAAGCCATAGCCCAGCTTTTTATACTTCCAGCAGTGGTGAGGAGGCTTCTTACCAAACACCAGGAAGCACTGAACTACGAGCGGCATTTCAGTGTAAAGACTGCCCTATAGAATTAGGTGGAATAAGTTTTCCATGTTCTTCCTAAAATTATTTCATCCCACAAACACTAGCTACTCCTCCAGATTCTAAAACAATATGTGACACTAATCACAGATTTTGCCTACTAAACAGCTACAAAACATCGTTATATCCTTCAATTAAGGACAGAGTGTTCTACTTCCTTAATGGTGTCAGATTTTGCCTGCTAAGTAACTACAAAGCATCATTATTGTATCCTTTAATTAAGGTTATGGCATTTTGCTTCCTTAATGGTGGCTGACCACACAATACGTAAGCTACAGGAAAAGGCACCACTCCTCCCTCCCATGCTACCTGCAGATGTGATTAATGGCAAGAAGCTGCTACTGTCATCAGTGCTACAGATGGCAAAATGCAAGATAAGCTCAGATGAGTGCCTGTCTTACAAGAACCACCACATTTCTTCTGCAGTCAATCTTTATACATAAAATACTAAGACGTCAGTTCACAGTTTGTGAGTGCATGTTCTCAAGAGAACTACAAGGTGTAGTCACTTTTTTTTGTCAGGAGTTAGCACTGATCATCACAACTATATATATATATATAAATCAGTCTGGAAGTACAATCAGCTGCCCCAAATGCTCCTGAGCAACAGCACTGGTATTTGCTACATGGGAAGAATGATTTTATCACTTTTGAAAGCAGAAGGCCAGTATTTTGCTAAGAATCAGAAAAGGTGACTACAGAAGAATTACTCTCTTCGGGTGACACCTGTGCTCTCTTCAGATGGGTATACTGGGACTTTCTTAGTAGCAAGGTGCCCCACAAAGGAAAGATGTTATCCTTAAGATGAAGATCCCACTAATATTTGTCTGATGGAAGAATTCAGCTTCTCCTGAGCAAACAAGGGGAGACCAAAATGGTTGTGTAATTCCTGGAAACACAGAAAAACAGTTTTAATTGATGATGCACTACTTTTTAAAGTTAGCTTCGGTTCCAATTAAATCACAAGTGGCATGGCTGAGAGCATGGTATTTTCTGCTCTGCTGGGGTGGCCAGGGTCCAGGCCATCTGTGTGGAATGCACGGCGGCCATCCCACCCTTCCGCCAGCATGGCCAGCGGTGCCAGCCGCTCCTGCAGCCCGCAGAGGGGACAGGGAGGGATCTTCTTTTGTTTTCCTTATTTGTTTATTTGCTTTACTCTGGCACCAGGCAAAGGGCTCTTCTCTTGCCAAGTTCATTACCATTGTAAAATGTTCCCAATTAGACTGAGTGGGCTACGGTGAGGAGGAAAAAAAAACCATAAAGTTTACAATTAAACTACAGGACTTTATAAGCCTCGATTTTAGGAAGCAGGTGAGAGCTGGATATAGCACATCTCTTTCTCTCAAGTGCTCAAATCCTCACAGATCACCTGTTCAAAATTTCTTCCAAATTTTTCGAGGAAGTTTTTTGTTAAATAAAAAAATCAGCCAAAACCCATCAGCCTCTTCATTTAGTGATCTTCTACAGATGCCTTCCAAACAGCTTCCAAAACTTCAGTTTTACGTTTACATCTGGGACTATTCAGTCATAGCTGATTTTATCATTTATCATTTCCTACAAATGACAATCAGTTTGTTATTAAAACATTAAAAGGCATGCCTGTATCTCTCTGGCCCCCATTAACTCTCTCCCTCATCCCACAGAGTTCTTGTCGACATCTCGCTGAATGCGGCCACAAATTGTTGGTGCAGCATCTCATGGTCTCCTGAAGATGACAAACTAGCCAAGCAGCAATATTCTGCTAGTGGCAAAACCAATTGAGGAAAATCCCATCCTCTGCCTCGGTGGCACCACAGCCTAAATCAACATTTCTGTACGACTGTGCTCTGAGGGAGTGAAAACTGCTACTCAAAAGCATTTTCAAGCCAGCACCCATTATGCTTAAAAGAAAAGATTAAGAACTCTAGCTGTATCACTTGCAAAACTCTGGACACCAAGTTGACTGTCACAGCCATATAGAGTTACCTGCACAGGACACTCATTCACAACACAGAGTTTATGTCTATGTGCAATGCAAACATCGCATGTTTTCCTCTAAAAAGACTGTATTTGCTGACTCATCTCTTATGTCTAACTTACGGTCCCAGAATGTACCTACAATTCTCCCACTTCTCAGATCAGCCAGTGCTACAACCAGCAGAGGAGTCTAAGCTGCAAAAGATAGGAGACCTTCCTCACCAAGAGGAATGCATTCCTGCATAGTAACCAGCAGTTCTCCAAGCACAGCAAAAGACAGTACAGAAGTACACTTGGACATGCAGGAGCAAGGCTGTCCCTTCCAGGATTAAGATAACCAACCAAAATAAGAGTATTTGTTTGAAAAGCATTATTCTCAAGTCCCTTCTGCTCAGTTGGGAGATCAAAGCACTTGCTTCATGTATTAAGAAACTGATTGAAGACCTGACATAGTAATAATTCTATAACAGACTACGAGAATGCTGAAGATCCCACAAAACCTCCATCACTTTCTCCAAATACATGAGGTTCCAACAGCCAAGAAGTAAACTCAGAAATCTTTCATTGCTTTCACTATGGGAAGGTTTCACAGTTACCCTTTAATACAAAGGGAAGCGGTAAGCTGAACAAATGCTTACTGTCAACACTTAACCAGCATAAGCTTAGGAAAAAGCATGAGAGGAAAAGCAGGAGAGTAGGAACAGCATTAAGAGCAAGCACTCGCCCACCATGTTCTGAAGTTAAACAAAAAGGCACAGAAACGAATCAAGCTGCTGCAGGCCCTCTGCCCAGCTCCTACCTGCCACGCAGCTTCTGCCCACAGACACCACACCAGACGTGAACATGTGGAAACCGAACGCTACCCTTTCATGAAACCTTCCCACATTTCTCCCCAGGAAAGGAACAAGAAAAATCGACTGCTGTCTAAATCAGTCTACCTAAAATAAGCCATCCCTTCTCCGACACTCCCTCCCTACCCTGAGGGATTTAAGAAGCATGCACTGCCATGATCTGACAAGAGGTAATCCAATAAACCGGACAGCCTCCCTCTCGCCTGCACAAGGGCACAGCTGCTCCAACTCCTCATCCAGGCCCTGCACCGCCAAATGTTGTCTGCAGCAGTTCAGCCAGATCTTTACTGAAGTAGGAAGTGTCAGGCATTCTTCTAATCAAGGCTGCAATTAGACCTACGTGCTGATAACCAAATCTTGAAGGTTTCTTCTGACAGAAAAAGATCAGCAGAGCTTGGGGTTTTTTCACTGTCCCTTTTCACCTCCTATCTCTGTTACAGTAGCGCGGCTAAAACTTGGTATGCTTCCCAGCAAAACTGTCACCAGCTAATCTCCGCCAGCCACCGGCCCACCCTCCCTGCTGCCCCTCCATCCCAGATGGATCTGTCCACAGGACAGAACCAGCTGCCTCCGATAAACCTGCACGGCTGCATCTCCCAGCACGCCAGAGCCCTCTGAAGTGCTGCATCTGAGCTTCCTCCTGCAGCAAGCGTACTGACACACTGCCCCTCGCATCCTGCGGGCACAAATATTACTGGGAAAAACGGCACACAAAATTGGAAGTGTTAAGAGTGGCCTGCGTCACAAGAGTCAATGTACTCTGAACAGCAGCTAGGTAACTTCAGGTTGAACAAAATTACAGTCATCTTCAATGAGTCACACACCAAAGTACAACTTGCAAAGAAAGTGAATTAAGAACATCCTAGTATAATTTATTTTAGCTGAGAACTTCATGTAGCTTCATATTAAAGTGTGGTTTTGTTTTTTTAAGTTTACACACTGAATTTTCACATGACAAAACATCTGGCTGGGAGCATGTGGCAACAGACAGTATGTGATGCACATCCTACTTCCTAACTTCTCTTCGGTAGCCCTGACCAACACGAGTTTGCCATCTGTGGCACTAAGAGAGAGGGAGGACATTTATCACTTTTCTTCTATAATCGCATATTCAATAACCAGGATTTCATACATAACAGCTGCATCCAGCAGTGGACAATGTGTTTTATCAAAATCAGTGCTTTACCAGAAGATTACATTGGACTACCCACAAAGGGAATGTGTTCCTGTCCCCAGAATACGCCACATCCCAGTTAGGGAGTGTAATGTCAACAGAAGAAACCAGTTCAACTCAGAGTTGAGCTTTTTTGCTGACAATTTACCATAGAGAGTGACAGAACAAAGAAATTACACAGAATGACTCAGATTTGCATTCACTTTGCTGTAGCACAGCAATTTGAATATAAGAGAGCTAGCCTAATTTTAGCAGAAAAATTGATGTAGAAGCTATTCTCCCAACAATGATAATAAAGTTTAAAAGGCTAAATCTCAGCTAGAACCACATTTATAGAAAGTGTGCTAAAGCATCTGTTAAAACATATCAACCTAATTAGCATTTCCAAAAAAAAAAAAAATGACACATACATATAAACCATCACCACAGACTCTCACGAGATCTGCAGCAATTAAACAGGATACCTGGAAAACCGACACACAGCTCATTTCTGCAATTGCCCCGGCCCCTCTGCTCTTCTGTTTACCAGGGCAGTCAGATTTTGCCATCCCTGACTGATGACACTTTGTCATCAGATATGAAGTTGATTTTCTTCCTCCAAACAGAAGCATATTCTATCATAGTGACATTTCTGGATCCACAGTTGTAGCAAACAAGAGGAACAACTTTCTAATCATTTAAATATTTATTTTTCAGTGACATATTACCTAACTGAAAATTGATAATTTTAGCCTGTTTTACAGAAAAAAAATGTTTCATCTCATCCAGTACATAACTTGTTTCTGTGACACCATACGACTTAACATCACAGTTTCACAAATACATTCAGCCAGCAAGCTGTCACTACCACCATTAGAGTTGATCCTACTCTCCCTCCATCACTCCTCATCTCTCAGTCTTTCCCTTTGTGCCTCTTCCACGTGGAGGTAATTTGTGCAGCAGTACAGTGACTTGGATCAGAAACTGATCCCAGTTAAACCTGCTGAAATGCTGGTTTTTTTCCTTTAGTTTTCACCTGCATCACTAGCAGGAACCAATTCCTAATGAGATCCCTCAAGCACTTGAGCTGGCAAAGAGTGGGGAATAAACAGCTGGAGTAGTGAGAAGAGAGGACTTCCCACGGCAGTCCAGTTGGCCCAAAGTGCTCAGGGAACTACAGCATAAAATACATAGTCTTCATGTGATACCAACGATTTTTGTTATAGGATACTATGGTGCTTTTTATAAAGACCTGTTACTCCTTATAAATATGTATATTTAAAGGTCAGTTCCACAAAAGAAGACTTCAAGGTTGCCTTTACATATTCTTCAGCTATTGCTAAAACCCTCTTCTGGAGAGAAAGTATATGTATTCGGAAATTTAAAAATTAAAATAAAAAAGATGTGGTGCATAGTGAGCAGAACAAGTTACCAAGCAAGAGTTACTTATGCCAAATCAAACAAAATTAGGAAGCTCCACAGCTTCTAATGGAGTCATTATACTCACCTTCTCCAGAAGAGGAGTTTATAAAAACAGAGGAAGGGTCACGGTAGCAGCGATCAGACACAACTAACGAAGCCAGAGGTGGCTGGGGCCTGCTCCCCCAGCCCCGTGGCTGCCGTTATTACAGTACCAACACTTATGCTGGGTGCCACGTTACGCCAACCGGCAAAACAAATACCTGCTTGTTTTGCCTCAAGAGGAAAATTCTCCTCTTCCTCAAAGTGATCCACCCTGTTTCCTCCTTCTGAACACTATAAAAAACACTTGAATGTTTTCACATTTTCAACTCCACCTTGATAATTCCACATTTACCTTCTCCAGTCTCAGCCACAAAGAGTAGCAACACATTTGTTACATCGCTCTTTTTTTGCCCAGCTGCACGGGTACTGGGAGAGGAGAAGCCATGTATAAGACAGATTTTTATTGATGTTGATTTTATGCCATAATTTTATAGTTTTCATACTTCAGTATGCTCATGTTTTGTTCAAAATAAATTCAAATGATACAAAATTATGAGCTAAACCTAGCATTTAGTTTTCCAAATAGTACTTGTACATTCTGCATTTTGATACATATGCTAATACCTACCAATTAGAACCATAACAAAGACTTTGAAGATAGGAATTAGTGAGAGCAACTTTCCAAACCAGACTCATTGGTTAAATGACAAAACAAACATTAGCACCATTTCTCCTGTATAATGATGCAAAGTATTCTAAATAGGAGAAATAGGGGGATAATTCTAATAGGAAAAAATTTAAGAAAATTAAACAAAAGACTACACATTACAAATGTGACATTGCATTTGGTATGTTCAGCCTCAAACATTGTTGAAATAAAAAATTATCTAAATTTTAGCATAGCTCAAAAACAAAGAGATAACCACTGTGTTTAAGTGGTACAGGACAGATTCTAGGTACAGGATTAGAGATGAGTGACAAACACCATGGAAGGGCTGAACCATGAAATGCATACTGCAGGATTATGGTGAAATTCTTGGTATCTGTAGCAAAAAATAGTCTTACTGTTTTAGGACACTTAAAGGACCAGGAAAGCTTCTATGCTGGTATGCTTTTTTACATAGATGAAGGCATATTTTACATTTTTAGCAACACTGTAATTACATTAGGTTAAGAGGTTGTTTTACAGTAGCCTACAAAAGAAGATGCAGTACAATTTCACTGAATGCGAAGATCCTAATCAGTACTTTGTATTAGCAATTTAATACCAGAGACCACTGAGACAGGGTTAGAAGTTAATACCAGTCGTCTTCCTAGAAAAACTCCTTTGATACAATCTAAAAGCTCCTCCTTTTGTAATACTTAATTTCCATCAATCATCTGCTTTTGTATTAAAACCATAAGCACAATCATATGCATATATTTCTAGTGACCATATGTTGAAATCCTCCAAGTATTTCAGCATGGCAGGAATAGGCTGTTACACTATTAGAATTGTCCATTATGTCACCTGTCCGCGAGGGACCAGCACCAGGCCACTCAGAAGTGCTCGGTAATGGAAGGCGGCTTCTTTCCACAGGAGTTAGGGCTCATGGTTAGGGCTAACCCACCCCAACTGCGCAGGCTTGCTTACCTCAGCAATCTGCACTTTTGAAATAAATAAAGCAATAGAAACAGAAAAGTTTAGATTTCTGTTCCAGGCTGCTGCTTTCAATGTTTGTGCGAGTTCATCTGTGGTTACACCATTCCATAATGACAGCATGAATATGCAAACTGTTGCTAGACTACTTTTTTCTTAATATGCACCCTGAGAAAAAAAAAAAAAACCACCACCACACACACTGAACCGCAGTTTAGACTACTTAGATATCTGTATCATCACAAAATACTTTAAATGAGCTACAAATCCACCCACTAGTTAAAACAACCTTTCTTGATCTTCAACTGTTAACACAATTTATGAACACATGCACTTCTATCCTTAGCATTCACCAGCTTTTGTCAGCTGCAAGCACGAGATATCCTGCAAGCCACATTCTCAGTGGGAGCGCTAGGCTGAAGGAAATAACACAATTTGAAAACAGGATGCACACAAGAGATTTTTTGCATGCACATTCCCAACTTAAATATTCAAGGAAGATTTGGGCAAGGGGAGAACAGATTCAAGTCCAGAGCTTTACATAACCAGCAAAGCAAACAAACAGCAATAAGAGGACAGAACACCCGATTATGCTCCGCATGCTGCTGTCTCACTGGAAGGCAAAGCCAAGAAGCCCTGCAGGAAACACAGGCTAGCAGCAAACTTATTTCCTATTGCTTCTGTGTTCAAAAACATCCCCAGTATGCATAAATCAAGATGTCATTGGCAGTGAAAACAGAAGCCCAGCTTAACTCCATAGCTACAAGGCTCTGTTAATCCCTCTCTAACATTCTCACCAGGGTCCCTAGGCTTCTTTTGTTCTCATAATATCAAACTATGACAAAGCAGCTATGACAATGACACACACAAAAGAAATTGTATTCACTTGTCAGATAACTGGGTAAAAATATCTCCCTCATAAGTACAGTAACAAAAATTAAAGCAAGCAGAGGCTACGTTGCATATGGACAATTATTCAAATTTTTGAACACGAATGTATTTACTACGGCACCCAAAACACTGAGAAAACTCACAGCTATAGTCTAACATGGATCAACATAACACACCAGCATCATTACTTAAGATAATCAGTCTTCAGAAACATTCCTAGTTCATGCATACCTCAGCTCTGGCTTTTAATATTGCAAGGTGCAGCAAGAAAAATGCTGTCCTCAAACCTACTGGAGTGAGAAATTGGAGCAGTAGAAGGCAGTAATTCTTCCTATAAAAATGGAATCTATTGCTTTGACACAGCCATGCTAGAAATCCAGATAGCTTTTCTTTCCACAAGATGCATCACACTGAAGTCTATAATGGACGTTACAAGCACGCTGCTGCCACAGAGCACCCGAACACTTTTCTTTCCTTTACACTCCCATATGTGAACTATTTTCAAAACTATCCAAAGAATTTATCAGCAACTTCTTCACTGAGCTGTTTTGGTAAAAGTCTCTATACCTTCTAGAAGAAAAAGGACGAAGGTGACTAGCACTTAAAATCTGCACAATTTTTCATAATAAAGGCTCATAAGGGCTGTTACAGCCTCATTTACTCCCTTAGCATATGCTGAGGTCATCCTTTAGAAGATACAGCACTTGATCTTCTCCAAGAGAATTTGGAGAACGTAATACCTGAACAAGTCAAGTTCTACTGTATTTTTAAGGAAATGGAATCTCACTAGGAAGAGCTGAGGTACAAGGCTCAAACATTGGACACTGTCATACTTCAGTTATCTTTTGAACTGCATCAATTAAGCCAATGCAAATTATCGTAAAATCTACATGGACAATAATGTGTACACAATGTTTTTGCAACAATTTGATTTAAAACCTACGAAAGAATGAAGCTAGGGAAGAGCTGTGGGTTTTCAAAAGCCTAAAGTGAAAACAGTTCCAAGGAATACAAAAGGCCATTTCCAGTCACTATACAAAAACCTGATTTATTCTCAGCACGATACCAACAACCCAGAGGTAGCATTCAACCGATGAGCTGTTTGAACTGGCTTGGTTATAGATTACTCTCTTCCCAACACAATCATACTTTCTTCATCTACATACTTCAATACTATTTATGCATCTCCTGATCAAGCTAAGTAAAGCTCCAAAAATAAAGCTAGGATTATTAAGCTAGCATGTTACTAACCATAAAACCTTAAAAATACAAAGTATATTTAGATATTTTCTCCATATCTCTTGTGCATATGCAAAAAAAACCAAACACCCACACAACAAAAACCACCAACATGGAAAGCACTCACCTAATGAGACAAAAAAAGTAATCCTTATTCTTTTTAATCAAGGATCCTCCCCATAAGCATTTTGGGGGCCAGAAAGCCCACTTTAGCCTTTACATAATTTTAAGCACCAATTACATTTAGGGAAAGCACCTGCAATCCATGATCTCTTTGTTTCATATTGCCAGATGCTGAAGTAATTCCTACTGAAGGATTATAATTAGCAAACCGTGCTTACACATTAACATTATATTGGAATTGGTTTGTTTTTTGTTGTTTTTTTTTTTAAAAAGTAACAAAAAATTACCAGACTGAAAACCAACCCTTCAGATCGTGACAAAAGTTTATTAAAACTTCAGAAGCTTCAGCTCACAATAGACAGGAGGAGGATGTAATTTGAAGTATTTAAATTGTTCAGGAAGCAAGATTCAACACCAAGGCCAATGTGCCATCTGGCATCTCCAAAAACACACCCCCAATCCAAGTAGATAATTGTTTTTGAAAAATAGCTATAATAAACCCAAGCAAATACAAGTTAGAAAAACAACAGCAGATCAATAATACAACTCATATATATAACCAAGTGGTCTTGTCTCCAAATTTACATTCTATTCTTGCTGATGTTAAAATAGACTCCATCTTAATTCTTTATTCTTTCTGGGGAAGGAAGAAAAAAAGCTGATGTACTTTCACCTCTAGAAAGCTAGTAATAAAGGAAGAGCACCACCATGATTCAGTATTAACATCCTAAGATACTTTCAGTTCCATGGAATTTAAAACTTTCTCCCCCAAGAACCAATTCTGTCGTTTTCCCTCATTATCATTGCATTATCAATATCACTGAAAGTTACTACAAGGACTAACGTATGTCTAATGACACTCACAGTCCCAAAGGTGACATTTCAACAACAGGGAACAGTAAATACCAGAGAAAAAAAAAAAAAAAAAAAAAAGTGACTTAGTCATCCCTAGGAACCAGGCACTGTAATTCAGGGCCTCTAAACAAGAATGAAATATGCTAAGAAGACAACCAACTTCACGAATAACGAATCTGAAAAAGTTGACCTTAGTCCAAAACGTATTAACTTAAAACAAGAAAGAAGAGATATCAAATTCTTAATCTTTCTGCAAGACATACCATGGAGGTGCAAATGCACAAGTAGCACTATCTTAAAAACCAGGAGGAAAAGCATTCTAATAATACTTCAAGTTTTCCAAACTTAAAATCGTATCACCAACTAATACTTCTAGTACTTCTGTAAGAATAAACAGATATGGAAACGAGTGTTACAAAAGTTGTTTTAGACAGGAGTTATATTTTTGTTCCTCTATAACAATCAGATTTTTATGAAGTATTTCAGCATTGAAAGGGGAGGTATTTGCAAACAGAAGATTAAGCTTTATCCTGCTGTTATGTAAGTATGTTCTGGATATCTACCTCCGCATCACAGGACCATGCAGTATGCAAAACAACAGCCTACCAAGCCTAGTATTCCATTTCTGACAATGGCCAACACTGAAGCAATTCAGAAGACTCCATAAATCTCTGGAAATGCAGCTAATTGCCCAACACCATATCCCAAGAGAAATTTCTTCCTGGCTCTGACTGCTTGGCTTTGATGCACAGACCGAAAACAAGTATTATCCTATCTAGCACTCTTGCTAATGTGGTTAATCTTTACCAAACTGTATTATTTATCTTAGTGAATCATACAGTTTAAACCCCAAAGCTCAACTATGGGATGTATACAAAAAATCTTCCTATTTATTAGTATTCCAACCTTCTATCATATGCAAGACCCTAAAATTGTTCTTATTGTGAAAGTATGCTGGCAAGTCAATTGTTTTAAACCCACTTTTGCTTTATTCTCCCCCAATTTTTGAACTGGCTATTGCTTTTCCACAGGATGAAGCAGAGTAAGTATTTACTGAAACGTAGTTAAGCTTAAGTTCTTCTGGATTTGATTTTGTAGCAAGAGCATATTGGAGAACTCATTCTTTCTCTGGAGGTCTGAGACAGTGCCTGCTGTGATACTCACATTGTCATTTTACCACTAAACTCAAAAAAATTGGCACAAAGAAGCAAATCCAAAATGAGATTAAAAAGCAAGTAATAGTTTCATGTTAGTAGCTGGCTGTCACTCTAAAATAATATTTGTTTTAGCAAGCCCGAGTTAATGAGTAGCCCATGGCTATATGATAACCATTGTCTTCCTTGGAGATTAGGCTCGGTGTTGCATAGGTTTATCTCACAATATTTTTACTCCATGTCCTGTAGACTCCACCCACATCACTAGTCTCCAGGGTTCCTAGGGAAACAAGCCACAGGGATAGTTCCTGTAAGCAGCCACATTACTACTTTCAGTGAAAACATGGATCCGATTTGGATTAGTTGTTCCCAAAGCTGTTTGGTCCTGCTTTTTTTTTTTTTTTTTTTGCATGTAAAAAGTCCATACACTCAAACGTATACTAGCAAAAGGATAAGGGGACAGTCAATTTCAGTCAGACTCTTTGAGAAACTTCATCTTCGCAACATCCTCTTGTAATGATGTGGTATTTTTCATCCAAAACATACCAAAGCTAGGATGCATTATCCCTCTTACTTTAGCTAATACAAACCTGACCTACTTCATTGTTTGGCCAGCAAAACCAAACAGGTGAAATTAATTCTCCCTCCATCTAGCCAGGAAAACTTTGTGTGCCATTTTTTAAAAGTATAAGACTTAGAATAGTGGATCACAGAATTAACAGCAACTAGGAAAAAGAGCAGAATATCTTCACATTTCACTTTACCAGGAACAAAAAGCCCTGGGTGGATTTTGTTTGCGCGTGCAGCCTGGGTCCCGCATTACAACGGCCTCTGACCTCCTCCAAGCCTCACGTACTTTTTCATAGCTCATTAACAGTTGTCTAATCTTTCTTCTAGAGTACTTGATCAACATAATAAGAGCAGCAAATGTGGAGCAGTTACCAAACTCTAGTTTCAAAGGAAACGGCAGAGGACACAATTTTGCACAAAGCTGCACATTCAGCCCAATCACATTTCCTTTTCTACCACACTATCAAATCAAGCCCTCCAGAAAACAGAGGCACTTTCCCACTCGAGTACTGTGTAGTCCACAAATCTGGTGCCCTCAAGTTTCAATCTCACATCATTCAGAAGACATCAATCTTTCTCCATCTTAGCCCTTGAGACTGATCAGTAGCATCTTTTGGCCTGGCTTGTGACACCAAATTGCATACACTGTTTTTTGGCATAACTAGGACTAGAACCTTTGCCTGTAAAGTTACAGACCCAACCAAACCACATCCATGCTTTATACTAAAAATGTGCTATGTCCACAAGTAGAAGAAAATATTATATACAAACCATGCAACAAGAACTATTGGCCTAGGGATTAAAGGGCAGGCCATAAAGTTTGCAGCCACAGGCAACTGCAAAGTCACACAGACAGTGTGCTGTGTGTGATACAAGGCTAGCATGTTGCAGGCATCTATTTGCAAAATGTGCATGTGTGATGAATCAGGCCACGGCCATTTATCTGGATGAACAATAAATTACTGCTTTAAGTCGGGCATATACTGGAATTCCCCAGATCCAAGTTCTTTGTGCATTTGTTTTGACAGCTACAGTTCAATTACAAACAGTGACTCTGCACAAGATATTATGTGCAGTATTTCATAATAATATTAAGGTCTTAGTAATAATAGAAAATAATTATTATTCCTTTATTATACCCAGACAGGAAATGGCAATGTATATGCTAGCAAAGTTTTATTACATGTGTAAGTACCATCCTTCTTCCTATATTTGCTTCCTATTTGCTCAAATTTTACCTGCTTACTTGAACTGCAATGGCTGTTGTCAACACTAGGGCCCACCAGCCTGCTGACTTCTCTCATGTACTCTTGGGTTTGCTTAACAAACAAAAAAGATGGGTTTTTTTACCGTTGTCACCACAAGGGCACTTTTCTACACAGGAAGTCAAATCAAGTTGCGAGTGGATTTGAATTGTGTACATTAAACCCTTCATGGAAGTTGTCATTCAGAAGTTAAGCAACCTCCATGTTAGCTTAATTTGCGATGCCCACAGAAATATTTAACAGTTTTTTATTTTACATTTTTGGCTCAGTTCAGAAATACTGCAGATAGCTGACACACCCTAAAGATGTAGAACGAATGTGGTGAAATGAGTCTGTCTTTATAATAAAGTTACTTCCTTCAAGAATTTTTTTGCCACCTAGAAAATAAAGAAAAGCCCATGTTTCAGAAGGAAATGTTTAAACACGAGAATTTCATAGATCTGCTAAGCAAGACTATTTCTTATTTACTTCAAAAAAGGACAACATACATTTCTACTGAATAAACAAAACAGCAAGTGATTTTTGTTGTGCAATGTAGTGAATAATATGAATAAAAAAGTTCCATGTGTTTCATGAACTGTAGAAAATATTTCTCCATTATCAAGATGATCAATTTCAAGTATTCCCAACCAGTCAACCTCATAAGTTCATGGTTAAATTTGATTTAAACATAAGCATTGATTCTACTAACCATAATGAGAAAATGCAAGTCTGAACATGTACAAAATTTTGCCCACCTGCGAAGTTACACCACCTACAGCAACAGCTGCCTGCTGACATTTTAGCAGATGACTGGGCACATCCTGCCTGAAAGAAGCCTGGAAAACACTTATAAACACTTTTTAAAAAAAAATTCAAACACCACCCATTTATAGTACTGTGCAAAAACAGGAAGGCCACCCTTTAAAAAGTAAACTAACCACGTCGCCTATCAACTGGCAGCTAAATACCCAGCTGTGCCTTACGAGCATAACACAGGATGTCCCCTTTCAGAGGAGCTCTCCTAGCATGGCACTTCACCAGCTCAAGCCTCAACAAGCTCCAGTTGACTAGGGCCAGTACTTTCATATTTAGCAGGGTGGGGCAAGAGAGACAACCTCATCGCAGACACTGAGGTTACGAGAATGCAAATCACCAAATTCAGCATTTGGAACAGCACCCACAACTCAAAGTGAAAACCTGTCCTATGCCAGACCACACAGTAAAACTCTACCATCAGCCTAGTAAGAAACATTAATAAATACATCCAAAACCCCCTGAAATTTCAGGTTAGTCTTCAAAAATTGCTCATAACCGACAGCACAACAATAATCAAGTAAGGAAGGGATACAATAAGAACAACTACTGTTAGAAGCCCGTCCAGGAACACTGTGCAGGAGAAACACTACTCCCTTAATGCCTCAAAAAAATCCAGCAGCAGAGGGGCATCCAACAGACCCTCTGCCTTACAAGGTTAAGGCTAGAACGGAACAAAAAATCAGCTGTAGGCATTAGACTGAAGTACCCCCTTTGTTATTTTTTCTGTTCATCTCTTACCAGTTAGACTTCTTTCAAACCTCAAAAATCAGCTAGTTCAAAAAACAGCACTATCTGGCTACAACAAAAAGGAGTCACAGATGAGACCTGTAAACGTGTAAGAACCGCAGGTTAGCACATGCACCCCAGCGAGAAATCACAAATGAACCAAGAAAGGCTGACTCACCTAACGAAAGACATTGGAGGGGATCGGTGTATCTGAAGATTAGGATACCCTAGACCAGAACCAGCAAATACTACCATTTCCAGTATCTCTTTTCCTAGAATTGACTCAGGTGTTAAATAGCAAGACCAGTGGCCACCTGCGCCTTGTTGAACGTAGGCTGGTCAGCTCCTTAAAAAGGTACCAGCCCCCTGCTACATCAGCAGGGGAGATTTATCCAGCTGACGTGGGGCTGTAGTACTAACGTGATTTTGTTCCAGGCAGCCTATTAACATAAACAAGAGATACAAGCATGCCCAGAAGCTTTTTCTTTCTTCCCCAAGTACATTTATTGGTCTAATAAAAGTTATTAGCCCTCACTACAAAATTAGTCCCTTTTTACATCTGATGGAAAGCAGTCACACTAACACTTCATTAGACATGACAGTCATGAAGGTTAGAGTTCCAGCCACACCTGGGTATCAGAGACAAGACTGAAAAGCAAGCTATTTATCATTCATAACACCTGACACAAACTTGAAACCCCAGAGTCAACTCTGTAACCTGAGCCCATCCCCAAAGCCGACACAGAACACCTCCCTGTAAAAAACCCATCTCTATCCAGTTTTGCATAACCTGTTAAGATACTCAGGAAAGACTTTGTTCCATACTGTGTAACTCCCCGCTGCTTTATAAAGAACTGCACAAAATAAAAGTTCTCTAAATTAGGAAATTCTAGACTGAAGGAACATTAAGGTTGTAAAATGAAGTGGTTAAAAAAAAGTCTCAAGGTCACTTCTCTGCAACCCGGTTTACACAAATTCTGTGCTTTATGTATAAATACTGGGACACTTCTCAGATAAAAATCCCAACTATTTACACATTACAGTATAAAGAAGGGACAGCAGTGATCCAGACCCTGAACACTGACAATATTAAATGAACACTTTTCTAACGTGAAGAAAAAAGAAAACAAAAAGAATAAACAAAAAGCATGCAGATACATTGTGAAGAGCTTGAGTTACTAGGCCCGGATCATTTAAAAATAGTTTTCTGCATACTTACATTCTAGCTTAATGGATTTACTCTTTGAATGTTCAGAGTAAGAAGGAATTTGATCTATGGCAGTCATTCCTGTCTTGATTCCAGTTTAACTTCTGACATTCTTCAGGGCCTTGAAAACTGTGTCTAAACTCTGGGTTTGGTACTGCGTGTGTTTTGTTTTGTTGGGGTTTGTTTTTTTTTAATGTATGTGCTCAATGCTCTTTTTCCACAGTCAGAAACAGAGCTCTATGGATTGTGTGAAGAGCTTGCACTCTGACCAGTTTCTCTTGGCTGGCAGAATAAAAGGAAACTAACTTCACACAAAACTGCCATTTTTCCTCCCTCCAAATGCTAAAATTATAATACTGCTTTTCAGCCATTTACAGTTATACTCATCATTCTAACTGCAAAATTAAATCACTTAAAATTATTACACACTATCTCAGGAGCGGGGAGGCTTCTAGAGCGCATCTGTTTGAAGTGCGGCAACAAAATAATGAAGCAACAGTTCTTCCTTAAGTAGACTCACCGATATAACTGTAATAATATAAATGACTGCAAAACCAATTTAAAAAAAAATAATCACATTTACTCATTATAGAGCTTGGGACAGTGAAGGGCATAGTCTAATATTTATTTTTAAATGCAGAGTAAGATGAGTGAAAAAACTGTTAAGGAGGGCATTAAAAAACTGAACATTGCATGTAAGTTTCACCACCTTATCACTGACAGTAGAAGGCTAAACATGGGTTAACAACTATGCACAAGATTACTTCAGTAGTATTCCACTAGCAGAAGCCCACATTAAAGTTGTTTAATAGGTCAGCAGTGATTGCAGAATATGCAGATCTAACAACACCGAGTTCAAACTTGTATACACAGCTATCCAAAATTGCAGTCTCTTATAAATTTTACTCTTTCAAGTATGCTTCCTCTGGGCCCACATCCAGTAGATTTAACAGATGGGAAGTCCTAGTGAAATACAGCAAAGCTATGTAGGCCATCACGCGCGAACCGAGCTCCTGGAAAACTCTCTTCCACCAGACAGCTGGACTTGGCCAGGCACCCAAAATACCACCCACCTTCACACGTACACCATGACAGAGCCAGCGCTTTTCCCAGGTAGATGAGACATGATTTAGAGCAAATTATAAACTCCAAGTTATTCATAAATATCCAATTCACTACAAGTATATTTATAATTTAGCCATAAGCTGAATGTAACACAGTAGGACAGCAACTGTGACGGCATTCCGAGGCCGCTACCTGCTCCAAGATACCAGCCTTGTCACGGCACCTCCTGTTTTCAGATGTTCTGCAGTTCTTCCGAACAGTTCAAGCAGAGCGATACAACATCAGGAAATTACTAATTATTTGCAGAGTAATTACCACTAATAATCACATTACTACATGATTACATTCAATTAAGTCCTTGCTGCCACCAGAAAGAGTGCCCCCCTAAGCTTTATGTCTTCACCAGCTCCATAGTGCTATTAACATTATACGCGTAGCCACACAGACAGGCTGCAGGAATTCACTTAGCTGAAAACTAACCTTAGGAGAGAAAAGAAGGATAAAAAAAAAAAGAAAAGATTAGTTTTCAGTCAAATGAGCATCTTAACCTACCAGCCTTCCCAAATACTGGTGCTAGCACAAAGGAGGAGAGGGTAACATGCAGAAAGACACAAGGAAGGCGCATTGCTACCCTTTCAGAATGCTCAACTCTTCTAAAGAAAGTAATAGTTCATTTTACTTTAGGGACCTGGAGATTGATCTGCTTTTCTTGTCTCTCAATAAAATCCCTGTTGGAAAAAGAATGCTCTCGTAAGAACAAATCTGTATTCACGTGCATTGTACTGACCAAAGGAAAGTAACTGCCCGATACAAATTGTGTGGTTTGCTAAAGTAACATAAAGTAACAAAATGTAGGATTTATTTGGCATTTTCTCCAAGAAATCAATAATTAACTATACCAGGACACTTCAGGGAGCAAGGCTCTGTGGTTATTTTTTTATTTGTTTTGCATTACAGCAGAAAAGCCTTGACAGCAACAATCTCAGTAATATAACCGAGCACTTTCAGAACCAGAGATGTGTAAGGGAACAACGTGCCTGAAGAGTTTAAATTGCTCTCTCCAGTCCTGACTCCTTTTCTACAACTACTACAGCCCTGGAAACTCATGTTTCAAACTAACAGCAACTTTCCACTAGTATACTAATGAATATTACAAGTTAATATTTAATGGAGATATTCTTTTACCTGCAGACTATGTTATACTAGTTGTTTTCACAGCTAAGTTCTGGTTTAACAGAGGTACTGCTCATGTCTGCTAAGTATATAAAATAATATTTAAGTCTCAAAAGTAAGCAGTGAACTGAGTGCAAGTGGCTCACAGACGGACCTCAATTTATCTGGGGGGGAACAACCTGAAACCCCCTAGGTAATGTTACACCTATAAATAGAAGTAAATAAGGAACACATGAATATTTCCTGCCCAGGGGGACTGGACATGTCTGGTTTACCGGTTCTCAGTTATTCTAAGCTCCCTCAAAGTAGAGAAAATGGCCTGTGAAGCCAAGAATTTGCAAGGAATGTAGTGCAAGGGAAACACCTGTTGTGAGGTCAGTTAACAAACAGAACAAATAAACACACCATGCAAGCTGTGGAAGGTGAGATGTTGCAGCAGTTTCTGGAGGGAAGACTGCCTTATAAAGGCAGGAGACTTTCTTCACTGAGGATGACTAAAGGAAAGAAAGGGGAAAGGCATCCCTTATGGTTACAGCACCTTTCAGTGTTTCTTCCTTTTTATAGAAATAAGGAAGTTTCAAACAGTACCTAGAATAAAAATCATTAGCTACCTTTTTATATAAAGGTCTGCTAAGCAAAGAGAGCCATGCTCTTCTTGGTTCAACTGTATTATGCACCAGCCAAGCTGGCAGCTAAATATGCTGTGGGATTTCTCTGTTCCCATGACAAGATGCACTTCTTACCATTAATGGACTTGATGATCCTTATGGGTCCCTTCCAGCTTGAGATACGCTATGACTCCATGATAATGCATCCCATTCAAAAACAATAAAGATTTAGTCTAACAGCTGAAAAAATGGCATATTGGATTTTTACTGACTGAGAACTAGAACGCTAGCGTGTGCTTTTTTCACATCTAGTCCTTAGCTGCTCTAGCTCAAGGCTAGGACTTCTCTGCATAACAATATTACTCATATTTCACCATAATGTATATTGAACTGGACAGTGTCTTAAGGCCTTACAAGAAAATTTCTTAAAGACACTTTGATAAATGCAGAATGGACGACAACAAAACAGCAGTATGTGTTACTTCAAGCCTTCAAAATCACTGCTGAAATAACGTGGCAAAATCCTACACGCAAAACAAGTGGGAAAATTCTTAAGCTTTATTTTAAGCCTGATAGTTACAGCTAAATAAAGTAACTACATGACACGCAGGCCTGCTTAACTAGACAAACCCAGCAGCATGCAGACCTTGATAAGTTCTCTTACACTGTTTGTTAAAAATCATCAGTATTGCATATACTCGAGAAGACTGAATTTGTGTAGTTACTGTGCTATCTTAATACGACATACTTCCCAACCACCTATCCTGGTCAGATGAAGACCGTGCAAGGCAGCAAACATATGTGGTGTGTATAATGGATTAATTGACATTACTAAATAAAATTTGCAAGTGTGAAGGCTCTTACATTAGATTAGACATTCTTCTATTTACAGCTGTTGCCGCTTGCTCCATCTTGCAGATCACAGAGCACCTCAGTAGACTGAACCTGTCTGTGCCGTCTTTGGGCACAAATATTCTGATCAGGAGTTTGCTGCTTTCTTCTGCCGCCTGTATTTTCCTGGTCTTTCTAGGTCATTGCTTCTCCAACTGTCCTCAAAGCTGCAGATGTGGGATATGAGAAAAGAATAGCCTTCAATCATTTTTAGGCCCTCCTTTTCAAATCACCAGGGCAACATCTGAAAGAACTGGTAATTGAGCAGTGGATGGTATGACAATATGGACCACAAAATCTGCAACTTAAACTAAAGACTGAAAAAATCCCTACTGCAGACAGCCCCTTCCCTTTTATTCCATTTACACTCTAATTAAGTCTGGGAGAAGGAGCTGTGAATATTTGTCAAGTCACTGTAAGGCACGGAAAGGCAGAGAGATAATACACTTGTGTGAAGTTAGCATGGTCCCACAACTTGTTTTTTACTGTAATAAATCCCTCCCAAAAAGAGCTAGACACTCTGCTCTCCAGAAGAAAAGATGGCTTACTACACAACAGATGGTTTGCACCTAAAATTTTTAACAAGCCGCTAGGTGCTGCAGTCTTCCCTTAGAAAGAGCGCTTAGTACTGCAATGAAACCAAGCCACACGGATGAGGGCACTGGCACTTTACCGGTACCAGAACTACCTGTGAAATGAGTGGACCCTGCAGTTCACAAGTACGAGAGATACTTACACAGATCCTGGAATAACACAGTCCTCTGATGCAGAGAGAATATGGATACACGTTCAACAGAAAATAGTCTTCACTGGAGAGTTCAGAGGTAGCACTTCACTTCTTGAGGATGCGGTTTTTCTCATGCTCAGAGGCATTCAAGAGTCAAGAGGGAATGCCATTAGTTTATGGAAAAAGCTTTCTTGCAAAGGAAAACATGAAAGAACTTCCCCTCCTGCTCATTTCCTTCACTGAGTCCTGTTTTTTATAGGGCTGGTCTACATGCTGAAGGCTTTTCAAGTAGCCCATGCACAGCTCTCCAGCTCATTTCTGCAGAGGAAGGGTTTCTTCCCCAGTTTAAGATGCATCTACAGAGGTGTTTAGCCATCACAACTATGTTCAGCTGTTGCACTTAGTTTCAATCAGCATAGTCTACTAACCTGCTGAACTATGATGTACAGATGTAGCCCCAAATTATGTTTTGTGTTTAACACATAATTGTTGGCAAAATATTTTGTTTCCCTCTCCCCTTTTTACATAACAGTTCACAAAGGGCTACAGTACACAATCCTCCTCTATTATGAAAAAATATGTTACGGCACCTGACATCACAGCTGAAGGTTAAAAATAACTGACACTGTCAGGTTTACTAGTACCATTAATGTGTTTTACTCCTTTTCGTTTAAGAATTTTAAAACAAATTATAAAGCAAGTTTCATAACTGAAGGAACAATGCCTATCTTTGTTGTTACTTTGAACTTCAAGAGCAGATCACAATGGTATTTGTAACACAAAAGTTTGAAATCTTTTCCAAAAAGGGTAACACAGATCTGTCAGATGTTGATGAGCAAAGCAATTAAGCAATACCAATCTCTAGTCAAAATCGCACTGAAAATATATCCTATGTACAACAAAAAAAAGCTCCAGATGGTCATCTTTCTTAGTGGAGAGAATGCACTGAAGAAACCACAGTTTTTCCCCCAATATCAGTATTAAGGTTACATTCAATAGAAAAGTTGAAGACTGTAACCAACCACAGAAAAGACTCTGGGTTCATTTTGGTGCTCAACCGAGTGCTGTAACATGCCAGCAGCTATTTTTGTTCCCCAGCTTTCTTCCCCAGGACTTGACTGAACAGAAGGCAGCACCCAGAGAAGTTTTGCTGTGTGACCATGCAAACCTATAGCTGTTTGTTAATCTGAAATAAATTCACTGTTGTTTATAATCTTCAGCTTCTTTTTTTTGTATATTAAGCACTCCGAAGCAGAGACACTTGGGCAGCTGCCTGTTGTGGTCTCTTGGAAAGGGAGGGGGGGGGGGGGGGGAAGGGTAGATTCTAATCGTACCACAAGTGAAGGGGAGGACCAGAAAGGAATAAAGCAGATCTCAACTCTCCATCATGTATCAGACAAATGTAACACAAACTTGAAGGGGAGAGATCTACACAGAAGCAACTGTTACCGCTGCCTAATTTAATACACTTGCACTTGAAGGTGAAGTTCTCAGTAATATAAAAGTTAAAACACAGAGGGTGTTTCTCACACCAAAACATTAAGGCGGTACAACCGCTAACATGAGACATACAAGTGTATGGAAAGCTGTAACTGCAAACCAGCACGTTACCAAAGCAGTTCGGAATAAGAAAGATCACAGTGCTTTTATTAGTAGCGACACTTATTTGGGAAAGAGTGACAACACCAAGAAGCAGGCCAACACAATTTGCTCTCCAGAGGCATCAACACAAACCGATAGGTCACTGGGAGTGACCCGTTTTCCTACTACTTCTGCAACCCTTCCCTTCTCCAGCGAGCGGGAGACCCAGCCAGCTGAAGTTTTCACTGAAAGAAAGCCTGAGCAAGTGACATTACCTAAACTTCTGCCCTGGCAGACAAATGCCCTCAGTTTCTCTCTCAAATGGCAAGAGGGATGTTTCCATTTGGATACATAGCTGCTAACAACAGCCGTTGGACAGATTAAGAAAGGGTCCCTCAGGCCTTCTACCCCTTCCCCCTAACGAAATATCAATGCTCTCCCTTCCTGCCATAATCTGCACCTCCCGCCTCTGCCCCCAAATTCACACAAATAGAACTCGCAAAGTTTTAAGGGGAAAAAACATTAAGAGCCTCGGTGGGACAATACTGTGTTTGGTCAGGTGAGAAACTTACCAGGAAATAGCTGAGAACAAGCGAGTAACACGCAAATGACTCAGGATCCATTCCCATTACAATGGGGAAAACAGGCAAGTCTTTTTCCATGGCCGGATCCACCCACCCCGGGTAAAAAAAGTACAGAACAAATGCCAATTTTTTTCATAACAACTTCAAAATGCCCAAATTATTTCTCGTAAGAAAATCAGCATTGTAACATATCTTGAGTTTAAGTAAACTGAAACTTGATTCTTTTCTTCTTTACAACGTAATTCACACAAAATAAGTACAACAGCATAAATGAGGCATTTTGAGTCATACAAATGTCTTAGGAAAAAACAGTCAAACCCAGGACTTACGCAATTACAGCGGCACTTTTTGTCAGTTGAGCTTTTACTTTTACAGAGTAAATACAACAGACCACCTGTGCTTCGTGGTCGTTATGAAACAAATCAGAACAAGCTTCTCATTTGTATTTTCATTAAGACCATGCAGTAATAGAGGCCAGCCCCCTGACTCACGAGCCGCAAGCACTGCAGCCCAGGGCACGCAGACCCCTTCGCACAGCACGAACACTGCATTTCTGCTGCTCAGCCAGCTGCAGGAAAACCCAGTGTCAGTACCAACCCCACGGACATGCAGCGTTCGCTCCATCGGGCTGAGGGGTCAAAATTACAGTAAAACCTAACTGGGACTGACCAGCGGCTCGACAGCCAGCCACAGCTAGTCTGAAGATAGGTAATAAGTGCCGTACATCCACCAGCAAAGAGTTCAGCTGCAGACAAAAGCCAACACGCACACCAGTGATCTTTCCAGCACAGCACATCCCAGCAACTGTGACAAAAGAGTTTATTCTGTATTCCAGGCACAACGCACTGGAAAAGAAGGCAACCTAGATGGTAAAGATCACATTCAGGAGCCGGACCAAACTCCCGCAAAGAAGAAACGAAGGGCTACAAGTTATCACTGCAGTACTAGTCCCGCTGAAACACAAACCTGCTGCTCGTGCGATTCTGAAGCGTAATTATTCACAGTTCACCCCGGTGTAGGTCACCGGCACAATTCACGCAGAAGTAACCGACAGTACCCTGCTCGGGATACCGGTGAGGTGGCACGTCACCCCCACCACCCGCACCCCTCCTGCACTGAGGTTCGCAGACCTGGAACCAGCAGCACGGCGCTTTCTACCTTCTGTCTCGATGTAATTAGCGCTATTAATCCCAGGCTCTCGGAGCCCCCATGGCGTGGTCCTGATTCGGCTTTAATCTCCGCCGAGGCCTCTTCTTCCTCTCCGCAGAAAGCCAGTTAAACCTTGGCAAGCCCTTCGGTGCGGAGTGCTGCTCTGCCGCAGAGGGATTAGCCCCGCACCGCCCCGCACCGCCGGGGAGCGCGGGGACCCGCAGCGCCCGCCCTCCTCAGCCCCCCGGGAACCGCGGCGAGAAGTTACTTTCCCAGGGAGCCGCCGCCCGGGACGAGGCCGGGCCCCCGCACCTCCTCCGCCCCGGGCCGCCCGCCCCGGCCCCTCCAGCCTGCCCCGGCGCCGCCCGCCCCGCGGCCCAGGGCCCCCAGCGCCGGCAGGCCCGCCCGGCGGGGCGGCCCCACTCACCCCATGAGCCAGTCCATGGCTGGGTCCTGCCGCGCCGGAGCCTCCGCGGCCGCCGCCTCGCCGCTCACCGCCCGCTCATGGGGGCCGCTGCGGGCGCGGGGCTCCTGCCTGCCGGCCCCCGCCTCCCGCCCGCCTTCCTGGCCCCGCCGCCTGCCCTCCGGCCCGGCCCGGCTGCGGCAGGGCGGGGCGGCCCCGGCTCCCCTCCTCAGCCTGACACTCGCGCACTGGGGCGGCCGGAAGTAAACACAGGGCGCTGGCGGCCGCCGACCCGGAAGCGGCCCCGCCGCCGCCCGCGGCATGCCGGGAAACGTAGTGCGGCCGCCGCCATCACCGCCGTGGCGGTCCGGGCGCCCCGGCACGGCCGGGTTCCTCGGCGCCGGGGGGCAGCGGGCCCTCCGCCTGCCTGGGGGCTCTTGGTCCCCGGGACGGGGCGCTCCAGCGTTACCTGTCCCCGCCTGGGAGGGGGGGGGGGGGCTTCACCCTCTGGGCCGCAGCGGTTCGGTTCTCCCTGTGCCACAGGCTCCCTGGGGGAGCTCCGTGTCAGGGCCGCCGAGGTAGCCGGGGGGTGGGGGGGGGTTACACCATCCTGCGTGCAAGACGAATTGCCTTAATTCGGGAGGGTGGTGAAAGCCTGGAGCTCCCCCAGGGCTGCCAGAGACAGACCCAAGCCGCTCCTGGACAGAGACCACTGTCCTTCCCACCCAGAGAGAGCCCTGGAGCTTTGGCAGTGGGACACGGGCTGGCTGCCTCACCCACCTGCCTGGCCCTTTCTGCTGCTGGTTGTACCTCATACTCCAGAATCTCCACTTTGACTCAAAATCCTTCCTTTCTCATTTCCCCTAATTGCAAAAAAACCCAACCGACTAACTACTAGCTCCACAGAAACACAGGGACGATACCTGCCCACAGCCTCAGACAGCCCAACACCGCACCTCTTGGAGAAGTGAGCGATCCTAACTGTTCTCAAGAGGAGAAATCCCTTCCATGCAAATCCTTGTGGCACGGCACTTCCAAAGGTGGTGTGGGACATGTCCTCTTCACCGATTTCTCTCAGCAGCAGCACCTAAGTGGAGAAGTTTACAGAGGCAGATCTGCTGGGGGTGATTGCATGCTTTGGGCACGTGTATGAATTAAAAATTATTTCTGTTGACGGGAGAGTGATGATTACTTCATTGGACTCCCTGCAGTCACCAGCTTTCTGAGGGACGGACCATCTTTCAGAGGCTGTTTGAGCCATCACCCTCTTCCTCCACCCCTTGCTCCGCCTGCCCTGCTTCCTCCACCCTGCCCTGGGTGTGAAGGGCCCTCCCAGCCCTGTGGTGCTGTAGGTATGGGGGTCCCCAGGGCCCCTCATACCACAGGCACCTACCCGTGGCCCTGCTTGTTCAGGGATGTTGAATCGGTCTCCAGCCGTAGCACTGGCTCCAACAATAGTTCCAGCAGAGCAGCATTATCCCAGGACTAGTAATGCATTCTGAGGGGGTGTCACAGGGGTGATTTAATAAGAATCTGTCTTGGTCATGGCTGTTTTTTATCCCTCTGCCTTGAGGAAAAGCAGCAGAATTATTTTGTATTGAAAACCATATTGTGCCATCATTTTTGGAACTGGCCCTCCCTCTGAAATCTGCTGGAGATCCTTTTGCACAGCACATAACTGCTTTATTTAGCCCTTCTCCTGTAACAAAAGTTCACCCTGAGAATTATTTGGGTATCCGGTAGTGTAATACAAGAAATGGAAGACCAGAACTTGAAAATGTATCCTGTCTGTGGTCAAATGGAGTATTTTTCTTTAACGCCCACACTTTATCTTTTAATTGTTTATAGTTTTAGTTATCCTTGTAGCTTTAGAATTGTAGCAAAGGATAGGAAAGAGGTCTCTTGCAGCAAACCCCCACATACTTTACTGAGTGGCTGTGATGAGGGTTTTTTACAATGTTTAAAATACCAGATCAAACCATCTGCAGAAAATAATTATCCTTTATGCAGACACTTGATCCAGTCATTATCTGCAAACATTTGAGAACAGATGTCCCTCATTTGAATTATGTTTTCTTGTTGCCCTTTGTTAGGAGTATTTTTAGCAGGGCATTTGAGGATGAGTTCCATCCAATTTTACTGTGGGATGCATTGTACCAGGAGTAGGGTGTTTAGTCATATGACACATGTTTTAAAGCAGAGATGACTTCTGATACAATGAGTTTGTCATGTCAGATTAGCTGTTTTCCTCCTGATTGTATCAAGGAAAATATATGGCAACTGGCACTGGGAGAATTACTGGTGCAAAAGAAACCCGGCCAACAAACATCTATTTCATTTATATTTTTTATTGTATCTTCCAGTGGCACAAGGCATTTATCTGTATCTCACCTAAGGTGATTATTCTATAAGTCTTTTTACACCTACTTCTGTTTTCCTCCTCCCCTCAGCTACTGGAAACCCCAGAAGTGCCTCTGGCAGATGGAGCATTCCACAGTCATCCCAGTTCAGTCAGGTCCCTCTCTGAGCAGCTCTGAAGAGCAAAGGGTGTGCCAACCCAAAAGCAGTCTCCAGTGGTTGCCCTGCAACTCCCCTTTTGTTTCTAAATCCTCTAAAATATGCATTTCAGCGATTATTTGTTTGACAATAGCAAGCCTGGCAGGCAGTGGGGCTCTTTTGTGCTAAGCCCTATGCACATGCATAAAGAAAAGGTGTCCCTCATTCAGGGCAGCAGGCCTGTGAGACCCATAGGACATGAGTATAAGGTGCTTAACAAGAGACAGGTCCTTGGTATACAGATGTGGTACGAAGTGTTGAGGATCGGAGAGGTTTATAAATGCTTGACGTTGGAGGGTTTTGCACCGACTCTTCCCTGGATTACTGTCCCGCAGCTTACTTGTGTCTAACAGGATTTAAAATGCAAGATTATTGCCAGACAGTCTGGGCAGAACGGCTGCGGTGCGCAGCGGGCTTGCGGAGTCCGGACTGTAAGGCTTTTGGCCCGTGGCACATTGCAGGGAATACTGCTTTCGCTCTCTCCTCTCCTCCTTGTTCAGCCACCCGTATCCCCTGGCCTGGCTGGCACAAGAGGACCCCAAAAAATGTGCATGCCCTGCTCCTCCTGGCGTCCAGGCACAGGGTGGCTTTGTTCCCAGCGGTTCCTCAGCAGCACCAGAGCTTTTTGGGAACTGATGGGAGGCTGGGGGGGATCCCATGCAGACCAGACCACAGGAGCTGGGGCAGACAAACCTCTCGCATGAGGATCTGGCAGTTGTGTAAAGCTTTGCAGAGCTCAGTATAAAAGCCAAGGTACAAAACAGCATGGACCTGAGGGCTGTCCCAGTCTGTCAGAGGGCTCTGCTAGGTCCCATCACCCCTGGATGCAGTCCTGAGATTGGCTCAGTGCTGGCTGACAGCTGCCATGGAACAGCAGGTCTGAAAGTTTCTCTCCTTATTTTTCCCTCCCGTGGTTCTCATGACCAGATTTCTGCAAAACAGGATGTTTGATAGTGACGCAGACAATGCCTGTCATATATAGCTGTTTTTCATGTTGGTTTTTCAGTCAGCTTGCTTTGCCTGTCTGGTAATAAAGCGGTGCCACAGAGGACAAGCAGCTATGAGGAAGTAATCAAGGCACCAGTCTCTCTGCAACCCTGTCCCTTTTACTGCCTCTGATTTTATTGTCATTACCTCCTGCAGCAGAAAAAGTGCAACGCACAGGTGGGCAAACATCACCTTGCACAGCCAAGCGCTGAGGAGTGAACTTTGCTCCCTTAGTGGCTTATTGCACCAGAAACACCTGTTCCCCCTTCACCGCCGGGTATCTGGTGTGGGGCTGAGCGGCCTCATATCTGATACCCTGACGACAGCTTTGCCTGTTCCTTTCCTCTCCCTGAGCAGCTGTGGTAGAGCTGAATGAGCAGGCGAAGGAGGAAAGCAAGCATTGCTCAGGCTGTCCGAGTTTTCCTTCCCTTGATTTGAGGCAACGTCGTTCCCATGCAGCTCATCTTACCCTGGGCAGCTGAGAAGCTTCAGCAGGCAGAGAGATGTGAACTCGTTTGCCTGGCGGAGGTATTTCCAGTGGGTGGCAGAGAAGCAGAGCAGGTGATGGCTGCCCTGACACAGAGGGGATGTAACTTTGTTCAGCAAGCTGCAAATCTGCTGCTCAGATCTGGGTCTTCAGCAAGAGGAGGAGATACACCCTCACTGGGAAGACGTGGCAAACTGATGGGCTCGGGATCAAAATGGTGTGTTTGTGGAGCTCTGAATGCAGCACTGGCTCTTTAAGTCAAAAACATCCACATACTCCTTCCCTGAGACAAAACATCTTTGTCCCTGTGCATGAAACATATTACGGTTCAAATTCCTGCAGAGCCATTAGAAAAAGCAAAGTGCATGAGTCTGACAGCGTGGGCCTGCCTGCAACTCTGAATGTGATTATTAATCATGCTGGATATTAATAACAGCATCTCTTCTTGCTTGGAACATTTGATTTTTTTATAAATAAACGCTGTGAGTAGTTATAAATATTGATTGCTGCCAGTAATAGTAAGGCATTTTAGATATAGTCTTGCAACAAGACAATCAATCCTGCCAAGGACCAGAATGGGGAAAAAAAATAAAGGCATTTTGGATCTTGAACTAGCTGGGAAATACGACTTGTGTTCATATGCCTGAGAGAGGGCTGATGCTTTGGGGAGAAGGGCTGAAAAATCTGTCTTTGGGGGTCTGCACTGCCAGAGACACTGAACAAAGTTCAGTTTCTCCCTCCCAGTTACAGAAGAATGGAAGTATTAAACAGTTCCTCTTTCAGATGACAACTTATGAGTGGATGTTAAAGCACGAGACTGGTGGTGACTGGCTTTTATTTTTTCCCCCCACTAATTAGGTATTAGTGAGCAACGCCTGCCTCACGCCTCAGCTTCCACATCTGGGAAAGGAAAGAAACACTTCCCTCTGCATCAGAAGTCTTGTGAGTGTAAAAGCTCAGAAACCTTCATCGCATAGATGTGCTCAAAATTGGGTGGATTCCTCTGTTCTTCCAAGCAGGAATACAAAAATTATGCTAAAGTGGATTGAGTAGTAGCCAAGGGAGTTTTCGTTTCAGCTGGGAAGCTTAGGAAACGCCGATGGCACGCGTGGGGTCGGTATGCCTGGGCTGACCTGCATGTGCTGGAGAGCTCTGTGAGCCGGATGACTGTGGGTTTCCTTTTGTCCCAATGCTGCCGATACTGCATCGCTGCGAACCCACGCTCGCATTCTGTCTGACCACACTAGCCAGTTTGAGCGGCCGGCCCTGCAGAAAGGGGAAGCAGGAGACAGACACCAGCTCCGTTGCAGCTGGTGCTCCTTTTCCTTACTGATAAGCTCTTCCCTGAATCTATTTTAACCTACTGCCTGGGTCAGGATGGTGAAAACAGCACAGGGTGAGAAACAGGACTTACATTTCTAGGTTTGGGGAGATACCCACTTTGTGGTTGGATTGTAGGCTACCTGCAAGCCAAAGGCGTTGCATGTAACTGGAAGCCAGGGCTGGCCCATCCCCACCAGCTTTGCAGGAAGATGGAGACGGTGGCGGAAATTGTTTGCATTATTTTCCTAATGCTGCATCTCTCTCCCAGATGGTAAATCTCCCCCTAGGCCTCCACCTTGAAAAAAAACAGCAAGCAGCAAAGAGCTCGTAAGTCTGTTTTTCAGAGTCCTGGATGCTTTTAACCAGTCCTTGACATGATTTGCAAAGCCACAGAACAACTTTCTGGCATGTCTTTCCCTCTGGTACAACTATGTGTGAAGCACTTCACCACATAACCTCTGAAGTGACCTCAAAGTGTCATGTCCCTTGCAAGCAAGGAGGTGGGTAGCCCATCGCTGGGGTGCTCCTGGTGCAGGGCAGAGCTGGCCCCCCACAGCCATATGCCCCGATGGGAGCAGCCCTGGATCTGCAGGCCACTGGGTAACAGTGAGACTCGTGCCAGCATCACACCCAAGCGTTTGTGGGTGCCGTGCACCCAGCTCAGAGCAAGCCGCGTGCCCTCCACCTGCTCACCTAACGTGGGTGAGGGCAAGCGGTGGGCTGGGTCCGGCGACTGCTCCCTGCCTCCACTCCTCCGAGGTCGGGGAGCGGGTCCAGGGCTCAGCACCCCACAAGCACTGCCCAGCCCCGCGCTGCCTTGGTGCTTGCAGTCCGAGGGAGGCCTCCGATGGCTGCACTGAAGTGTTCCCAGCCCCCACCGATTACAAAGGGTGCCTGGCAGAACAGAGTCTGTTTGTCTGCAGTGCTCTGCACAAACACTGGCTTCTGTAAATACATCTCACATGAGCAATTAGCACAGGCAATAATCTCGGCCGAGCGGTTTGGGGAAGCTGCTCTTCATCAGGCACCAAAGAGAGCTCAAAGAGCGAGTTCTCCCCAGCCTGCTGCCCTCCCAGGGAGACCACAGGCTTGGGGCTGCAAAGCATCCTCTCCTTTCTGCTCTAGCCCTCTCAGCTGGGGCTCGGTGCCTTGGCATGACACATGTGATGCCCTCTCGGCTGGGACTTGGTGCCTTGGCATGACACGTGTGTTGCCCTCTTGCCTGGCACTTGGTGCCTTGGCGTGACACGTGTGGTGCCCTCTCAGCTGGGACTTGGTGCCTTGGAGTGACACAAGATGTGACCGCTCTCAAAACAGTCCCAGGATGATAACTGAGCCGCAGGCAGTGTGGGGCTGTGCAGGAAAGGAGCACATACTGCTCTTCAGCTCCTGTGACACCCTGGGGGCAGGGAGAAGTTATTTTAAGGGTGCAGGAAATACTACGCTGTGAAATTGAAGCTGGCTCCCACCATGCTTGGAAACCACCCAACCCAGCTCAGCAGCCATTCTTATCACTGACTAAATGCAATTGTAATTATTTCCCCTCTCCCTCCTTCCTGACATTGCTAGCATTTTTCTCCTTTTTCATCTTGCACAATTAAAACCGAAAAGCAACCCAGGAAAAGCACTAAGCAGTTATTATTCATGCATATTTGCAATGCCAGGTAGAGGCCTCAGCTGGACAGCAGGGCTGCCTGTGCCAGGCTCAGGCCATTGCAAAAATAAATAAAGAAACCCCCACAAGTTATTAATACCAAAGCCCTGGAAGTCCTGGCCTTGGCCTCACATCTGGAGGGGAGATGTCAAATGTGAAGAGGCTTCTTCGTGCTAAAAAACATTAGAGGGAAGAGCAGGGAGAGGTGGAAGGGCGAGGGTCACGCGGAGCTCAGGCAGCCCACTGCCCGGCCGCCCAAGGCGGGCAAGCCCTGCATCCCAGGAGGCCATCGTGGAGGCAAAGGGAGCTGTTGCTAACACTGCTGCTCTCCTTCATTTCTAGCCCTGCCGCGTGAACTCAGTGCATGTTCACTAAACCTTCCCAGCAGCGTACGCACCTTTCTGGGGTGACAATTGAAGCTGCAGTGCTCTTGTACTGCTGTCACTGGCTCCCACACAGGTATCGCTGGAGTCCAACTGCAAGAAGCTAGCCAGTCTTGCCAGTCTTGTGCAAAAAGGAAAGAAAAAATCCCACCAGTGACACAGATGCTTAATGTATTTGGGAACAGCAGACACCCCCCCCCCCCCCCCGACTTGCTTCACTTTGCCAACAGCTGTGCTAGAAAATAAAAATCCCTTTCTTTTGCCGCATTTGGAGCTGGGCAATAAAGTGCTTATTCCCTGCTGGTGAGCAGGAGCAAGGCGCCCGTGCGGTCCCTGGTGTCACCCTGGTGTCCTCGGGGCGTCGCGTCCCGGGAAGACTCAATGGCACCATCTGATGGGCGGAGGGGAGAGCTCCGAGCGGTGGGAGCAGCGCACGCAGCTCCGGGGATGCGGCTGGGAGGGAAGGCTCAGGTGAAAACCTTCCCGAGGCAGCCGCAGGGTTTGCAGCTAGGGACAGGTGGGCTGGTGGTCCTCCTGCAGAGGAAAGGGGGCTTTGGAAGGGATTCAGGGGGGCTGGGAGGTGGGATGGTTTGGCCTGCACGGTAGGAACGCTAACCCCCTCCTCATTCGGCTCCTCCATCCCGACAGAGAAGCAGCAGCACCTCTGCGTATGTATTTGGGATGTATGGATACGTATGTACGTGGGTGACAGCCGCCTTGCAGGGCGCAAGCAGCAGAAACGTAGGGTGCTGCGGGGGGTCCCCAGCCCGGCTCAGAGCACGCAGGACCAGGGCTGGGGGAGGCACAGAGGAAAGCCCGGCCGGAGGGGGATGGAGAGGGAAGGCAGAGCCCTCGCTGGAGTGCCGGGAGGGTTTGGGGTGCATGGGTGACCACGCAAGGCTCCGCTGATGCAGCTGCTTCAGACCGATGGGGATTTGTTGGGTAAGTGGCATTTCATTGATTTTTCTATGTGTAGGAAGTGTTGATTTCTCCAGCAAATGCTGCAAATGAAGATCAGGTTTATCCCGTGGCTGCTTTGCAGTGTTAGCAAAGGGAGGTGACCTGTTCTCTTTCTCCTCTGACTCTGACTTGGACAACTCCAAGGGCGGTAAGTGCAAGGAGTCAGCTACATTCTGGCCCCTACGCATGGTGATGTGCTGCTCCATGAAATCCAGGAGGGTAGGGCAAGAAGTAAGAAAGCTTCGCCCAGGGCAATTTCCTCAGATTTGTGGGGATCCAGCGGTGCCACCACTCAGTCATCGCTTAAAATAGATGCCACCGTTTGTTACTGTAGAGCTGTCATTGTACACCGAGAACTGGCTGAAACAAATCCTTGGAGTTTATCTTCATGGGGGTATGGAAGGGCAGCTGTTGGTCCTTCCATGGGATCAGGCTTCTGCTCCAAGGTGTGGGTCCCATCACAAACTGGGGCTGCGTGAGCAGTTTTTAAAGGAAGAGATGAACACCCCTATGCTGGGCATGCTGGGGCTCTGACTGAGCGTGGAGGCTTCCTCGGGGCACCCACAGGCTCCAAGGGTCTCTTGGCCACAAAACCACCCAAAAATGAGAGACTTCTCCGTGCTAGCCCTAACCCCTCTCCAGGGAAAAGCACCGCCACCCCCAAACCCTCCTCTCTGGAAGAGCTCTGGGAAGGTGGCTATCACAAGGCATGAGTTTTCCTCTCTCTTCTGATGGTCGCTCCTCCTGTGGGCTGCCAGCCACAGCTCACCTGGCCAGGGCACTGGGCGGCTGTTTGCCTGTTTCCTAAACCGGCTGTTGGCAAAGGCAAGTCTGCTTCCCGGGTGGAGCTGGGAGATGCCAGGGAGGGCTTCATCTCGGGCTGCTAGCCGGCACTAGCACTAATGTTTGCCGTGGCTCATTAGTCATTTATGAAGTGCACCCAGGCACCTGGAAGTCCTCCTGGGGATGCAGGGGGAGCGAGGGAGCCCGTTTTATCAGGGGCTGGGCAGCAGCTTGTTTGCTTCATACCTAGGAAAGGGGTCCAGAGCAGATGACATGGTTTCTGGGTGTAGCTCCACCAGTCTCTTTTGATGCCCCAGCTGCCCAGCGTGGTTCCTCACCCTGCCACCTAGTTGCTTGGGCAGGGTGGACCTGAATGGATGGGAGAAGCAGCCCAAGGGGTGCTGGTGCTGCTGAGTTGATCGTTACCATAACTGAGTGCTCCCCGGCAGAATAACAGGCTTATCTGCTTGTGCCGCCGCGGTGAGTTTGCAGAGATGCAGCTGCCTGTTTGCCGGCTGGCACAGGTCATGCTGACAGCTCTGAAAGCGTGGGAGGGGGAGGGGAGGACATGGCCATGGGCACAGCCCCTTCAGAAGGTCCGTGCAGAGGCCACATAGGGCAGGTTCCTCCGCAAGGCACCAAGCTTCCCCTCCCTTAACCTGGGGGAAAACGTCCTCCCCTTCCTCCACTGAGGAAGGCAGAGAGGATGGATAAAGCACGAAGCCAGCCAAAGCAAACAGGCGGTGCTGGCCAGGCTAAGTCCCTGTCCTTCTCACTGCAGTCCTCCGTACTTCTCCCTTAACTCCCACCTCCAAGGTCCCTCAGAAAAACATTCCTGGAGGCTGTGGAGGAGAGACAAGGAGGGGAGAGGCAAAGAGGTTTCCTGAAACTGAAGGCCCGAGGGGGACGTGTAAGAGTCGTGGATCGATAGCTGCACTTCCGAGCGCCTCCAGACTCCCTGGATCAGCGATAATAGACGGGTGAGCTCATTGCTAATAGCTTTGGTGGGTGCGAGAGCCAAGGGCAGCCTGTCCGCCTGGAGAAAGGCTTGGCACCATCTCTGCGGCTCTGTCGGTGGCACCGGCTGTGCAGGAGGATCCTTTTTCATCACTTCTCTGGTGTTTCTTTGTGGGTGAGGAGGGGTAGCAAGGCTTGGTCTTTGGCTGGGTGCTATCAAGTGCACGGTGGAGCTGGCAAAAACGCAGAGGTTACCTGAGTTGGATGACTCCCTGCAGTGAGCTGGGTTATCTCGCTGGTCGCGTCCACTCTGATATAAAAATACCCTGAGGAAGGATGATTCCCCTGCCCAAGGAGGTTATTCCTCTTCCTAAGAAATCTCCATACTCCCACTGCTGCTCTGCTGGGCACCTGGCTGCCTGGCTTTGGAGGGGTGCAAGGGGCATACTCGTGGGACGGGGTGAAACCAGTTACCCTCAGGAGCGCATGCCCATGGCCTGGTGCTGGGGGCACCTAAGCCTCAGCTGTTCCCGTTCCCTGCCTGCCCCTGCTTTGCCTGGCAGGGTTTGCCTCCCCTGCGCCAGCCCGACACCCAGTGCTGCAGCACGAGGAACTGGGGAGAACGTGGCAAACAGGATTTGTGGAGGAATACTGAATTTTCTCTTTTTTTTCTCAGGTTTCCACAAGTAAGCAAACTCATCAGAGCTGAAAGCAGTTCAGAAGCCGTGTGTGACCCAGAGGACTAATTGTGGGCCAAGAGGGGAGAAGGGAGGGCAGAAAGTTCAGAGGCATCGGAATGCATCCCACTGGGCTGACATCACGGCCTCAGCTCCAGCCCCACGGGCACCGCTCAGCCAGCGCCTTCACCCTGATGGAATTTGCTCTTCTCCCATCTCCGACTTGTCCGGACCTTCTGTGTCCGCCTCTCAGCTTGGCACCCAGGGCTGAACCCACAGCTCTCTGGGCTCCCCCTGCAGTAGGGGTAAAAATGGCACAAAGGCATTTTCTCAGGGGCGGCATGACCAAAATATCCTGGTCATCTGCGACAGCCTGTCCCAGAGGTTTTCAGCGACCGAGGGGCAGGCGTGCCAGGTACTTGTGGGGAACATCTCCTGCACGTCCTGGGTGTTGTCCCTAATGGGTGGCCTGTGCAGCAATTCACAAGGAAAGCAGGGCAGGGAGAGGCAGCCCCAGCAGCACTTTGACTTTATGATGTACTTTTGCTTGGCATCAGCAAGGTCTGAGGAATGTCTCTGGTGGAGGAAGGTTAATGATCCCTGGCTGGAGACAAGGCAGTCTGGCCCTTGCTCGGGGCACCACCAAGTCTGGCGAGCAGCGGCTGTGCGGAGGCTCCTGCAGCCCGAATGCAGACGTTTCGTCACTGCACTGTGCCCCGGGGATGCCAGGGCAGAGCCAAAGCCAAGCCGTGAAGCCAGGCTGAAGGAAGCAGCATTCCTGCACACTCCGAAATGATGAGCTGAGCTTCTCTCAGCTCCTGGTGTTGAGGACGGCACATGTGGGTCACAGATGGGGGACACAGTCTGGAAGGATGACTTGTCACCTCTCTTGCTGATGAAGACGACAGGCTGGGATGCCAGTATGGGAGTTTTGGGGTGCAGAGCAGGGTCTCCTAGAAGTAGAGAGAACTGTGGCATCTTGTCCAGCCACCTGTCAGCAGCCCAACACTTGGCGCCTTCAGGTCCTCAGTGGCTTGAGGGATGCAAAAGACTTCAATCACATGGTTCAGGTGAGTGAAGCAGGATGGATATGGCTCTTAGGAACACGTGGAGCCCTTCCCTTTCCTGGTACCACGCATGGCTGATGTGCTGGAGATGAGATGGGGACCGGACACCATGGAGACCAGAGCTGGCGTGTCCCTCCCAGCCAGGCTGCAGGAGCGCAGGTTGCTTGCCGAGCCACTGGACCAGATGCCCTTGCTCTGACGCAGTGATTTGCAGCTGTAGGGTGCAAAAGATTTCAAAGCTGAAGCGCAGGGGTGGGCACCTGCCCTTCCTCATTTCATCATCAGCCTGGTGGGGCCAGAGGCAGGTTGGGGGTGTCCTGTCCCACCGTGGGCTATTGCCTTGCAGACAGTTTCATCCTCTGGACTTCTGTCCTGCATCTGTCCAGCAAGGCATGTGAGCAGCCGTTCACCTTCATCCCTCACTCCTCCTCCTCCTCCTCGTACGGAATGCCTGCAGAGGCACTACAGCACGCTTGCAAAACGAGGTTTGTCCAGCAGTCCAGCACCGAGTATCGCCCCGAGCACTCCTGAAGGACATGAAATGAGGGTAAACTTCCCTTTCCATCGCCTGGTGTTGCAAGGGAAAAATTGTGGCGGTTTAAGGAGCTTCTGAGCCGCCGGGAGCTGCCACTAGAGGCCGCTCGCACGCCTCGCTCAGGCGGGGCGCTGCCGGGGCTGGCGCTGCAGGGCCGGGGCGCGGCGTTTGCCCCGGGCAGCTCGGGGCGGCCCTCCAGCCTGCGCAGAGCCCGGCCCTGCGGCAGGTGCCGGGGAGAGGTGTCCCACAAACCGCTGGGTTTGGCCGCTGATGCCCCGTTGCCTCCTCCGGCGTGAGCTGCCATTGCTGTGCCCTCGGTCCCCTGGGTTGCCACCAGCCACTTGGCAGCCCTTGGGGGTGTGACGGATGCCGTGGGACCGCAGTGGGGTCTGCAAGATGGGAGCAAGCCTGGCAGCTTGGTCCTGCTCTCCTATGGCATCATGACCAGCCAGGTGGCCCCACGGGCTGACATTGAGGGGAGGTCACTGGGATGGAGGCAGCATACAAATACGTTTACCAGGCCATGCAGGGGCTTCATTTCCAGCTTGCAGGCAGATGTTCACCCGCTTTCCTCTGTCCTGCACCCCTGGCTGCTGTCAGCCTTGGCTGAGCTTGGTGCTGCAAACCTGGGACACAGTCTGCTCCGAGGCCTGAGCCCCTGGCTCCCCGGTGCAGGGCTTTGAGGAGAGGCACTGGGGGGCAGCTCATCCCGGACGGATGGAAAGGCTCCCCGCTATATTAGTGGTGCAGGATCAGGCCCTTATGATCTGTTTTGTAGAGACCCAGGGCAGGGTGATGAGGAAAAGCACCCCAGCCCTAATCCAGACCAGCTGCCCTCTTCCGTGCAGGGTGGATCTGTTTGCACCCAACACGTTTCTCTGCAAGACACAAAGCAGCCCTACCTTGGGGTCCCCAGGCGTGCCCTGGCATGGGGGCTGTGTCTGCTCTCGGGTAGCCCTCTCGGTGCTGCCGAGGCTTTGTGAAGCATCTCGGGTTGGAGTAACAGGCCCCATGATGATGGGAGGGCTGAAGCGTGATGCCTTGAAGCAGCAGGGTTGGCAAAGCCAGTAGAGCCTGAAGAAGAGAACAGGGGGACTATGGGGCTGAAACAGCAGCAGGAGAATAAAATGCCATCCCACCTCACCTCCTCCAGCTCTGCTGCCGACACCGTGCTTGCCACATTCTGAGCAACTGTCCCTGCGCTGGCAGGGCACGCGAAGGAGCTGTGCGCTCCCCCAGCAGCGCTGGCAGCAGCGCCTTGCGGACACAGATGCGCACTGGTCAGGATGCAGCTCTGTTCCCAGCCGGACTGGCTGTGACTCAGACGGTGCCTCAGGGGAGCAAACCAGATGGGGAAGATGCTGCCTTTTTGTTGTTTGGAAATGGAGCCGCTTTTTTAACATGGAGGCCTGTTTTAATTTGCCAAGGTGTTTTGCAGACACTGCAGCACCCACTGGCAATGAGATGCTGTGGAGAGGAAGGAGGCTGCAATTAGTGTGGGCTGGGAGCAAGCTGGGAGCAGCTGGGTCATGCTGCAGGCATCTGAGCGGCCAGTTGGATTTGGGCACAGCCAGGTCCATGCTGGCATTCAACATGGATGGGATTTTCTAGAGGAGAAGATTTTTGTATGTTTACCCTGGTGCCATGAAATGTGGTTTTGGGAGGCATTTTCTCTTGCCCTGCTCCTGCCCACACAGCTCCCTCCTAGCAGGGCAACAAGTATTGCAATACCGAGGGGCTGCCAGCATGATCGATGGGGGTTGCAGCTTTTTGGGTCGGGGCACACATATTTAGTGGTAAATCCACAGCAGGATAATCACCTCTCTTTGTGGATGGCAGCTTTATTAAAAAGAGATAAATAAAGCATCTTTAAGGGAAAGGCGAGCGAGAGACACAAACCCCATCCTTGGGGCAATGCAGACAGATGAGTAATGGAGCTCTTTGAGTAAGTGCCTGCCCGGCCAGCTCTGAGTCACTGAGCAAACAGCACCAGCCCGGAGCCAGTGGCAGGGCTATTCTTAGCCACTCGCCCATCAGGAGATGCTGCTGAGGGAGAGCAGGCAGGTTAAGGGGTGTCAGTGGGGGAGAACATTTGCTTTCCAACTAAAAAACCCCTGGAGCCAGCTTGAGGCTCAGTTGCAGTAACCCAGACTAGAGACGGCGTGTGAGGATGAGGAGGGTGGCTGCTGCTGTGCTGGGGAGCTGAAGGGAGGGAAAATGCCCTTGGGGAGACGGGTGCTCCTCTGCCACGCGTGTTGGCCAGAGGGACCCGGAGGTACCCTGTCCCAGGAAAAGTGGGCAGCACAGACTGAGCATCACCCTCGCCTGGCCCCTGAAGTATCCCCCCTTCCCACCTGCACAGCAGGGTCCCCCTTTGAGCTTCCCAGGAGCGACCTCCGAGGCAGCCTGACATCCCTGCTGCAGCCAAGGTTGCATCAGCAGGGAAGGGAGGTGGCAGAGGGGTGCCACAGAGGTCGGGGCTCGGTTGCGCTCAGGCTCCTTCTAAATTAAGCATCTCCAGTCATACTGGCTCGAGCTGCTGGCTCAGACCAGAAGCCTGGAAAACTACATGACATCATCTGGGTACCGCCGACAGACAGTATTTCCACTCAGACATTGAGTGCACGGGCTTCAACTGAAGTGTGGCCAGGGAGCATTCCTGGTTTTAGGACCCCCCCTAAAACTGCCCTTTCCCCCTGAAAAGGAGCCAGCCAGGGAATTGACCCTCATTTTGGCCTCTGCTCTCACCCAGGGCATCCCAGCCCAGCCCCTCTGTGCCCCAGGAGGGACCCCGCTCCCCAGGAGGGACCCCAGCAGCACCTCAGCTCTCTAAGCCAGCCTTGCTCTGCCTCCACACGGCTGGGACATGCCCAGGCACGGGCCCGTTGGCTCCGTTCCCCCCGTGCCGCTGGTGCTGCACTGGGCACAGCGACAGGGGTTGTGACGCAGTGGCTGAGTGCCGGTGGGGTCAACCAGACCTGGCAGCAGGTCCAAGGCTGTGATTCTGGAAGGGGGGGTCACGGGTGGGAATTTTGGGACTCACCGCAGTAGTGCTCCAAACCAATACACTCACGAACCCTGTCTGCATCTACTGCCGCCGAGAGCAAGGTATCTCACCACCTTGTGAAGTGACATTGTGGAGAGGAAGGTAAGCAGTGATACAAAGGAGCCTCATCCCTCTGGCATCCTGCAGGTGAGGACCTGCAAGGAGACCAGAATTACCCTATTAATTGGGGAACGATAGCCAGGTGGTGCAGGAGCAGGACTGGGGGCCAGATTTCCCCCGTGCACTAGTTTGGCTCCATCTCTGCCTTCCCGGGCGGCCTTTGGCAAATAACCTTTTTGCTCCAGGTTTCCTATTTGTACAAGCTGGGGCGAGCGGGATTCTCCACTGATTTCTAGAGCTCTCCGAGTTTGGTAGAGCTGATCTCAATCTGCAGGGGTACATGGGAAAGGAAAATCAAGCCCAATAACAATAATTACTTTTCTCCTTCCCATGGGTGTTGTAAGGATTAGCTCATGTTTAGCAAAACTCCCTGTAAGTGCTAAGTGTTGTTAATGTCTTGGATTGCTCCAGGAGTGAATGTGGCTTTCCAGGGAGTGATGGAGTTTTTCCCTTTGCTGGCATGGGTCTGCAGCGAAGTCATCACAGCCCAAATTAAGCAGCATCCTATTTCTGTTAGGCTCATGGTGTAGGGCGGTGTCTGTGGCACAAGCGCAGTCCTCACCTTGCTTGCTGTCAGTGTCGGAGGGGTGAAGCCCATCCCTTCTTGCACGGACACACGGCCAACAGGGCTCTGGAGGAACACGCATCCCACGGAGGATCTCAGAGTGCAGTGCCCTAGGAAGGGCTCATCTCACCCCTGTGGTGGATGGCATCCCCCCAACATGCAATGAAGCAGGGTTGAGCTGGGGGTCCGGCCACGAGCAGTGGGGACACTGCTGAGCGTTGCCCGAGGTCCAGCTGGCAGCTGGGGACAGAGAGCGGGGCACAGCCGGGGCATGGCTCAGGGCACAGGTCTGGGTGTCCTGGCTTGAGCAGGGGTGCAGGGGTGGGAGTCAGCTTGTGCCCCTGGGTGCCCTCAGAGTCCTGACATGCAGCATCTCTGTGCATCAGAAGTATTTACACTCTGCAAAGTTTGTAAAAGCAATGCACGACACCTAATGCTGGAAAGCCTGCGGGAAATAAATTTTCTTTTCCAGATTCCAGTGCTGGAAAAAGGTCCTGAGTCCTCCCAGGAGAGGAAACCGGCTTGTGGCTGGCTCAGCCCCGGCCCAACTGCTCCAGCAAATGTCCCTCCTGGGGACCCCCCAGCTCTCTGGGCAGGGGGACAGGGGCTGAAACTTCTCCGGCTGACGGCCCCTGCCACCCTGGCTCTCCTGCCCTGCGGAGACAGGGCTGACTTTTTGTGACCCCTTCTCCCGGCACTGACTCAGTCGTGCTCCCACGGTGGGTGGCCGCAGCCTGGGGGGGGATGGCGAGAAGGTAAAGGCAGTACGGACTGGCAAGCTTTCAAAGAGGCCACAAGCTAAATAAATAGCCAGCAGCCTATTTCAGTGGCTGCTATATTTAGCTCAAGGAACATTTATTTATAGGCTTGGCAGCCATTCTGAGTCAATAAAAGCCCAAGAGCTGGAAAAAGGACCTTCCTGGGTTTCTCGTTGCAGTAATGGTTTCTGCTGCGCAATCCATGAGGCGCGGGAGGAGAAGCAGCCTCGGCACCGGGGCAGGAGGCTGCGCCGGCTGGGCGCCCATGGGTGCCTCTGCCGGGGACAGCACCTCCGCGTGCTGGTAGCCCAGCTAAGGGCAGACACCTCGCAGCGTCACCTGGGTCCCCTCCCTCGTGGGTGCCACGGCCAGTGGCTCAATGGCCCAGAGAGAATTTGTCTGTAAAACACGCGGGGGTTTAACTGTGCCCGTGGAAGCAGCGACACAAGGCATCAGCCCTAGGGAACTCCGCTGCGGCATCTTCCCCAGGGCAGCGGATTGAGAAAAACAAAGCCAGGAGCAGGTAGATGGGGAGGGAAATGGGAGGAATGCTCATGTTTCTGGATTAAATGATTCTCCCTTCCCATGCCACGCATGGCAACAAGCGGATGAGAAATGAGGGCATGCACGCAGCCCCTCTGAGGCGGCTGCTGCTAGGGTCAGCTGCACAGGAGCCCAAAACTTCACACCGGGCCGTGTCATTTCTACCCCAGCAGCAGCTGATGGCAATAGTTTTGAAAGGCTTTATAAAAGGCTCAGCAATTGCAGCTGGATGAGGGGAGTGGATTTATAAAAGACCAGGGGATTTAGCCCTGCCTGTGGAAAGCAGCCATGGGGATGGATGTCATCTCTGTGTTTAAGTCAATAAGTGCTGCGGCTTTCTGGAGCCAGAGCTGCGGGGAGCCTGCTCACGCCTTCGCCTCCCTCCAAAGCAAACCTGCTGCAGGGGGGAGCAGGGAAATGCTTCCACCAGCCTCTGCTTGAGCACAGCCCAGCTGGAGCGGGGCTGCTGGTTGGCACAGCCAAACTGGTGCTGTGGGGCAGCTTAGTCAGCCATGGAGGGACCTGGGAAGTTCAGAGGGTTTAGCCACAGTGCACAAGAAGCGTGCAGCTGTGTGCTGCCACCATGCCAGGAGCAGAGTATAGCTGGAAGGCAAAATAATTAATAATAAGAAGAAGAATTACTACTAACAGAATGTATTTCAATGCAAACACTCCATGCCTTTGCGCTCTTTAGCTTGGCAGTCTGTACCATCCCCTGCACTTGTGTACACCCATCTGGAGCAGGGCCTGGCCTGTCCTTTCCACCAAAAAGGGGCTGCTCAGGTGCCTGCCTACAGCTTCAGAGCCGTGAATCATGCACCAGACCATCCGAACCCCCTAGAGCGACTGTCTGTGGGCCCATGAATGCCCCAATTAATTTTTATTCCCCTACTCCCTCAGCCATGAGTGTTATTTCTGCTTTGAGTTAGTCCAGCTGCAGCTTCCAGCTGCTGGATCCTATACATAGACATGGGTCTGGCTGTGCATCTAGATCGGGCTGTGCATCCAGCTTCCCGCTGGCTCTGGCCCCCACTGATGCAGCCGAAGATCCATCACCCTCACTAAGCCCCCAGTGAGGACCCTCCAGCCCCACCCTGAGAAGGTCTGACCCTCAAAAAGCAAGGCTGACACCAGCTGTTAAAACACCTATTTGGGTATTTATTACAACACGTTGTTCCAAAATACAAAAGAAAGGAAAAGAAAGTAGAGGGTAGAAAAGCACTGCTGTTTACAGCCTCCAGTAATAAATAAATAAAGACGAGGCAGGGGCAGGGTGTCTCCCCGGGTCTGACAGCAGCACTGGCCAAATGGGCAGCAAGGAAGGGAACGCAGTGGGGCTGGTGGCCAGAGCCTCTCTTCCCTGCTTGGGAGTCCCCAGATACACCAGGGTAGGTGCAGACCCCCTCCCCGTGTTGTGCTTGCTGAGGAAGGGCCTGATCCTGCAGGGACGGGAGCAGGAGCTGCGGAGGCTCAGCTCCAGCATGGTTGGGACCTGCCTGGTCCCTCCTCGTCCATGGCTGCCCCAAAGGCAGGTGAGGTAGGAAGGGTGATGCTGGACCAGGAACCTGACGGGGGTCTGCCAGGGTCCCCTGAGAGAGGGGTGAGACCTGAGCTCTCCGCTCTCTGGTGTGGTCTCAGAGCAACCTCAGAAATGAGTTCAGCACAGCATGATGAGAAGGACCCCAACCCATGGCAAAGCAAAGTCATGACAGAGACAAGAGACCATGCCCAGGCCACTTGCAGAAGGGTGGTGTTAAACCCCGCAAATTAAAATGACTCTTCATGGGGCTGGTGCAGTGCAGAGTGTCGTACTGCAGCGCAGGTGAGGTTCCTCTTCCCTTCCCCTAACGTCTCCTCCTCCACCTTACAGTCATCTGGAAACCTTCAGGTTGTACAAGGAGCCCAGGTGACAGGTGTGAAAAAGCAGCAACGGACTCTGTCCGCTTACGACACCCCAATTTATAGGTGTTGGATAAAGGCCGTATCCAGCCCCATGTTGAGAGCCATTCCCAGCCCCTTCCTGAATCCCTCCAGTACCGGAGGCCGCTCACCTCTCTCCTTGCTGCTCTGACACCGAGGTTGCTCTAACGCTGGCCACGTGCCTTCCCCAGGCCATGCTGTCCCCGGGCAGGGGCAGCGCGCCGGCACGACGAGCACGCTGAAGCCACGGAAGCGCAGGGCATGGGCCACCATGGGGTGCCAGGGCTCCGGCTCGGCCGGGCGGGGAGAGCTTTGCAAACCAGCTGCCGCGGCAGAGCGAGCCCCTGTGGGTGAAGATGCAGCCTGTAGGCGCAGCCAGCAGAAGGTGAGAGCACCACAGCCTGGAGGGAGCAGACTCCGTGGGCTGGATGCCTGGCCAACGCTCCTTAAAGCTGTTACAAAAGCTTTGAGCTTTTGCCGGCTAATCCTCCGTTCTTGGTGCCAGTGGGTTCCTGCCTCTCACAAACATGAGCGAGCGCCTGTATGGGGGAGAGGAGCCGCAGGAAGGGAAGGGAAGAGTTAAGAGGGCAGATCTGCCCCGGGTTTGGGGGTCTTTATACCCTTGTGAAGCAGCACCCTCCAGCTCCTCTGAGGGGTTTGCCTCCTGGGGCTTGGGACAGGCAGGAGCCGTGCCAAGCGCAGCCCCAGCCGGGCTGCGGGAGCAGAGAGAAGGTGTGATGGGGCCTTGCATTTATTCACAACAGAGAAACAAAGAGCAACATACAAAGAGTAAGAAGCAAAAAAGTACAGAATCATAACCATAATAATCGTAATAATAATCATAAATACTCAAATCTATCATTCATAGATTGCAATGACAACACTGATAGCTTATTATCATTAGTATTAAGGATGGGAGGGGGAAGGGGACGGCAGGAGGGGGTCCTGGGGGACATCATCTCCTAAGGGGCAAATGTTGCGGGATGGACATCCAAAGAAACAGGCAGACAAAGAGAAGGGCCAGGGAGGCAGCAGGGGCCAGGGGTGCTGCTGCTGAGGCTGGGACGAGCCTGCTCCAACCCAAGCCTCTGGTCAGTGTTGCCGACCTGCCCGCTGACCCCCGCCGGCTTCGCTCAGGGCCCCGGGGGGCGGCTGGGAAGGAGGTGGCCGGGGGACTCAGCCCGGAGGACAGGCAGGGGCTGGAGGGAAGGGTGCAACGTCCCTTCTAGCCTGAAGGAAAGCTGTGGTTTGCTCCGTCCTTTGTGTGGTGGAAAGCTCAGCCATTGCTCCTGCCGAGACCGTCAGGCACCCAACAGCTTTGTTGGGCGCCCCCTTGAAAGGAGCAACCTTTCCTCTCCTCTGCTCACACTTCTGCCACTGTGCATCCCTACAAACACATGCACCCTCACCAGACTGGCATGGAAAGATGATTTTTGGTTCCAGAGAGGCTTTGTGTTGGGTTGTCTGGCTGTGAGAGCCAGTAAAAAGACTTGGCTGACAGATGATGGGGAGGGCTACCAGCCTGCACAGCCATCCTCGTGATAACTCACAGCTCTGATTCATGGACAAAGTGGTCTATTAGACAGAGTCTGACTAAAAAAAAGTCATTTAATTGCCAGCCACTCAGTGATCCTGGCGGCTTTGGGTCAGCACCAGCAGGAGACACTCGGGCAGGGCTGCTCCATCAAGGTGTATTTCCTGGGTATAGCCTTAGAATATTGCACATCAGAGGGTTTGAGTGCACGTGCCCAGCTTAAGGGGGAAGGATGAATGCAAAGTACACCAAAATAAGGCTGCGGTGGTGGGCCATGAATGTCTCTTGGCAGTTGTGATCTACTGATCTTAAAATCAGCTTCTCTTTGCTCTGGTTTCAGAGGAAAGAGGTGTCCATAGTGCCTAAAGCCTCAAACATGGCCAAGGAGCATCCAGGCGATGGCAGAGTGAAGACGACAAAGAGCAAACCACAGATCTGCCTCTTTGCAGACCTTCAGCCTCATTCACAACACATGCCCTCTCCTTCCCGACTTACCCAGCTGCTTTTTTGCGCTTGTAATGCACCATGTCAGCTAACGGGATGAGTGACAGGAGAGCTTACTAGTGCCTCGTCTCATCTCCCCATCTGGCTGTGCCGACGTGTTCTCCTCTCTTTACTAAACCCCTCGGGAAGTCACCTAGCCCCCTCTCCACCACCCAAAGCTACACCTAACCAGCTCCTGCCAGCAACTGGCCCTACCTGTGCTCAGCAGATCCATGCTGGTGCCAGCCCTGGAGGACTACGGGATGGGCAGGAACAGAGTGATATGGCGCAAGGGTCAGCAGGCGATGACCCTGCCGTGCCTGGGAGATGCCACCACTGAGGGCAGCAAGAGGGGAAGGGGGACCAGCAGCGCCGCTCGGGCAGGAGGCAGGCGACGCTAACCCTGGGCTCCGAGGGCTTACTGAAGGGCAGATGAAGCCTTTTTCCCTCTGTCCTTGGATTTGACATCAGTGCCCACTGAGGAGACCGTGCTGCAAGCGCAGCTCCTGAGCAGCTGCCTGGCTCACGGAGGGGACCCAAATGCTTACTGGAACCCAAACAGGGAGCGCAGAAAACAGCGCCGTGGTTCTTTCAGTGCCAGGAGGGAGAAACGTTCAGGTTGGCAACACTGAGCTGGTCTGAGGCAGTTGCTGGAGGCAATGATGGGTGGCGGCGGGCTTTGGAGGGATGATAAGGTCTCCGACCCTCTCACCCTCATCAAAAGCGATGTGGGGAGAGAGACAGGTGGCCCCTGGCTCTCCAGCCACCCCCATCTCTCCCTGTCTCAGGGAACCAGGCAGGAGCACATGGGTGTCCCCAGCATCTCACCAAATGGCCCCATGGAAATGCAGAAAAACTAAAGCCAGCCTGAAGAGAGCAGGGAGCCTCCGGAGAGACCTGCCTCGCCTGCGGACACAGAAGTGGTTGGGGAAGCAGCCAGCTGAAGCGAGCAGCCCCTCCTCGCACAATTGCAGCTCCTCACGCCTCTGCTTTGTGTTCAGTTTTAAACCTGAGATCATTTGGTTTTGTCACATGTAGTTTGATTTAAAGATAGAAACGAACGACAAGAGGAGGAACAGGGGAAAGGGAAAGAAACCATGTGGACCCAGAAAAAGAAAAAAGCAACACTCCAAGGATGACACGGGACACAGACATGCACAAACAGAGACCCCTGAGGTATTAGCTTTGCAAACTAGTGCCAGATGAGGGAGAAAGCAAAGACAGCCGCAGGGAGAGATGTGCTTTGCCGTGGAGGCAGTTCCATGCCTACAGCTCCAGAAAGCAGCTCCTCAGCAAGCCTGATATTGGGGCTGGGGGCAAGAGCTTGGCTCCCCATTGGGATGGGGGGAAGCAGCCTCTGAAAATAAGTCTGTTGTGCCCCTCCACGTGCTTGCAGAGCTTTGAGTCCAGCTGGCTTGTCACCTGCTGGAAGGAGGGGAGCCGGCCCGGAGGGGAACAGGGCCAGAGGAATCCCAGCACCCGCAAGCACAGTCCCCGTGAGTTTCTCGAATGCAAAGCGAAGGATGGGGGAAACCTGAAAACCCACTGCCCCAAAGGGAAAACGGTGCCCATAGCTCCCAAGCACGGCAGCTGAGGCGAGGTGGAGCCAAGGGGCTGGGGCAGGCAGGCAAGGCACCCCCCAACAAGAAACCCCAACTATCGCCACCTCCCCTCCTCCGCTGCCTGCCCCCTCCCCGCGCAGCTGAAGGTGGCAGCCGGCACCCTTCCCTCCGCTTTGGGTGACTCCCTCCTCGCCCTCTCCAGCGAGGATGGGCAGCCCAGGGAGGAGAGGGGGGCACGGCTGTGGTGGGGTGACAGCCAGGATGGGGACAATGGCTGGGATGGGACGATGGCTGGGATGGGGGTGATGGCCGGGATGGGGATGAGGGGAAGCAAACATAGATCAAGGGGTGAAGAAGAGGCAGCAGCTTCCAGAAGAGTTTTCTGGCTCAGTTTGTGTTGTAAGAAGGTTTACGGTTTGCTTGTTCGCTTGTTCGTTTCTAGAAAAAGTGCCCAGAAGAGTCTCCTGTCCCCTTGTCGGTGTGCCCGGAGAGAAGGGGAGGAAAATCTTTGTTGTCGACAGGAGCTATAGAAGGAGCCACAGGCCTCAGATATTGCTTAGAAACTCGTATTTCAGATTTAAATACCATACACAGTAAAAATAGAGCTGAAAGTACCGCCCCACATTGTCTGCAAATCATTGCCAGAATGAACAGCTTCAATAAATTAAAAACAAAACAAAAAAATTGAAATATTATTTACGTCTCAATAAAAATCGCAGTAAAACCATTTACCTTTTCCTTTGTGTGTGTGTTTTCGGGTTTTTTTTCTTTATATTATATATAATATATATTTATATATGTATAGGGCTGCTCCAGTGCAGCATTTTTAGGATACTTAGCCAGAGAAACACGGGGAGCATGCTTAGTGCACCAGGGTGCCGGGAAGGGGCAGCCGTGGTCCCCCCCACGGGCGCTGCGCCCCATCCCTGCAGCCCAAATCACGACCCCTGCCCCTTCCCACTCAAATTTTAAGCCCAAGTTTCAAGCATGGGTCTCCGAGGGCTGGGACCCCCTGCGGATGTGGGGGGAGGACCGGGGTGGGTGCAAGAGGGACACTAAGCATCCGCCGTTATGTTTCCCGACTCTGGAAAGACTCGATCCGCCTTCGCTTTAGTTTCAACGCGTGCGCTCCCGAAAATGCACACGCGGATATAAATACTCCCCCCACAACCCCGATGCCCCCCTCCCCTCCCCTCTTCCCCCAGCTTAAATATCCCCCCGCCCCGTCCCTGTCCCCGCTCGCCAGGTGCCCCGGGTGGGTGTCAGGACACCTCGATGATCTCCATGCTGCCCGAAAAGCTGGACTGTTTGCTGATTTTCCCCAGCTCTTCCCGGGCCCTGCCCTCAGACATGGTCTCCTCGAACTCCATCTGGCAGCTCCTCCGCTTGAACTGCTTCTCGGCGCCAGCCTCCTCGTGCCAGCTGTGCCGCCCATCCCGCGGCTCGGCTCGCGCCTTGTCCCTCAGTCTGATCTCGCAGCCGCCCGCCACCCCGCCGCAGCCGAACGGCGGTGGGTACGGCCCGGCGCCGGCAAACAGGCCCCCGCCACTGCCACTGGTGCCGCCGGAGTCCACGCCGAAGTACCAGCCGGCCTCGCCGCAGGGCGTGCCGGGGGACTCCAGGTGCACCCCACTCCACGCGGCGGTGGTGGTGGTGGTGGCGGCGGTGGCGGTACCGGGAGTGGCGGCTGGCTGGCCGAGCCGCGGCGGCAGCCCGTCCTCAGCACCGGGGCTCTTGCGTGAGGCGCAGGACCCGCCGATGTTGAGGCTGAGCCCGTGGGCCGGCGAGCCCGCCGGGTGCCGGTGCTTCCGCCGCTGCCTCACCTTGGCCTCCAGCAGGAGGTCGGGGCCGCTCGGCCGGTCAGGGCTGTCCGCCCCTGGGGAGAAGGAGCCAAGGCCGCCGGGGCCTGAGGGGCTGTCCAGCTTGCAGAGTTTTGGGGTGTCCCCAGGGCCGGGGGGTCCAGGGGGTTCCTGCCGCAGGTTGGGGGAGTAGGCAGACTTGATGTCCAGGGAGAAGGAGCGTTTCAGGCGGTTGGTGTCCTGGATGCGCTCGGAGGAGAGGTGCAAGCCGTTGAGCCCCTGCTGCAGGGTGGTGGGCGACAGGACCTTCAGGGTCCCACCCTGCCGCTCAGGGTCACCGTTGGGGGACGCCGAGCCAGCGCCTCTTGGCACCTCCTCGGCCTTCTCTGAGGTAGGTGGTGGGGGATGCCGGCTGCCCTCAGCTGCCTCTGCGGGGTCCTGCTGGGCATCCCCCTCGCCCCGGTCGCCCTTGGACTTCAGGGCCTTGAGGAGCTTCAGGCTCCTCTCGTACTCCAGGAGTTGGCCCAGGAAGTTGAAGTTGGGCGAGATGGACGGGCGACGGTCCTTAACGAACCTGCCGAGAGGCACAGACAGCCCCGGTTGGTGCTCAGCCCTTCAGCAGCGCACGCCTACTCTCTCAGCCTCTTTGGGGAGAAGAGGCGTCATCCAGGACCTCCTGACCAGACCCTCCAAAAGAAAGTGGTCTTGGGGAACCACAGGGCCTTGCGATGCCTCAGGGGTAGAGCTGGGACTGCCTCCCCCTTCCATTTTACTGCTTCCAACCATTCCTCATTTCATGCACTTTATCAAGGGAGGTACGGTTTGGTTCTGCCAGGACTCAGCCAAGACAAGACAGAGCTGCCAGGAGCTCCCACCCTCTCCTTCTGGGCTCAGCCTGCTTTCCTTCCGTGGCATGAAGCATCCCAGCATAACCCCTCCCTGCCCTCTGGGGAAAACTCACCTGTAAGCATCATCTGATGACATACCCATGGTCTTCATGATGTAGGCGATGGCGATGGTGGCTGACCGGGAGATCCCAGCCAAGCAGTGCACGATCACCTGGCAGCTGGACACCTTGGCCTTGTCTGGAGCACGGCAGAGGAAACAGAGGAGAGCATCGATGCGGTCAGCGGTGGCGAGCAAAATGCCTGCAGCCTCCCTCCCCAACCCTCAACCCCTTTGTGCGAAAGGACCAGGGCTCCTGGGAGCAAGATCATCGAGGGCAGAAGAGTTCAGGTTTTGAAGGCTGAGAACTGGGGGGTCCGCAACAAAAGCTCACCAATGAATTCGATGGACTTGTCCAGCCAGGGAAGCAGCTTCTCACAGTAGTTGTCATTGACAGGAATGCGCATGAAGTGACTATCACAGATGAAGTCTGGCTTGGGACAGGAGTTGCTGGCGTTGAGGACATAGCTTATCCCATTCTGCGTCATCAAGTCCTGGTGGGAAAAAAGTGATCGAATGATCAACTGCGTTCAGCCAGCACCGAGTGCTGAAGATCAGCCTCGTCGTGCACTCCCTGCCTTTTCCCTGCCCAGTATTTTCTCTGTGGGTCTCCCACTGCTGCCTTGGCCTCATTGATGGCAGTACAGCAAAGACTATCTGAGAAGGTTGTGTCCATTTAGATGACACAGATTTGAACCTCATCAGATCTTTACCTTGGTCCAAGTAAGACTGGAGACACCCGGAAGGGGGTCCCAGCGACCCAGGAACCCCAGTATGAGAGTCATAGGAAAATACAAGAAAGCAAATCAGCAAAAACTCTGGCTGAAAGCTTTGGAAGTATCAGCTGAGGGAGAGAGGAGGCATCGCATCAACAAAGTGCAATGGGTCATGGGATGCACCCTATGTTAACCAGTGCCAACCCACGTCTTCGCTCCCAGACCCCACAGACACATCGGGAGTTCTCACAGACTTGTTAGTTGTTCACGGTTCTTCACCGTGACATCAGCTCTTGTGCTGGGACACAGGCAGGTGGCGAGGGGATCCCCCTCTTCCCTCCTCCTGACACTGGAGTGAACCTGGGCTGGTTTTCTGTGACTTTTCTGCTTTGGCCACCCAATGGCCATGATCACTGCCCATATTTCTGACTCAATAAAACGCAATGGCACGAGGGAGACCTTGGGTAAGTAGGGTCAGACAAAAAACTGCAATGAGGGGGTGAGCTTTGACCCGTCCCTCAGGGATGTACTGGGCGTGTACTGCTGCATCCACACTGACCTCCATTCTTCCCTCCCAGGGCTGTGGCCAGCTTCACCTGCTACATGCGATGCTGACACCAAATGCATGGCTCATCTGACCCCTGCCTCTTTCCCCGTCCCATCAGGTTGACTGTCACCTCTGCGGCTGGGGGAAGGTTGCTTATGAAAAATGGAGGAACATCTGTGCCGGCTGCTGGGTCTCAGTGCCTGGTCTACTGCATTCCAGGGAAGACCCAGAATTAAACAGGAGGAGAAAAAAAGGAGATAAAAGAGTCCTTCCACAGGTCAGAGTGCATGGAGCTGCCATGTGGGATCCCTCCTTCGGAAGGGGCTGAAGAAGGGAAGCATCACCCATGCACAGCTCCAGCCCTTGACCCTGCTCTGCTGCCTGTGAATAAGGCATCTTCTGGCCACATCGTAGGGATGGCAGAAAACACAGCTCCCAAAGATGAACAAAACCCTCTGAGGAGGTGGGGAGGGAAGGAAACCATCAAATCCCTGCCTGACACTGGCTCCTCGGGAGCCCGCACCGGGGTTTCGGCCCTGGCTCTCCAGCGGCCAGCTCCTGCCCGCCCCAGCAGGCTCTGCAGAGCCCGCCTCGCTCCGTGGAGCCAGCCCAGCTCCCGGGCTCACATTCTTGGCATTTTTCTCTTTCATTTCCTTCTACTCCCCGTATATAATTTCTCTCTCCCTCCTTTCTGTCTCCAACCCCCCCCTCCGGCATCGTGGTCCCTTTCCCCCCTCGCGAGGACGCCCGGCTGGCTCCCTCCTGCCCGCAGTAGGCAGGCGCCCAGCGGCAGTTCAGCTGCAATTTCTCTTTCTGTCTTCTCCCCGTTATTTTTTCTTTCAGCAAAATTCCTTCCCTGGCGTGACATCACAGCACAGCCCTCCCAGCACCTTTAAAAGGGCACTGTCCCTCTTTTTGCCTCTCCCCACAGCAAAACTTGGCTCATTTGGGGGCCTCCTGGGCAAGCCCCTGCCCCTGGCCAGCGCTGCCCACCCCACGCTGCCACGGCTGAACACGCCGGCTTGCTCCCGCTCCCTCTGGCTCCCAAGGGGATGGGAAGCTCGCTGAGATCCGTGTTATCTGGCAGCCTTGCTAGCGAGGTGGGGGGGTGCAAAGCTGGCTCCTGTCCCACATCTCCCTCCAGCTGCGGTAACGCCCGCTCCAAGCCCAGGTGTTTTCCCAGCCATGCTCCTCCTGCCCCTGACTTTGCTACAGGCACTCGGGAAGACCACCCCAAAGCTCATCAATATAAAGGAGTCACCCTGCGACCACCCTCCCTGGTTCCGCCAGGCTCTGCCTACGCACCCCCCTGCCCTCAGCCTCCTGGTAGGGTCAGACCAACCGCGCGTGGTCCTCCCACCGGGCGGCAGTCCTTACTGCCCTCACTCTTCTGCATGGGTGGGGTCCCGGATGGGACAGGGCAGACGTGTCCCCTCGGCAGGGCCGTACCTTGTTTAGGACGTCTTTTTGGGAGCCCAGGTAGAGATGCGGCAGGATGCGCGTGGGACCGACGTTGGCCACAGGCAAGCATGGCTGGGAGATGCTCATCGGCAGGATGGCAGCTGGCTTCCCCTCACAGAGGCCTGGGAAGCAGGACGAGAAGGTGGCAAAGCCTCCTGCAGAGAAAACGGGGTCATTGAGCTCACAGCAGCGAGGCCGAGGCCATCAGTACCTGGCGCCCCAAGGCCTGGGCTGGGGGCAAAGTGGTGATAGCCCTGCAACACTGAGAACGGAGCCCTGAGGAGCAAAAAGCCACCAGCCATTGCTAACCAGTAAAGATGTGTTGTGATGACCGTGCCACACACACAGAGAAAGGCATGCAGACCCAGCTCTGATTTTTATTGCTGCAGCTGGATGTTAACACGCGTGAGGCATCCCGCACCCCCTCGTGCTCTTTGCAACTTCATTCAGACAAACGACGGGAAGAGAAAGTCCTTTCCTTGGCTGCCTACTGCTCTGGGGACAACCAGGCCTGCTTTTCGATAGCAACACCCGCCAGGGCAGGGTGACGACAAGCAAGGTGCAAAAGCTCCCTGGGCTGGGGAGGTCAGCCCAAACCTTGCCGCAACAGCTATGCTTAGACATTGCGGTTTCTGAGTGATGCCCCCTCTGCCCAGCACTGCTGAGCCCATGATTTCCACCACATCGGGCTGGACCAGCACAGCGGTACCTGCAGGCCATTGCAGTTTTTCACGCTCTGACCTTACCGAATGTGACAGCAAGCAGTGCCCAATTTACTGCATCGAGCTGCTGGGCAGTCATACCCAGCCTGAGCATCTCGAAGCTCAATAATGAGAGAAAACCCCCAGCTGGGGCCACAGTAGGTGGCATCTGACAGCCAAAGCTATTGCCATGGTGTCTGGCACAGCCTAAACGTGAAGGAGTCCAGTCTCTAGCTCAAGCAGAGAGAGCACTGACTACTGACTTGAGCAGGGCAGCAAGCATTGCCCTGCCTGCACGGTGGGCAGCTCGGGGGGCTGGAAAACCCCCAGTGCTGTCGCACGTCCTGCATGGTTGCATGAGGCCACCAGTGATCCTGATGTGCTCTCGCTCACTGATTCTGTTGTCCAGGGTAGAGCTGGCTCTGGCTAGCGGTGGCCCAACCTCACTCCCCTCCAGCTGAGGACAGCTGGGTGGCAGCTTGGCGCAATGGAGAGGACCTTGGGTCAGATCAGCCCAACACGTCCTCCTGCAAGTTTTCCCAGTCATGTGAATGAGCAGATGCAGCTTGACATCACCCAAAGGGCAGAGAAGATTCTGGGGCTTGACCACCTTTGACTGTCAGAGGGACCAGGATGCCTCCATAAGATCCTTCTGAAAATCCAAGTCTCTGGACTCAGTCAGCATCATGGGAATCCCTGACCCATCTCCACAGCTAAATAAGATCTTTTAATAAGCCTTCGGTAATGATCTTTCCATTCAGTCTCTCTCCTCTTCAAAAGTGGGGCAACCTTGGCACATCCTCAGTTTACCTTCTCCAGCACCTTGCCAGCATTCCTGCTGGACTTATGGAGCACCCTCCCGGCTGCTGGTGTGGCACCCAAGCTCTGGCGGGGTATGACCGGTGCCGCAGACAACCCACCTCCCATATCTGGGAGGCGAAGCTGATGGAGAAGCCAGAACAGCACACAAAATCATGCTTGCACCACCCGGGAACACCCAAGGTCCTCCATCACCCTCCACCTCAGCAGCTCCTGGGGTCAGCTTCCACTGGCCCAAGAGGAAGGTATCCTCCAACCAACCTCTTTCCTCCCCTCTCGCCTTTTCCTGGCTGGCAGCTAACACAGCTCCCAGCTTCAAAACCTGGCCAAGCCACCAGGGGTAGAGTTAAAGCACCTTATCTTCTCCAGCACTTCCTTTTCTCTGGCTCCCTCCGAAATGACATCACCTCTCAACTGGGACATTAAGTCAGAGTATAAGCAGGAGGCCCAGGAGGCCCAGCACAGGTGTAGCACGGCTCCGGTTACTGCTCATCCCTGCGCTGTGTCCCCATTGCCAAGGAGTGTAAATCACCGGCCAGAGCCCTGCACGGACACACACGACCTCCCCGCTTCACCCCAAGCTTCAGCACATGCCACCGGTGCCTGGGGGATGCTGGAGCAGGAGGCAGAAGCTGCCGTACATGGCACTGAGTGCGGCGCAGATTCGACCCCTGTACTCATGCAAGACAACACGGGGATTTTTCCAAAGGCACCCGGCACATTTTTGGGGAGCAGAGTGCAGGCAAGCGCAGCCCCAGGGATCGATGCCTGCTCCGGTCCCCAGGCCCCCAGCCTCCTGCGCTCACTCACACCCGGCGGCAGCTCCACGTGCAGCTTCCATTGCTCTTTGAAGGCCGGGAGCGTGGGGTGATCTCACAGCTCAAGCAGGTCGGGGCATGCCGCTCTCTCCCCCTTGCCCGCCCCCGCTCGCCAGGCAGCAGCTCCTCTGCCAGCCCGGCCTGGGGAAGTCCGGGCAGGGGAGGCTGCAAAGCCGGCGGGGGTGTTTGCGGAGAGGGGCAGCAGCACCCTCGGCTGCGGTGCCTGCCCCGGCACGCTGCCAGCAACTGCAGGATGCTGGCACCTGAGATGATGCCTATAGCTCCCCACTCTTGTCCCAAGCACAGCCTCAACCCTGTGACTGGGAGCCCGGGCATGCTCCCATCCTGCCTGTCCTCGTTTCCCCCATGCCTGCAGCTGCTGAGGGCAGCCCGGGCTCGGGGGAAACCCTAGAGATGGGGCCGAGTACCCGATGCCATCCCAACCTCGAAGCAACGCTCACCCCACCCCGCACCGGCTGCTCTAGCATGCCTTTCATTTTTAGAAAGCAAAGCAGCTCTTCAAAACAATCCCAAAGGCAGTGAATGTCCCTGGCTGGGCTCCAACCGATACCTCGGCTTTCCCCCTCTTCCATTCCCCGGGCCACGGCTCCCAGCTTTTGCTGGGAGAGAGCGGCAGAGCCCCACAGGGTGAGGAGCCAGGGCAGCAATGGGTCTTTCTATCCTCTTTTATTCTCAGCGCCGGTGCTGGGAGCACCGTGTCTCTTGGCACATGGGGAATTAAGCTGAGGAAGGATCTGTACCTGAACGTGGAGCGGGTGCTTGGGGATCTCTGGTTTCCTTGTGATGCTCCCCTTGAGCCTGGCGAGGGCTTGCTGGGGAGGAGCTGGTCCCTGCAGGCACAGCCCAATGCTCTGCTCACATCTCCAGCATTCCTGAGGGCTCTCAAAACCATTCCTTGGAAAACCCAGTGCCTTCCTGTCTCCCACAGGCAGAGGTGGGCCCAGGAGGGGAGGGGGGCTGTTTGGGCACAGGGAAGCAGGCCAGAAGTGGGGACACCTTCACTGCTCCTGCTGAAGACGGAGGAAGAAGGAGCCAAGAACCAGCAACATGCAGGGCTCCGGGAGGGCTGGGAGGTGAAAATCACCCCCCACCTTTGGGGGGTTCATTCAGCAATGCCCCCAGAGACACAAACCCCCTTATCAGTGTCCCGCTTAAGGCAGGGCTGAAAAGGATCACAGCTTTTGGGAGGGAGAGGAGTGCTGCCAGCACCCCAGAGGAAAGAGGGAAACCGAGGCACGGGGTGTTGCAGCAACTTAGTGCCAGAAAAGTGCAACAACTGAAGCCTCATTTCTTCTCCCATCCCAGGCCTCACTCACGGGGTGCTGACTCCCCTTCTGCCTCCTGCTGCGCCCTGCAGAGACCCCTCTGGGTCAGCCCCCAGCCCTGCTCTGCATGGCCCTGGTGGCTAACAGAGGAGGGGGAAAAAAACCCCACAACTCTTCCCCATCCCCATCTTTGCCAGGCCCTCCCCTCTGCATATTTTCCAGCTGAACATCTATGACAACGTCCCAGAGAAACTGGATTTGCTGGGAGAACAGACACCACAGAGGGAAGGTGGCCAGCCGGGAAATCCTTCCCAAGCCCCATCCATCAGCCCAGAGGGAGAGGCCAGTAGCATCTTCGAAAAAGCTCCTGTAAGAGCAGCATTGCTGCAGCTGCTGGGGAGCCCTGCACCTTTCCCCCCTGAGCAGCAAACTGCAGGGTGAGGAGCCCCTCCGACACTCTCTCTTCGCAGCAGCAGCTGTGTGAGACCCTGAGATGGCTACAACCGAAACAAAAAGCCCCAGTGCTGGTGCGGGGCTGATGGGCATGGAAGGAGATCAGAAGGTGGAAGGAGAATGGTGCTGGACTGCTGAGCTGGGACCCTGCTGCACGTGGGACACTGGCAACTTCTCAGTTGCTTGCACCCCTCACCCTGCAAGCTGCCCTGGTCCCCTCTCTGCCAAGGCAGGGCAGCAGTAGTGGTGCAGGGAAGGTGACACAGAAGGGGACAAAGTCCTGGCTAGGGACAGGGATGTGGTATGGCATCATTTTCCTCCTGATGGTAAGCCCCAGCTTTGGGGATTTACAATTCCCTGAGTGCACAGGATCTTAGGGGAGATGGTGCTGGCGACAAAAGGGAGACACGGGGCACCTTAAGCAAGGCTAGCCCAGCTCCCTGCTGATCCCTGCGATCCTCCCTGCACCAAGGCCGTCTTCCTAGGCTGGAGGCATAAAGTGGAGACAGAGGAACAACCGGGCTTCAACACCCTCTCATGTCTTGCTCCGACGGCTGCAGGCTGCCCATTCATCTCCATCCCCGTGGACTCACCTCCTTCAGGCTCCCTTGGAACAACCCCACAGCTCTGGCCTCAGGTGCTGTGCCCCGCCAACTGCAAGAAGCTGCACACTTGCAAGAAGCAAGAAGATCCCCAGGGCACCTGCCTCACCCCAAAACCACTCTTCAGGAAAGCCCCATGCCTCCTGAACACTCCCAGCCCCACGAGTCCCGTAAATGCCCTCCCAGAGGCACACAGCAGCAGGGACATGCCCCGTTTGCCAGCCTCCCACGTGTGTAGAGGAGCACATCCAACCCAAAGCCCCGCAGCAGGCAACAGTGAAAAAGAGGTGACATGTCACCCCACTGTGCCATCAGCCCTGAGGAGGAGGGCCACAGGCAGAGCTGCGAACCCTCCCTGGGACAGCAGCTGCTGCACCCCACCTCCTCACACCAGCAGCTGGCAGGAGACCTGCCGAGGGTATTAAAGAGGCGGTTTATAGCCCACCCTCATTGCTCCCATAATGAGTGTTAAAGAGCAGCAGCCCGAGCTGCTCTGAGACCTGTTCCCCATGCAGGTGTTGGAGCTTTTGCAGCAGCCCATGGTCCTGCTGGTGGGTTTCACGCCTGGGCTCATGCTGGAGACCCTCTGCCCCCCTAAAGCTCCTGGCAGCCAAGGGGGCTGAGAGAGGTTGTGCTCTGCCCAGCTCTCATTAAAATGCCTGTGGTGGCTGACAGCCGCTGCCAGGGCGGCACGTGGCGAGGGGCAGCGGGGCATGCAAGCAAGCACGCGCCTCGGCTGCTGCTGGAGCAGCCACTGCACCGGCACGGCTCCCCCGCTGCTGTGCCGGCTCGGTGGCCGGGATGCCTGGATGCCCTCTCCTCATCACCTCAGTCCCCTGGGGATACGCTGCTCCCAGTGCCCCGACACATCCGTCCCCAAGTGTTAAACCACCTTGCTGAACTACGGCATGCCAAGAGACGACAGGAGCCGGGGGGGGGGGGGGGGGGGGGGGGGGGCGGGCGGGAGGCGGCCACGACGACACCTGCAAAACCCCAGCCCTTGCCTGCATCGGGCTCAGCCTTGGCAGGGCAGTGAGCCTGAGCATTCAGCCGAGCATCTCTGCAGCAGGTTGAATTGAAGGAAGGAAAGCAGAGGGGCCAAGCACACTGCACGTCGGCCCTCAGAACCGCGGGGAAAATCCCTCTTTGCAAAACGCTGTCTCCCTGGCTCTCTGCTGGGTGGGAGCCTGTCGGGGCCGGCAGCAAAGCCGGGCAGCATGATGAAACACCGCTTACTGCCACCCTTACTCACTGCGCTCCGGGAAGCTCCGGAGCTTTGTCAGCACTTCCCACTGCCTGGGATGTTTCTGGGATTTCCCCTTGCCTCCATCCTGGCTGTTCCCCTCCGGTGCTGCAGCCCCCGCTGCGTGTGCCCAGCCCCGCCGGGCTGGCGGTGCCCCGTGCAGGCAGCTGCCTGCTCTGCCCACCTGCCCGGTGCCAGCCGTGCTCCACCGCCCGGCCAACTCACCCTCCCCTGCGTGATGCTCTATACTTCCACCCGTCTCGATGCATCGGAGAGAGATGTCTGGTGCTCTCCTAGTCCCCGGCCCAGCCTCTGTGCCTTCACCCTCCCTTCACTTGGCACTAAATTTCATCACCCCGCTGCTGGCTCCTTTCCCCGCCCCCCCCCCCAGCAGCAGGGATGAGAAAACTGATGAATCAGCCCTATTATGGATTCATGTGAACTCCCCATTTCCCCTATGGTCACCCCGAAGAGCCTGTGCCCATCTGCTGCTACATTGCCTCGCTGCCACCCAAGCTGTGCCAGCTCCCCGGCCTCACAGGACCTCTCCCAGACCCCTCTCCCATTCTCCCAAGTGAGCAGAAAACATCCTTAAAAAAAAAGGAAAAGCGGCAGAAAGGAAGCCCTCCACCCACACAACCACGGACACACACTCCCCGAGCTGCCGGGCTTGATTTTCCTCTGGTGACTGTGCCTGCTTTGGACCAGCCTTACTGGTTCTAAGTAAAGAAAAATGTGTCATTTCCAGGAGCGACTTATTACTAATGACACCATCACCGGGTTATGTGCTTCATGCCACAAAAACCTGTCAAGCACTTTTAGCAGGCTCCCATTTTTAAGTGGTGATGGAGGGGAAGTTTCTTGATTCAACCATTCGGTAATCTAGGTCATTCCAGGCTCGGTGTATTTTTAAGCTGCTCCAGTTAATACCCCCTTCCTCTGCGTGCCCTTCACCCCGGCACCGGGAGCTGGAAACACCGCAATCCCCCTGGAAACACCGCAATCCCCCGTTCTGAAAGACCCTCCCGAAGATGGGCAGGCGGCACCGCGCTGCTGGAGCGAGATGGCTCCTGCGGGTGGCGGCGGGGGGCTGCGGGCGATCGTGCGCCCCTCACCCCCGGCCCCGCGGCCGCCCCCGGTCCGAGCCGCGATGGTGCCGGCAGGGCCCGCCGCGGCTCCCGCAGCCTTCCTCCTCCTCCTCCTCCTCCTCCTCCTCTTCTGCTCCGGCCGCGCCCTTGCCGAGCCTGCCTGGGTGGAGAGGGGTTCAGGGGACCCCGGGGCGGTTCCCCCCACCCTCAGCCAGGCAGCCCCTCACCTGCCTGGAGGAGCTGCCCCTTCCCTGCTGCTGCCTGCGGGACCGGGCTAGCCGCCTCCGCAAGCGCTTCCGCACGCTGCCCGCGGCTGGGAACCGGCGAGCGCTCGCCCCCCGCACGCTCGCCCCGCGCCCCCCGCACGCTCGCCCCGCGCCCCCCGCACGCTCGCCCGCTGCCTGCGCCCTTTGTACGCGCAGCCACCGCGCTGCGGTCCCCGCCGGGCGCTCGGCAGGAGCCACCCCCGACCCCCGGGCACAGCTCCCCCTTCCCCCGCCGCCCCCCTCGGAAGGAAAGGAGCCGGCCGGCTGACAAACCTCTCATGTCCCTGCTCTCCTTCATCCTCCGCACCCTTATTTTCAGCTTCATCTGCCCCTCGCGCATGTCTGGCCAAAACTGGTCCTCGGCGGGAGCGACCACCACATCCAGGGGCATCCAGGCAGCCGGGCTGCGCTCGGCGGCGCCGCTCGCCTCAGCAGAACACCAGCTGGCCGGCACGACCGCGCTAACAAGCCCCCCCCCCAAAGCCCCTCTGCGGCACAGCACCGCCAGCCCCCGGCCACAGCCCTCAGGCTGAAAAAATAAAAAGCACCAAAAAGTCAAAAAGCTGGAAACCGAGCGGGGCGGGGGGTCCCGGCGCAGCCCCCTTGCCCCGGCCGCCCTGCGCCTCGCCCGCCGCCGCGCAGTGAGCTCCGCCGGGCGCGCAGCGCTGCCGGGCCCGCCGCGCTCCCATAGCTAACGGGTCAGGCATGCGGCCGCATTCCTTACTCAGCGCACAGACACGCAGCGCCCGGCCTGACGCAGCCCTCGCTCCCCGCTTAAAGGCGCAACCACGGTTTTCTCGCCCGCCCCGAGCCCCCCCCCCCCCCCGCCCCCGCAGCCCCCGGTCGAGAGGGATGGCTGGATTTGGCCCCGCGGAGCTAACGTGGGGACGGGGACTTAGAGGGAGGCAGCTACCCCACACCTCTTTTAGCACCAGTCAGGGTGGTGGGTGATCAAACCCCCAAGAAGGAGGGGGGATGCAGTCCCGCTCTCCATCCCTGCTGCCCCCCGGCCGGTGACCGGCATCCTCTGGCTGTGCCCCATGCCCACCACCACTCCTGGCCATACCGATGTGCATCCCCTGGGGTACGTTTAACTCTGATCCCCAGCCCCGGGAAGAGCAATGCCACAATCTCAGGTTCCCCAAGGAGGAAACTGAGGCACAAAAGATTAAATAACTTCTCCAGGGCTCTCTGCTGCAGGGCAGAGCTCGGGACCAGGGTCCCTACCCATCAGCTCATCTTTCCTCTTGATGCCTCCAAGGAGAGCATCACCCAGGAGGGATGCTCATGCTGGAGTCATTTCAAACAGCTGGAGGCAGACAGCCCCCAACAGCTGGCAGGGAATGGGGCTGGCACTGGGCTGCTCACGCCTGTGTGTGGCCACATCTTATGGAGGTATGTGCCCAGTCCCAGTGCCACAGGGCTGTGCTCTGGAGGAGATGCACCCTCCACCAAAGCCTTCTCAGTGCAGAAGTCCAGCAAGACAAGACATGTAGGAATGGGCTTTCCCAGTCCTGCTGGGGTCTATCCATCAGCAGTGGCTTCTGAAGCAGGTGGGGGCCTTTCTTCTTTGCATTTGTCCTGGGGGAGAGAATTACTTGTGTCCCCCTTTCCTACCCGTGGGACTCCTTAATACGTCTCCACCACGTTTATTGGTCTAAGCCCAAGCCTCCAGAAAATCATTCAGGATTATAGCAAGCAGAGGAGCGAGGCGGGGAAGGGGTGGGGGGTGGGGGGGATGTATTGTGCCTTTGAAAATCTGAAGCTTTACAGGCTGAAAAACCCCAGGCTGAGCCATATGTGAGTGACTTCAGTGTTTTTCCTTTGAATGACATCACATGAGATGAGGTCATTGGCATTAACTAAGTGCTCTCCCGCACCCCACCCCCCACCCCGAGCGGAGCCAGCCTCCTAATGAGCCTTGTTGTTGTAACAAATATGGTTTGATTATTATCAGATGTGGGTCAGAGGTTGGATAAAATTCAAAGCGTGCTCCAACTAGGCTGGAAGAGAGAGGAGCAGCCTTCCCCCAAGAGCTGTGCTTGGGAAGTGGCTCTCACAGCAGCTCTGCAGGGGGGCTGTGGTTCCCTACATTTGCCACCTCTGTCCCTGTGAGGGAGGGCGCGTGAAGTTGGTGGCCAGTGCCAATGGCTCCCAGCGTGGAGATGCCTCCATCTCCTACCGCTGCTGCACCAGCAGTGCTCTACCCATGCTCTACCCAGGCGATTCAGCTGCAACCTGCTCCGTTGGCTGTGGTGGGGGCTCTGCTGGCGTGGAAACCATCGGTGGGTTGTGCAGGGGCAGCAGCTGGCTGCTCTGTGCCAGCCAAGGGGGAGGCTGCAGGAAGCACGTGGTGAATTAGGGGGTGCAATCATCAACCTGCCCCCGACCCAGCAGTACAGAAGCATGCATTTGCCTTCCCTCGCTGCATTGTGGTTGCCTGACTCCCTTAGGTCTGCAAGACCCTGCAGCACAAGTTATTTTGGTACTGACAGGCTCCTTCAGGATGTGTTTGGACTGAGTTTTCAGTTTAGGGCTGCTGGCAGCCCCAGCTGGGGAGCTGGGCATGACACCACCAAGCAGCCCTTGATGCAGGAGGCTCACCGGTATCTCACATCCCTCTGCCCCTCAGTAAAAGACAAGCGAGCACAGGTAGTCAGCAACCCCTTCCTCAACCCGCATGAGGTCCAGCCCACGGAGATGCCATCTGCAGCCACCACTTCCCAGGCAGAATCCTCCCCCCCACTCCCTCCCCACCTTCTCTGCTCCTTTGCCAGGACCAGGGTAAGGTTTGGGAGCTGGCACCGGCGTAGGGGAAAGCTGTCAAGTAGAGAGAAAAAAGGCAACACCCATAGTGCAGCAATACATGCCGTGTCATCAGCTGCTGCCCCTTGGCCCCTGCCCACAGGTGCTCCTCCCGGCCAGGCTGTCACCCATGCTGCCTCCAGCCCCTATTTAGCAGACAGAGATGCATCACCTGGGGAGAGATGCCCAGCCTGGCCTTGCTTTCATTGCCACAGCACCCGCTGGCAAAAAAGCATTGCTGCAAGGGGTCTGACAGACTCACAAAACCCGCCTGCAGAAGCAGCAGCAGAACGAGCCCCTGTTCAGCACCTACGTGCCCATCATGACAGTACCTATAGCCTGGCAAGAGCACAGCGACGCAGTGGCCAGCAGTTCCTCTCTCCACTCAGTGCCGGGACCTTATATGCCAGCGCTGACCTCCTGCACGCGTGCGGTGCAGGCCCAGGGAAAGGGGCAGGCAGGTTTCTCAAAAGGAAGGAAACCATAACTGGGCAGCGGCTCCTGCCCATCGGGATCTCTGACTGGGGAAGCTGCCTTCCGTCGGCTTTCCAGAAATGAGAAATGAAATGACATGATGGTTTTGTAAGTCTTGGCAACCAGAGGGCTGCTCTTCCCTAAGTCCCTTCTCCTCCATCCCTCTCTGCCTTTGGCCCTTTTGCTCGCCTTTTCTGGGTCTGACAGCTAAAAACGCAGCCAGAGGGGGAGGGGAAGCTCCTCGGGGTAATTATAGAATCGGGAAAACAAGTTGTCTGACGACAGCGTTGCTAAACAGGGAGGTTTAGAGCATAGGTCTGGAATACAATCAGCTCGCACATACGTGACCTGGCTTAACCCCTCCCAGGGATGCAGCCGCTGGTCCAGCCGGGGCCAAAACGCTCCCAGGCATCTCCCAGTCGTGGTGGAGGGTGGGAAGGGGGCACCTCACCCCAACACCACACCTCGGCTGTGGAGACTGGGAGTGCTCCCTAGAACCACGCTGGGCTGGGTGGCTAGGGTTGGATGCCAGCACCCACTGGATGCGGGCTGGAAGGGTGAGAAAACACGGTCCTGCCCTGGCCAAAGCGGTCCTGGGCGGCTTTGCTGCAGGAAGGAAACTCCTCCGGTGCCATGGACCCAGGGGTGTCCTGTGCAAGAGGGAAGGAGGTTCGGCGAGTTACCTAAACCTCCAGGGCTGTCAAAATCAGAAACCATGGTGTTACCATTTGGTTTCTACAAAAAGCACCTCTCCTCCTAGGCGGGCAATAGTGCCCTACCTCCAGCGCTCTGGACAGGTAGAGCAAAGCATCGCCACAGGTCATCCCGCTGCGCCCACCACCTACGGCCTCAGAAAAGCTGAGCATAACCCCCTCCACAGCACTTCTTACCCTTCTTCTGCTCCTGAGCACAACCAGGATCCCCATCCACATTATTTGCAAAGCTGGTTCTTCCAAACTCCCATATGTGGGAGAAGCATGAGAGAGCCACGCGAGCACTCCTCCCCACCTCACCCCACCCCTGCACCCTCTTTACTCATACCCGCACTCCTGCCAGCCAGGGATCTCCTTTTGGTTCCTCATGGTACGCTATGGGATGGAGATGTCCACGGGTGGGCAGAGGTGCTTGTGGGACAGAGACAGTCATTAGACTTTAGGAGAAAAACTTGTGGGTACATCTGATGGATTCACGCTAATAAGTCCCCAAGTGCTCTTGCAGTCTGAGGGTGCCTGAACTAGCCCTAACCTGACCTACACGTGCATCTTCAGGCCCATGTATCGAGCAGAGGCTCTGCTGGAGTCGGCGGACAAAGTCCACCAGTTAGTGCATCCCACACGTGCTGTATGCCCGGGAGACACGCTCACACACCAAAGCCGTCAGATGAAATCGCAACGCTGTCCCAGAGCGGGCGGTGAGGAAGGTGACCATCAAATAACCAGCTGCAGTGGAGTCCTGCTGGCCCACTCCTGCCAGCTTCTGACTGATGACCAAAGCCTGGGTGTTCGGGGTATTTTCTTTCTTAAGTTTTAAATTATTTTTTCCTTACATCGGGTTTGTAAAGACACCTCAGTCCTGGTTCTGGATCCTGCTAAGCTTTTAGCTTCAGCACCAGCCATGACAAGCTTTGCAGATTGTTTTGTATTTCTGCTGCCTTTTGGATACACATGCCGACTCCAGCCCCTGCAACTGGCTAAAAGCAAGTTCCCTCTGCTCTGCCCTGCCTATGTGCTGCTTTTGCACCTGCCTAGCTCGCCTTCTTTCATTCATCTTCTCTTTTCCTCTAAAACAGCCCCAGCCCAACATTTTTTCAAGCGGTGCAGGCAGCAACGGAGGTGTGATGCTGGCATGTGGCATCTCACCAACATGACATGTAAAAGCATCATGGTATTTTCAGCCAAGGATGAGCAAAGTCACATTCAGCTGCCCTGAAGTTTAACCTCCTTTTAGGACTGCCCTATGCAAAAAAACCACCCCTCCAACAACCAACAATAAAACAAAACAAAAAAAAAAAAACTTTTTCTTTTTTTATTAAAATTATCTGTTCCTGAGTCCTTGTTTCCCAAATAATTCCAGCCAGTGCTGAACCCACTCACGGCCGGGCAGCCCAAGTCAGCTCCCGCAATGGAAACCCCCTTTCTTTTCTCACTACATTTTGGCCACTCTGAAGTCACCTGCCTTTGGTAGATTCCCCTGAAATCCCCCAAATCTCAGCCCCCTCCAGATCACCGCCACCACGCAATCACAGCTCTCGCTGGCCGTGCTGGTGGCTGCGGCGCTGCCGGGCTGGAGAGGACCTAGGTGATGGCCAGCGCTGCCAAGGCCAGCCTGCTCACCGAGGAGGAGGATGGCGAGTGGAAGGCTGGGAGGGATTTCTCGCTGATGATATTGTTACATTCTTTCCGAATCCTGGGAGTAAACAGACGCTCCAAATTTAGAAAGAACAGGACTGGAAAATTTAAACATTCCTTGAAGAATTGGTACAAAAGGCGGGGGGGGGAGTGGGGGGTGTGGGGGGGCTGAAGATGATCTCACACTCACTCCCGAGCCAGATGAAAAGCTCATGACTCCAGCTCAGAAGGCGAGGGGCCTGTTTCAGGTCGGAGCGTGATATCGCACTGATAAAGCTCCCCGGGCGCACGAGACCACAACGAGAAGAGCCTCCGCTGTGCGAGGGGGTCCCACCTTTGGCAGTCGGGTGGGGGGACCACCCTGCTGACCACCCCGCCAGCCCGGGTCCACCTCCAGCCGGCAGCCAGCTTTGGGCACAGGACCACCTGGCTCAAGGACCAGGAGCAGGGGCAGGATGGGTGCCTGAGCATCATCTGGCCGAGCATCCCAAGCCCTCAGCTGTCGCTTCTAGCCACTGAATGGGAGCAAAGGGACATCTCCCCACCCTGTGCCATAGCTGGACAAACAGAGAGGAGCTGGTGAAGCTCAGCACCCAGCAGCTCAGCACCGTGCTACGGCCCTGGCCAGGCTCCAATACAAGAGCTGGCACGCGGGAGCCATCAGGGAGTGATGGAGCCAGACCGCTGCTGCTGCTTCATAAACAGATAATGGCTGTTAATAAAAACCAAGTGGGAGTTTGCACAGGGATAAAAGAAGGTGGGGGGGGGGGGGAGGGGGAGCAAAGTGGGGGGAAAAAAGAAAAGCAAAGAAAAAAAGCAAAAAAAAAGCAAAAAATAAAGCAAAAAAGCGAGCGTTTGTGCTGAAGTAAACAAAGGTTAAAGAACAGTCAGGCTCCTGCAGGAATAGCAGAGCTGGGCTGGGAGGGAGGGAGGGGGCATTACGTAATGCAGGAAAAATGTTGGCTCCATTCAGTTTTCCACCACTTCATGTGATGTCAGGAAAACCATATAAATCAACAGTCTTTCTGCTCCCACGGATGGAGGGCAGCAAGCAGCACTATTTATACTTACACAATTAAAAAAAAAAAAAAAAAAAAAAGGAAAAAAGAAGAGAAGCTGAATATTTCCAAGACTGGGAATAATTGACTCAGATTCCTCCTTCCCAGCCCGCTGGAATTGCTACTTCTGGACTGTTAACCCTTGACGGGTCCCTGCTGCCACTCCTGCCACTCCCAGCTCCCCCGTCCTTGCCCATCAGCTGCTTCAAGGGTCTGAGGGACGATGGGCTGGAGGTGACCAAGAACGGCCAAGCACCCAAGCGTGGCGTTTGCACGAGGTGGGGACACCGAGGCAAGGGTGCGTGTCACACCTGCAGGGGCTCAGGAGAGCTGGGGAGCATCGAGGGGCTGCCTAGTGTGCCCACACCGGATTGGGGACCCACAGGACGGGGTTCCCTGGGGTGCTGGCATCCATTTAGGGACAGGCTGAGATTGCAGGACAGGACCCTGAGATTTCAGCAGCCCTTGCCAGCCCGACTGCCCCTGGGGTCACAAGCCACCTCTGGGAAGGACCCAGGCACCTCTCCTGGGACACAGGATGGGCTGGGGTGGGACAAGGTGCCTGAGCCTGGAGCAGACAGATCGAGGGGTTAAATCCCACCAGGGCGAGGGGTCAGGATCAGGCCCAGGCACACATCCTGCCCCAGACCTCCCAAGCACTGCGGAGCTGCCTCTCAAACCAGGGGGCTGCTGCCCAGCTGCAGGCAGGAGGGAGTGCTGCCTGCCGCCCCGCGTGCCCAGCCGCCCCCGATGCTCCGCAGCTGCTTCCAGTCACGATTTCCATGCAGAACGCCGCCGCCATGACCCAGTGTTCCACATTTTGGTTCCCGTTTTTTCTACCTGCTGGTGGCCCATCTTCCACATCAGCTTTGCCTGTGCCTACCACCGCCATGCTGCTGCACAGGGGTCTGGGCTCCCGCAGCCCAGGGGGATGGAAATGTCTGCCCTGAAGATGGAGGATGCATGTGCCCCCATGGGGTGCAGGTTTGCTCGTGGGGGGCTCAGCTGATGGCCCAGGGGGGTGGCAAGCTGCCGGTGTCACCCAGCATGGGGCACGCCATGCATGCGGCTGGGGTGCACCGGGGGTCCCCCAAGCCTCCCCTCACTTTCCCAGGGAGGACGCGGCTCCGGGGCTTTCAGGACCACCTCATTCAGCCCCATCCCTGCTTCAGGAGGACTCAGGGGTGGGGGTCTGCAGCCAGCATATAGCACTGCCCCTCACTCAGCCCTGGGGGAGCGGCGTTGGGTTGGGGGTGCCAGGGTCACACTGCGAAGGCTGTTTCCTGATCCATCCTGGTGACTATGCAGGTTCCTGCCCAGACGTGACCAAAGCCACCTACTCCTCCTCCTGCACCATGTGCCAAGCCTGTTTACACCGCGCCGACCTTGGAGCCACAGGCACAGCTGCCGGGGTGGGCCAGGGGCTGCTGTGGAAGCCCATAGCAGCATCCTCCAGCACTGGCCTCAGCAGAGCTGCTGCAACTCAGGCCACGTTAATTAGCTTTATTGTGATTTCGTTTAGTCTCTGCTTGCCTTTGAAACCCTTGAACCAGGGGGTTTATTCCCGCTATTTCTCTGCTCTGTTCTCCCCAACACGAAGCAGCTCTAACTCAAAGCAGCTCCCTGAATGCCACTTGCTGTGCCACCCTGCCCATCACAACCACACCTTCCCAGGGTCTGTCATGCTGCTGGATTTGCAGGGGCAGCTGCCCTCCATCGCTGTGACACTCTGGGGACACAGAGGTCGGTACCCTCTGCCTCAGCCCCAAAGCTGCACCCTGTTGCCACAGGATGAGGACAGGCCTGGGGAGCCGAGGATCCCCATCTCCGTGCTTCTGGTGCTGTCGAGGAGCCTGGATGAGTTCAGCAGGACCAAGGGGCTGGGGGGGGGGGCGGGGCGGGGGGGCAGCGCCTGCCCACGCCTCCGTGGGCAGAAAGCTTGGAGGTGGGCAGCCAGCCAGGCAGACACCCGGCTGTCCTGGCCACGGGGAATTAAAGGCAGCTTTAACTCTCCCTTCAGCAGCTCGTGACTCTTTCTCCTCCTTTCTGCTGGGCTGGAGAGTTTCATTCATCAGTCGCCTGCCTCCCATTTTGCTCTGTGAGAGGGCTGTAATTAGGGCAGCGCGTGCCTCCTCCTGCCTCTGTGCTCGTGCCTGGGGAGCATCATCTCCAGCAGACCCTGACTCACCCAGTGATGACCCTCTGCCCCTCTTCCCCTTCCCAGCACATCCACGTATCTCCTCTCCTGCCCTCCCTTTAACAGCAGTGAGAGCTCCCGAACCGGGTCTGGCCCTTGGCACGTTCACCGGGGATGAAGCAGCGTGGGGATGTAAGAACGAAGGGCAGCTTTCGGATGGCTGGATCCATGCCACCATGATCCCTCCACAACCTCCTCTCTCATTCACCCTGGTGCTGGATGCAGCGGTGGAGAGCTGGACAGCACAAGGAATGAATGCACAGGGAGGACCCAGCAATGCCAGCGTGGCTTGAGCCTCCTCGGCATGCGTGTGAGGCTGCCCTCTGCCACCACGGCCACCGGTGGCCAGGAAATGCAGATGGACATGTGTGGCCATGGCTCCGTAACTTCAGACTAAGGGGTAAGAGTGCCAGGTGAAGTGGTAACCCAGGGCTCCTACCTGTGAGGATGGAGACACTGTGGAAACAGCTATCCAGCTTGCCCAGGAGGATGGAGAGGAAGCTGTCAGCAGCCAAGCCGGTCACATCCCGCGTGCTCTGGTCATAGACCACCACGTCCTGGTGCTCCTCTGCCTCCACCTGCAGCAGAACAGCAAAAACTGGGTGTCAGAGAAATAGGCTGAGCACTGAGGAGAATGCTGCCCACACCACCATGGGAAGCAAAGCTGAATTTACCGGTCACACAGCAGGAGACCCCAGCTCCACAGCATCCGCACCAGCTGGCTTCACTCACCAAATGGAGGGTCCAGCCAGGCTGGGACTCCGCTCCATGGCTACAGGCAAGCGTGTCAGCACAGATGCTGCAGGAGCAGCCCCACCAACCATGAGCGCTTCTGAGCATCCTGCCCCAGACAGCATCACCCTCTGCTTGCCATTACTTAACCGCATCCCAGAAGTCGCCCTGACTTCATTCACCATCTCCTCCCCACCAAACCTTTGCCCTCAGATACTCCTCTGCAGCCTGGCTGGTGCCAGGGGATTTGGGGGTGGTTCTGCAGGCAGGGGTGCTCCCAGCACAGCCCTTGTACTGCGGCTGGAGCGAGCGGGGCTGGAGCAACAGCTCTGCAGGGCAGTCTGGGGACACCGAGCCCAGCACAGTAACACCTTTGTAGGCACTGCCCCTCTGGAAGCTCAACCCAAACCTGCCAATCACCCCTGTGGGCTGAAGAAGGGGGAAAACCTCTTCTTTAGCTCAGTGCGCATTCAGGGAGATGCTCTTTCTTCCTTCTGTAATGCATGGCGGGGCCAGCACACTGCAGAGATGCGCTGGGGAGGGGGAAAGGAGCTCCTGGGCTGCTCTGACATGCCTCTCATGCCACAAACAGCACCCAGCCCTGCTGCCCGCTGCTGCAGGGCCTCCCGGGTGGGTGAGGTGGGGGGGTACCCCGCAGGCAGGCAGCTGGCTGCAGGCAGGAGTCCCCCCAGCCTGGTGATGGCTGGATTGCAGCGAGAGCACTCAAGGCGCAGCTGGCCGTTCCTACACCTACCTGAAGGTCCATGCATTAAAAGAAGATAAAAATCCTGGCAGAGGCACGGCTCAGCGCATCTGCTGAATAGTCGGGCGGATGGCACACGCCTGCCTTGTGAGTGCCTGCCCTCCCAGCCGGCCGGGTAAGGCGCATCCATCACGGCGTGGGAGGAGGCGGCGGCAGCGGCAGGCAAGGAAGGAGGGTCTGCACCTCTAAGCTCCTCTCTCCTCTGGCTTGTGTTGGAGCTGCCCATCGCCCACCACCTGCCTGGCCCTCTCCAAAATCTCTTTAGGAGACCACTTGAACTAGGAACCACTCATGGACACCCGCCTCCTTTTGCTGTCTCGCTGCCATGCCCTATCTTTACCAGCAAAACAGATTTGCTCTGGGTTGCTGTCGATACTAATGCTGCTCTCACACACTGCTGCAGGTGCTTCCCTGCTCGGCAACGTGAGTGCCATCCAAATAAAACTGCAGGGCACACTGATTTAGCTGAGCTCATCACGTCTCCTCGCCGCAGCGGAAGGACAGCCCCACACCAACAGAAATCCCTGCCGGGGCACCACGTGCAGCTCTGCTCTAGGAAGTGGGGGCTCAAAGGAGCCAGACCAGCACAAGGCACTGGGGAGCAAAACTGGCCCCACAGGTCAGCAGGATGATGAGAGGGCTGAAAAGGCAGCGGTGGGATGAGAGGGCAGAGAAAAGGATGCAGGAATTTTAAAATAAGACACCGAAAAATGACCGAAGCCACCTGGGGGCAAGCCAGCTGAGGATCTACCCCAGCATCATTTCGTTGGCCACCCCTGAAGCAGGACTTCTGCAGGCGGCCATCCCAAGCACAGCTGGAGGGAAGCACGGCGGCTGCCGAGCCAGCTCGGAGCCAGGAGCCTGCCAGTCCTTAGCAGGGCCGCTATCCCTTCAAGCCCCCCTATCATGCCATTAGCACATGTCAAAACCCCAGTCCCCAGCCTGAAGCCCCACACCAGCGAAAGCATCTCCCACAAAAGCACGGTGAGGTGGGGACCGAGCTGTGGCAGGGCAGGGGCTCATCCTGGCTGGGCGGTCCAGGCCAGGGTGGCTGCAGTGGAGATACCAGCTCTGGCCAAGCAGAATTATCCCATGTGGATAACTGGCTAGCTGAAAAGGGTCACATAGACATAGTCCAGCTGGCTGGACAAAAATGCACATCGCTCTCATCTTATCTGAAGCAAAGCAAAAATATAACAGGAAGATTGCGGTGGGAAAAGAATGTTGCAGGTGGGAACAGATAACTACAGAAGAGAAACTCGGGGCAGGCTTGGTATTTAGGCAACTAACCAATAATGAGCTTAACTTTTGTAATATGTATGAGCTAATTATAACAAGGCATAAAAGGTGACTGTAAGGTACAATAAACGAAGTCTGCTGATCACTCATATTGAGCGACTGTGTCTTCCCTCCGTCGCGACAATCCCACAATAGGATTTAGTGTTCCCTCTGCATGGGGAGGCTTTGTTTGGGCCGTTACTGCAGGGTTGCTGAGCGACGGCAGAGATGTGCGACACGGTTTACATCTTATTAAAGTTATAAGGTTTCACTCAATGTAAATGCCAAACAAGCACTGGCCTTGCATGGCCTGGCTGCAGAAAATAAATACGCTGCTTGCTGGGGCGAGGATGCCTGCAGGAGGGTCCTGAGGAGCCCTTGTGGAGCACACAAGGAGCCCACACCGGCATCCCAGCTCCTCGCTACAAAGGAAAATGAGAGGGAGATGTTCAATGGGGTCCACAGGTCTCCCATTAACCTCATGTACTCCAGATACGCCAGGGGAGGCACAGCCCCATCTCTGGCCTTAAACATAGGGAGGTTAAAAGCTAACTGGGGCAGAGGCAGAGGGTAAAGCTGAAGAGATGCTCAGGGCCAGATTCCTGCCTCTTCCAGCTGCTGGCATAGGGCAGTGGCACAGCTGGCAACAGGGGAGTCCTCCTGAGGAGCAGCACCTCCATGGTGGGAGCTCTCCCATGGGGGCTGCCCATCACCCCAAGGATGCTGAAGTAACCAAACCCCCAGACATCACCCTCCAGAAAGGGTCCCCAAACCCAGCCAGCAAGGGACGGCAGGGCCAAGGCGCAGCAAGTCGTTTGGCCCCAAGCAGGTGTTGAGTGAGGCTTGCAAACCCATGCACGCCTTTGAAAAGCTGCTGGCCCACCCCAGCGCTGGAGGTGAGCCAGGGCATCTCCCTGGGGACAACCTTCCTCCCTGCCAGAACCTCGGCTGGTGGGGGGGATGGCTAGCCCAGAGCAGGGACCACCCGGCCAACAGCTCCAACCAAATCCCAGCTGAGACCATCCATTGCCTTCCCACCCGGCCCAGTGCTCACCACCACCACCCTCCCCAGCTCTGGCTGCAGGTAACTCCCTTAGGGACATCTGTTCCTGGGGCACTGGGTGGTTCAGCGTGGTCTGGGTCCCTGCTCCGCCTCTCTCCCGCCGAGCAGGGATGATAATGCTCTACAGGTGATCCAGGCTAAGATAAGAGCGAGCTATTCTTATTATCCCAATTACTACCGACATCTCAGTCACATATTGTTTCAAAACACAGTGAATCACCCCACTGAAATAACAGGGCTTCCATCAACATAAAGAGCAGCCAGGCACACGGCTCAAAAATAAGCCCCGGCTTTCCCTCAAGCAAAACAGCTGCTTGCAGAGCCATGCTCCTAACGCAAATAAATAAATATTCCCATCGCCTGAAGAGACCCTTGTCATGCCTCAGACTGCGGCTATAGCTGCTCTAGAGATAGCTACATTTCAGGAAGCAAGAAGAGGTTGAGAGGTGGAAAGACTTTCCAGGGGGATCTTGAAGAAGCGAAAATTTCAACATTTCCCTCAAGAAATGCTAGTGAAAACCCCAGGCAGGAATTTCCCACAACCTCTGCCCCAAAAACTGCACTGAGGAGCTGAATTATTTCAGTTATTGGAATTTATTATTGGGAGAATTTATTATTGTTAGTATTGGGAGAAGGGTTCAAAAACAAAACCAGAGCAGTACATTGGTACCATTTTTGTGTGGAAGGAGCCTATTACCAGTTGGGAAATGAATTGCTGCAGCAGTTTTTCCCAGCTCAGGCGCCATGGGAAGATAGCACACAACAGGGCTTGGGAGCAGTGGCTTAGCTCTGCCCACCATCGCAGGCATCTTTCACGGAAAAAAGAAAGGGAGGTTTATTTTCCCCATTTCTTCTTTCCTACAAAATGGTCCTTCCCTTTCCTTGCCCCAAAAAAGCCAGGAGCTGCTGCTATCCAGCAGCATCGCTCCAAACTAGCATCCAGAAGCGCCGTTAACGGTACCTTTCCTGAGCGGCGGTACGGAAAGCAGGTGCAAGCCCTGGGAAACCCGACTTCGGCAGCCGCTGAGCCCCGCTGCCTGCACGCTGGCGGGGGAGCGGAGCGGGGGGCCAGGTGGGATCGCCGGGAAGCTTTGCCCCGTGCCAGCCCCAGCCTCCTTCCCCAAACCGCGATGGCACCGCCGAGCCGGGATGCGCAGGTCAAGCTCTTTGTGCCGGGCAGCCGAGGGGCAGCGGGATGAGGGGGGGGCTCAGGCTGCCCCTGCCCTGCCCGGGCAGCCCCCCACCGCTGCCAGCCGCCTTTGTCTGGCAGCCCGGCCGGCCGGGAGCAGGAAACAGGAGGCGGGCGGGGGGCCCTCGGGAGGAATAATGGGGCCGGACAATCGCACCACTGATGTCACCCTTCCTGCCATCTGCTCCCAACGCCAGCCGTGCCCCCCGCTCCGGCCCCCGCCTCCCCCGGCCCCGGGGCGGGGAGCCAGGGGCAGAGAAGGGCCCGGGGGGTGGCAGCTACGCCAGGTGGGGGCAGAGAGACCGTACGGGGGCGACAGGGGCCCGAACCGGCCGCCAGCATCGCCCCCGAGGGCCTGCGCCCTCCCGGCAGCACAGCGCGTGGATTGCGGGGGGGTCCCAAAACGCGACCACCACCCAAGCGGCTTGAAACCGGGGGCACGGGGGAGGGGGAACGGGGGAGAGGAGAGCTCGGCACCGCGGGGTGCCAACACCCAGGTGTGCGCACAAAGGCTCGGACGCTGCGAGCCGCGGCCCTGGGCACAGCGTGTGTGTCCCCCGGCCCGCCGCGGCCCGCCAGGGCAAGCGGCCGAACTCACACGGGGGTCCCGGACTCGTTACTGCCGGCTGCCAGAGCCGGGGCGGGGGGAGCACGGGGCGGGGGGCACGGTGCCTCCTGCCCGCGGGGGCACTGGGGGGGACTTCGCCTGTACTGGGAAGGGGAAGGGGGGAAAAGGGGAGGGGGAAAAGGGGAGGGGGAAAAGGGAAGGGGGAAAAGGGGAAAAGGGGAAAAGGGAAAAGGGGAAAAGGGGGAAAGGGAAAAGGGGGAAAGGGAAAAGGGGGAAAGGGAAAACGGGGAAAGGGAAAAGGGGGAAAGGGAAAAGGGAAGGGAGAAAGGGAAGGGGGAAAAGGAAAAGGGGAAAAGGGAAAAGGGAAAGGGAAAAGGGAAGGGCGAAAGGGAAAAGGAAAGGGAAAAGGGGAAAAGGAAGGGGGAAATGGGAAAAGGGAAAGGGAAAAGGGAAGGGCGAAAGGGAAAAGGAAAGGGAAAAGGGGAAAAGGAAGGGGGAAATGGGAAAAGGGAAAGGGAAAAGGGAAGGGCGAAAGGGAAAAGGAAAGGGAAAAGGAAAAGGGGAAAAGGAAGGGGGAAAGGGGGAAAAGGAAGGGGGAAAGGGGGAAAAGGAAGGGGGAAAGGGGGAAAAGGGAAGGGGGAAAGGGGGAAAAGGGAAGGGGGAAAGGGGGAAAAGGGAAGGGGGAAGGGGGAAAGGAAGGGGGAAGCGAAAAGAGCCGTGCATTAAAGGCGACACCGCCTCGCCGCCGCCCCCAGCACCCCCGGCTGCAGGCACGTCCCCAGCCGGTACCTGGACCATCACGCAATGGCCCGGGAGCGGGGAGGGGGCGATCGCTGCCTCCCGGGGACACGTGGGGACCCCCGAGCCGGGCCCACCGCCCCGCCCCGAGCCACCGCTCCGCTGCGGCGGCCGGACTGCAGGGCTGGCTGGGGGGCTGCGGGGCTGGCTGGGGGGCTGCAGGGCCGGCATCAGCTGACGCGAACTCCCTCATACCTCCCCCTCCCCACCCGCCTCCTCCTCCCCGTCCTCCCTCCCGGTGCGCAACGCCGCTGCCGCAGCGCTGCCCCCGCCAGGCCGCTCCCTCCCCCCGCCCCCCCCCCCCCCCCCCCATCGCTGATCGTTCTGCTTTATTCTCCCGGGGATTTAAGAGCGCTAAAGCCCCTGAGGAATCAGCCCCTGCCACCCCCTGCGAGCGGCCCGGCCCCCCCCGCGCTGCCGGTCCCCTTCATCCCGGCGGGGTGATGTCACCGGCAGCCAATGCGGGCCGGGCGGGGGGGACGCCGCAGATGGCTCCAGCTGGGCCCAGCGTTTGATTAATCGCCTGAATTACCCTCGCTTTGCCATAAAATTACAAGGCGGGAGGGGGGGAGACACACGGGGTAAAAGCGAGCCCCGAGCCGGGGGCGACGGCCAACTGCCCCCCGGGGGGGCGCACCCGGCGCGGTGCTGGCCGGGGCTCCAGCCCAGCCCCGTGGCTCCCAGCCACCTCTATTATTTAACCAGGAGCGATAGAGAGCGGAGCCTGGGAGAGATAATATGCCATGACACCGGATAAGAGCTTCTGGCGTCACAGGGGAGGAGGATTACATGTCCCTGAATGGAGTTAGAGATGACAGAGGGGAGGGGAAGAGTTTTTAGCAGGGGATTAAGTTTACAGCTCTGGGAAGGCTTTTGGGGGTTGTTTGCTGGCCTAGGACAAGTCCTAAGGCTGATATACCTCTTAGACTCGCCCGGGGAGGGCTCCTGGAGCAGGAAGCACATCACTGGGGTGGGGGCAAGGAGCAGGTCTCTGAGGACAGCCCTGTGGCCGCATGAGCTCACCCTCTGGCTCTCCAAAGGGTGCCAGAGAGATGCCGGCAGGTCAAGGGATGGAGGTAGAGGATGTGCGTACCAGGCATGGAGCGGCCCTTAGGCCAGTCTGCATCCCACCCCCAGCCTGCCCCTTTCTACCGGGGAAGAGGGTGTGAGCATCCTCTGGCCAGATCCCTTACCTTCATCTTGGAGGCAGGCTGGATGAGCTCCGTGATGGAGACCTTGTCCTGCTGGAGCCTCCTCTTGACGAGCTTGGAGCAGCAGATATTGACGGAGCTGAGGACGTGCCAGGAGTTGTACTCCACGAAGGAACGGCTGTCAATGACCAGGGTGCCCTCCGCTCCGTTCCTCAGGAGGCTGGCCAGCTTCTTCGGGTCCATCACCTTGCGTGGGAGCCTGTCCCCAGCCATAACGGGCCCGTCCCCTCTATGGCGAGCGGGGGGGAAGGGGTGGAAGGGCAGGGCAGGGGTGCCAGCACCCGTCTCCCCAAGGGGAACGAGCAAGGGGGTAAGGGGTGAGCAGGGCAGCACCCGTCCTGGTCCCCTCACGCTGCTAACACCCAGGATGCCAACTCATTGTGCTGAACCTGCAACGAGAGGGAAGGAGAAGGCGACCGGTCAGCCGGGCAGGACGCGACATTCACCTTGGGCCGTGTCACCCAGGGCTCAGCCTTCAGAAAAGCATAAGAGTGCAACAAGCCGCACTTTCTAGGTATGTTCTCCCAGCCTGTGGGCATCTGTGGATCCTGAGCTGCTCCAGCCAGGGGGTTCCTCTTTGTATTTAATAGCCCTCAGTGGAGCTTTCCTCCATGAATGTGCCTAATTGCTTTTTGAAGCCATGTCAGCTTTTAGCAGGCACAGCGGCCGGTGGCAGGCAGCAGAACGGTTTGCCAGCTATGATGAAGAAGTTGGGGAGCCCTGGTTTGCTCCAAATCCGCTAACCCATCCCCCCCCCCCCCCCCCCCCCCCCGGTGACCCTTACTACTTGCATTGGAAGAGGCCACGCACACCCATTCCCTAATCACCTTCCCCACGGTTCTCACCACATCTAGACCTCGTTTAGGAGCCTTTCAGGTCAGAGCATCTACAGATCCACATATTGCACAGACACCTCTGGCCACCCCAGCCAGCCGCGACGCGCCGTGTTTGAGGGGCAAGGGCGCTGGGGACCTGCACAGGGCAAGATGTCTCCTCTTTTCCCCGTTCCCATCTCAACAGCTCCTCACACTCAATTTGCTTTCTCTGACCTCTGCCAAGCACAGAGCTAATGGTTTCACAGAAGCGGCTTAGCTCAGCAATAAGGTTTTGCTGCCGCATGGTAACAGCTTCTTCAGGGCCCATCAGACACACCACCAACTCAGGTGTGCCCACTCACGTCTACCATTTCACCCCGGATCTCACCCGCCTTTGTATCGCAGCCTGCTCCTGGGTATCTTGCCAGCTTGCCTCCTGGCAAGTCAGGAGAAGATGACCTCTCTTGGAAGCCAAGAAATGGAGCTGACTTTCACTCCTGCCTTCAAGAAACAGGCCAGGCGTTGGGGCAGAGCCCTGGGGAGCTGCACTCGGACCGAGATGGCCCCGAAGCGGCTGCTGCTTTCCAGCAGCTAACTCGTGCAGACTCTGAAAGGGGGGGGGTCGTATACAGGGCTGCCTACCTGGGCTCCATCTTAGGAGCTGAGGAGGGTCGAGCCTGGTGCTCTCCGAAGCACCATCAGAAGAACAAGCGTCCTCCACGCCCAGCCCGTGGGGTCTATAAGAGCAATAAGCAGGCTGAGGGACATTCAGGTCAGGGTGCCTTCTTGGGTTTTAACGGTACACGTCATTGCAGGCATGTTTTAATGGCATTAGGTTTTAATGCTGCTGCAGTCATTCAGAAAATAAGCCTGGGCTACTACGAGGCTCCTCTTGTTCCTGCCAGACAGTGTTTTAGAGAACCCACAAGCTGTTCCACAGAAGCTTTAATGCATCTGAATTAGGAGGACTATGAATACCATGCCTGAAAAGGCCAGTGTGAAGATTTTCATTGACTTCTGCAGGGCCAGGATTTGGTCCATGGCCCAGCGGAGGCTTACGAGTCACCCTGAGCTGAGTAAGCCAGCAGCTCCTGCGAGCCCCCATGCCTGCAGCCCCGGTGGTGCAGGCACCGACGGCAATGGTAGCTCCAGACACAAAAGAGATGCTTGAGTAGGACACACTATTGGGTGAAATTACAGGCACCTCAGTTACCGGTCACCAAAGCTGGAGGACCCAGCCAGCTTGCAGGAGGAGAACGGAAAGCCACAGAGCACGAGGATGGAGTTTCCCGCATTTGCTGTGGCTCATGGCTCCAGCCCCAACCTCCCCGGGCTACCAGAACTGCCTCCCAAAGCAGGGGGTGGACATCTCTGCTCCAGCCTCAGGATCTGAGTTCCCAACTGAGGCCACATCATGCGCAACCCTCCCCTGTCCCCTTATCACCCCCCTGCTGCCTCTGCCAACGCATTAATTCAAACTGGGGGGCCGGGGGAGCATGGAAATGCCCTAAAAGCTGCAATAGAGATGGCCCCTCCTGGCACAAAGCATTTTGGCAGCCCCGCGGCACTACAGCATCGCTCTCCCCAGCCCCACAGTGAGTGTGTATGGCTCTGCGGCTCCTCACGGTGACTCCAATTAGAGCTGCCCCCTCGGCGGGCGGCTGGCGGTCCCCCCACCGCAGGAACCCCGGTCCCCCCGCCTCCCCCCAGCACTCCTCCAGGGGGGCTTAAAAATTGAAACAGTTCTAATTAGGGGGTCTGAGGGGGAGCGAGGCTGGCTCCTGCTGGGATATGACACACCTCATTACGTCGCTACCGCCTTGCCAGAAGACCCCCTGCTGTACCTTGGCTATAGAGCCAGGGCACTCAGAAAGGATGCAAATTAGCCAGCTTTTCCCCTTCGTCTTCCTTTCACACCCCACTCCCCAAATCCCTTTCTGCCTCCCTTCCCCATCAGGACACCAGGCTGCAAATTCTTCTCAGTTCTTCCAATTACATCCAAGAAATGAAAAGGGAATGGAGAGAGTCGACAGACAAAAAAGATGGGGATAATACCACGGCAGAGGGATGAGAGTGAAAGACTGAAGTGGGAGGAAGGAGCAATCCCACACGGGGGATACGCTGCACAGCACCTCCAGATATAACGTGGTATCTGCTCCCCAGACAATGAGCAGGGGGTAACTCTGGGGGTCTGGGAAAGATAAGAGATCCTTAATTGCCCAACCGCTCTGAGAGAACCCGTTCAGAAGAGGCCTTCCATGCATGAAGCTCTGGCAGAAGAGCAAGACCTTGGGTGGAAGAGATCGGAGAAGCAGAGGAGGAGGTTCCCAGCTCAGCTAACAGCTGCCCTCCTGCAGAACAACCGGAGGAACGCCCGCGCCAGCTTGCCCAGGTGGACCTGGTGGCACACACATCATTCAGGTCCCACTCCCAGCTCCACCCAAAAGACGGGGAAGGCAGGGCAAGGCTGGTCCATTCTTCTCCCCCTTTCCAGGAGCCTCCACGGGGGATGGAGGTGACCGACTGAGTGCAGTCATAGGGAGCTGTGACCTTGGTGTTAGACCCAAGGCACAGGGTCTTCTCTAAGAGTATGTCCAGCCAGGTCAAAGGCAGACGAGTAATTTCTTGAGCAACCACAGGACAGTTTTGAAGCCAGACTGAGGGCTGGTGGGTTCATCCCCAGCTAACAGGTACCTCAGGCACCAGCAGAGGCTGTGAGACCTTCATAGCACCTCACAGGCTGCGTGTGACAGGCTCTCCGAGAAGAATGAACTCTAATGCCTCCATGCCTGGGAAGGCTACCAGAGAAGGAAGAAAGATGTCTTTCTGCTTCTGCTCAGATGGGTTAAAAGGAAAACTGAAGGAACAGGCATAGCCATGGAGCACTGCTGAAGTAAGAGATCTTCTCACCATGGTGACAGGAGACCAGGGGAAAAGGTTAACCTGGAACCTAAATTAGGGTTTCAGAAACATAGCTGTGTCCCTCTCTTATCAGTTTATTAAAGCCATCTTAATCTTCTTGAGTGTTCCTGAAGAACATTACCATAATCCTTTAATCCCACCTCTCCCTGGAGTGCCTGTAATGAGGAACTGGGCACATGGCTTAGCTGAATGGGGACAGCCGAGCAGGAGAGGCCACACTGCAGCCAAGGGACAGAAAGACAAGCAGAGCTTAACACAGAGGCTGGGCCAACCGCCTGCTCATCAGGACTCTGTCCCCGGTGTCACCTCCACGGACACGCGTGTCAGGTGAGGGGTGCTGGCCACACAAGTCACAAGCGTTGACGGAGATGGGCACGGCCACCCGGGCGAAGGGCCAGTGTTCAGCCTGGCTGTGACCCTCTTCTGGTCGGGCCAGGCGAGAGGGCAAGAAAGCCCGAAGCGCAGCCCAGCCCGAGCCCACCTGTGCGGCACGGCGGGCCAGGAGGTCGTCCTTGGGCAGGCCACCGAGGCGGAGGCCACCTCCCTCCATTTCTCATCTCGAACAAGACCCGCAGCTGAGAGCTGTGGTGGGGGAAGGGCACAGATCTGGTTTCTCTTGTACTGGAGGCATCAACTGGAAGACCAGCATGTCTCTGTAGCAACCATTAACCTCACTAACCGGCACGTCCACTCTTCGCCCTGAGCCACGGGTGGTGCCCTGGGACTCTACCCTCCGCACCCAGCCCAGGTGAGGGGACGCTCCCCTCGCTGCCTCAGCCAGCCAGCTTTGCTGCGAGAAGCAGCTCTGACCCCAGCAACGCATTTCCTGGGGTGCTCATCCCAAGATCATGCTCTTCTGGTGGCATCTCCACCTTGAGTTTACCAAGGGATAGGAGCACCCCACAGAAACGCCTACTCGTTGGTCCCCAGTGACCCCCCCAAAGCAGCCGTTCCCAAAGAACGGCCACCTCTGCAGGGGACCGGCGGCACTGAGCTCACCGATCCGGCTCTTCCCCCTGCACCTCACCTGGGGAGATAACCCTGTCCTCTGAGCCTGTGGGAAATGCTGCCTGGCCAGGGCTCCTCCATCCATCCAGATCGGCCCTCCACCAGCCCCAGGCTCACCGCTGGGACGCTGGCAGGACCCCACCGGCCCCCAGCTCTCCAGACATTTGTTAAGATGTAAAACGTGACACTTCTTCCAAGCCCTCCATCCTTTTTTCCTCCCCATCCCCTCATTTCTTTCAAGTGCTTCAGCACTTAGCGAACTCCCCTTGGCAGGTTCATGCTGTTTGAGGGATTCCTAAATCATGGACCTATTACTAATTATTATTATTTTGCAGCAGCAATCAGTGACGCGGGGCTCGTTAACAAGTTAGCACCTCTGGTTTCCCTGGAAACCCGCAGCTGCCAGGCAACGGCTGTGTCTCCGGCCCGAGGCGATGCTACTGCAGTGCCTTTGGCTCACTCCCGGAAAGATGCTGGGGTCCTGCATGGGCTGATGAACCCAGCTTAGCAAACGGGATGGGGCTGGGAAACTCCAGGACGCGTGTCCCTGCTCTACCCTATCTGCTGTGAATCTCAGCCCATCTACCGATGCCCTTCGGCCACTCGCAGCATCATAAACGGTGTAGCGGCTTCTCCCTCCCAGCAAGAGATGCAGGCTTTCTCCAAGGGTGAGGAATTTGGAGCACTAATGATCCCCCCCCACCCGCCCCGAGTGGCAGTGGGACAAAGCTGTCAGGTGCCTGCAGTAGCTGCTTTGGAGGTGATGTAACTGCTGCCGATTGCTTAGCAGCTACTCAAGGTCCCTTTAAAAGGCAGCACAAAAGATCTCTCTGCTTAACGATGGAAAAATGGAGTGTTTTTTTTCTTTTGCTTAAATTCTTAAAATGAGGCTGGGAAATACCACTGATCACATCCACTAACCCAGATGCAAAGTCTGCCTGTCCACCTTTCCCTGGTGAATCTCGAGGATGGGGAGGAATGACATCTCCCGAGCCCCAGCAGTACGGACACGTAGGGGAGATGGCAATGCGGTCCACTGCCCTGCTCTAACCCCCCCACCCCAAGACCCACAACAGGTTTTCCCAGGGTAGACAGAGGACTCCCCCTCCGTCTTGCTGATCCCACATCCCCTTGGCTCCCGACACACCGCAGGCACCCCCCGCCCGGGACGAGAGCCCCCGTGCACCCCCTCCACGCACAGAGGCTCCGGGAAGGGGCAGCCTCCCCTTCCTCCCACAGCACATTGCCAGGAGGCAGCCGCTGCACCTTTCCCAGGGTTTCAGGCCCAGGTGCTTGCTGATCTTGATTATTTTTTTTCCCCTCCTCTTTTCTATGCCGCAGTCTCCTTTCAATTCCCGTAGGCTGGAAGCAGGATGGCGGGGAGCCCTGCAAGGAGCTGCATGTGCCCGAGCAGCACCCACTCACCTCCCCACGCCTCCTGTTTCCCCTCTGCACCTGCAGCCCTCGGTCCAGAAGGTGTTTTCCACCGGCGCATGTGGCTGAAGGACCAGGGTGTCCTTCAGCAAAGTGCCAGGTGGTGCGTTCCCAGCAGCTGCGGGATGCGGCGTGCAGGCACGCGGCAGCGCTGCCACGGGGGTGCCAGCCGTGGGTACGTGGCTGGTGGCATGGGGCAGCTTGGGGGCTGCTCATGCTTCAGCCACAGGAACACAGGGATGAAAGGAAAGGGGACAAGCGGTACACAGCTGCGAAGGAGTCGTTCCCATGCACCCCTCACCCTGCGAGGCAGACCGGCTCTTCTGCTTCAGCTGAGCCAGGCAAAGGGGTCCCTCATCCCCCCCGCCCCCACCTCACGTTGTGCCGGCAGCTTGGAATAGGCCATGACTGCAAATGCAATCACCTCCTAGCCCGCTTCCACCAAAGCGACCCAGGCACGTTTAAGGATTTTTAGACCGGCCATTCCCAGGAAAATTTCTGACTGCAGTGGTGGCGGTCAGTCTGGAGATCCAGTCAGGAAAAGCCAACAGGGATGGGAGGGAAGGGAATTTCACTGGAGTCTAGATGACAAGGCCAGCATTCTCCTCCTCTTAGATTTGTGCTTTTAACATGATTTACATGGTTTCCCCTTTAGTATAAACACAGGCTTTCATTTTAAAGCCTACAAAACCCAAGACCAAAGGTTACACCTGACCAGCCAGCCATTTAATCGCTGCCTTTGCCCACACTGAGGATGGAGCTCCCAAGCACGCTGCTTTCTAATACCAAAGCTATCCCCTTTCCATCCTTCCATCCTCACCCTGCCAAGCCGAGAGCTGGCTGGGCTCTCATCTCAGAGCTGAGAGCACCTTCTGCCTTGAGCAGCTTGGCACACACCACAGGGGACATGTCACACTGGAGAAGGGAAATTTAGTCCTACTGATGCTTCAGGGGCCCTTGCTGCCCGCAGCCTGACATCCCCATCATTTGCTGCATGACCCCATCAGCCCAGCAGCTTATCTTGGGGATCTCCAGTAGCTTGTTTGCCTTTTTGCAACAAGAGCAGACAGAGGAGGCCCAGAAAGGTATGCAGTTAGATGCTTCTGCGGGGCTGGTCTGGCTCTCTTCCTAGGACACCAGACACCGTAAATACCTGCTGGGTGCATTAGCAGTCTCCTGAAGAAAGGGTTTCCAGGACCTGCATACTCTTTTCCCACAAGACCTACATGCCAGGTGGAAAGAAAGCACAGGACTAAGCTGTGGGTCTTCCAAGCTGCAGATAAATGTGCCAGAGTTTCCCTTCTTAAGGACAGTCCCAAGTGACGCGAGTTTGCCCACCTCAGCAGAGCACCAGGGAAAGCCAAGGCTGGAGAAGCAAGTGCCGAGCAAACACAGGGGCAGCCCGCTGGCCCCCGCCAGCACAGTACCAGCAGCCCCCCAAATTTAAATGACAAAGACGACCCCTGGCCTCACCGAAGAACGATGTGCAGGTTTTATGCAGTTTCTGATGACAACTGGTGCAGACTGAGGTGCAGGTGCCAAGCTCAGCTTCCCAGCCAGCACACGCCAACGTCCACAGTTCAGCCACGCTGCACCTGCTGGAGCTCTAGTCCTCCTTAGGAGACCCAGAATTCAACCCAAATGTGAGGGGCTGCGCCCGTTTCCACTCCCCAGGGCCATAAATACATTTTTCAAGACTTTTCTGACCTGGTTGAAGGCTTGCTGGATTCCCTATATGCACACAATAGCCAAATTGCTCGTAGGTTTGGGATGAATTAGCACGTGTCAGCTCAGGCTCTACCTCTGGGCGCAGCCCCAGCGAGGAGGCACCCACTCTGGATCCTGGAGGATTACCTTTATCTAGAAAACACACACACAAGACAGGCAAAGCCCAAGCCGACGTTCCTGCCCCACTCTCTCCTTTTCCCTTGGGAGCTGTGATGCATTACCAGCTGGTTTTGTCCTGTTAATCTGAGGTGACAGGGGAGTCAGACAAAGTGTTCTGCAGTTCTCCATCCTCAGCACCCCGCACAAGCACGTGCCCACTGACCACACCGAGCCACAGCTCGCTGGTCAGATGCCATGGCTCTTTGTGTACCAAATCCTACAGCCTAGCCTCTCTGCTGGGAGCTGGGTACTGCAGCGTTTTGTAACACGGGCCTTCTCTCTTAATCCGTAGCATCACTGCTATTGTGGGCGGCAAACGAGATGAACTCATTCACTGGGGGGAACGAGCAGCGATATTCTCCTCACCAACTCCAGGCAGACACTGAAGCACGATACATATATATCTTTTTTTTTCTTAGCCCCAGTTTAAAAAAAAAACCCAGAGAGATATCATGACATCCAATCAGTGCTTCCACATCCTCCAACTCATTTCCACGCCAGCAGGTCTCACTCATCCCTGCTTCTGACCACGCAACAGAAAGCATGGGTGATCACACCAAGCCGTGCCCCTTCAGGGCTGCTGGCTGACCCCCAGCTAAGACCAGTCCAGTCCTCCCCACCGTCCTGCCCATCCCGCTAGGCTCCAACAGAGCTCACTTATCTTTACATCAGGTACTGCTGAATGAACCTTGCTCAGGTGCCAGACAAAGAGGCAGCCAAGCTCAAAGCAGAAGGGAATGCGAGGATGACACAGAATTACAGGCATCAGCATTCAGCAAGCAAGCAGAGAACGCGCCGATCTATTTTTAATGGTACAATGCAAGCGCTTTACAAAAGGATGTGTCTGGGGAGATTCTGCCCAGTCAGAGATTTACATTCGGGTTTTTTGCAGCAGTCAACTTCCCTTGGTGCACGGGAGGCATTTTGTCCCTTCACCCCTCCTCAGAACAATTCAGAGAGCCCCAGCCTGGTTTCAGGTGGAGGCTTGTCCCTCTGGGTCACCTTCCTGCCCTGCCGTGTCCTTCTGACTTTCCACCAGAAGAGCCAAACCTGAGGTGAGCAGCAGGTCAGGCGTAAAGCAGAGCTCCAGGCTTGCTTGGCTTTTAGGTCTCAGCCCCTCCGAGCCAGCAAAGCTGCTGGGGACATCTCTGCGAGGTCCACCAACAGCAGCAAAGCTGTTAACGTGGTTTTTCCCAGGCTAGCTCACCAGTCAGCAGTGCTGGCACCCTCTCCGCACCAGCCCTCTACTCAACAGCCTCAAGTGCCAAGCGAGGCTCAGGCTGTGCCCGTCCGCTCCCCACGCAGGGCTGCCGGCCAAGGCAGATGAAGATGGCATGGATAACTCCACTCAAGCTATGGCTCAAGGAGGACCAGGCTGCCATCACAAGCTTGGAAATGAGGGAAATGAGGCAACGCAAAAACAATCGGATGCTGTAGATACTTCTTGGTTGCTTTTCAACAGCGCATCCCAGAGAGTGATGGACCCTCTTTGTTTGGAGCAAAGATGGCCTGGCATCACCCAGGAGGGGCTAGGTTTTGATGGGAGAGATGTGATTTAAGCAGAGGCAGGTTTAATGTGTGGGAAGGGCTTGACTTTCTTGACAAAAATCCCCAACCTGCAATCACCTAATAAACAGACTGAAATTTCTACCAGAGCTTCTGCTGCATCAGCTGAATTACCATGTGCTAGCTTTAGACAGCAGCGCCCCTCAAAGAACTAAATCCCCTATTAAAAAGAAGAAAAAAGGCGAGATGAAAAGCCGGGGATGCAGGCATACTGCGCACGTACGTGCCAGATGAGTAACGCGGGTCGGCAGAGACAAACCGGAAAGACGCACTGCATCATTAGCGGGGCTGGAGGACGCGTGCTGTGCCGGGGAGGATGCCAGGGTCATGCTGTCATTGGAATCTCCACACAGGATCAAAGCAGTGGTCCACCTCACCTCATCCCCCCACCAGCGCTGCCTAATAACAGGTAGTCTACAAAAGCCTGGGAGAAGCAGGATGGTGGGTACTTATGGAGTAGTCATGGAATAATTTAGGTTGAAAGGGACCTTAGAAGCTCACCTCGTCCGGCTCCTCTCTCCCTTAAAGGAGAGCTAACGCCAACACCAGAACAGGTTGTCGTGACCTTCTGGTCACCGAATGACTTGTTCCCGGTCATCAGCAGGCTCAGAAATTATGCCCCCCATAATTCAGCATGCAGAAATGCTGCAGAGAGAGACTCTTTTGCAAATTCCTAGAGCACCCCAAAGGGCTCTGGAGAAATTCCTGAAGAACACAAGGTCTCTGCCCCCCGAGAAAAGGTACAATGAAGGCAGACAAGTCATTCACACACACATCGGGGTGGGTGAACGGGAACTGCGAGGGCTTTCCACACACAGTAAACAGGGAAAAAGGCATAAGAGGAGTGGAGGCAGGAGGGAAGAATAAAAAAAGAAAAGAAAAAGAAAAAAGTTGGAATCAAGGAAGGATTTCCAGCCCCAAATATGTTGCTGGGATGCTTTTAAGTCAGTACAAAACGCATCACCTATTTCACCTTCATGCAACACAGTACCTGCATTCCTGTGCTGTTATCATTCCCTGTTTGTGCTAGGTGATTCTCCATGTACCAGACCCATTTCCAGTGAGCACCTCCAGGTTCTCCTCCAATCCCAGTCTGGGCTACTACCGCACCTATCTTCTGAAATACTGATACTTCACAGGCACCATGCAAACAAGCACTACCTGCTACTTTTGGAAACTGGAGGTCCAGAGCAGCAAAAAAACCTGCAGAAGCTCTGGGGAAAGCAAAGGAAGAAGCCCCCTGCACACCAGCCTAAATTACCTTGTCCAGCTGGGTTTAGAAAACCTCAGAGGAAGAGCCAAATAGCAGAGAGATGGAGCAAGCCATCCTACAGGCAGTTTGCAGCATGGGCTGGCCAGGGCTCTGTGCCAGGTACAGCCCCCCAGCACGGCCCCCCCTTACTCTTACTCTCCTTGCTTGAAGTGGAGGTGGCTGAGAGCCAAAGGAGCCTCTCAGACAGCACCGACCCAAAGGTTTGGGGTAGAGAGTCCACAGACATCTCTTGGAAGAGGAAGAGATAAGACCCTGTTTTCCTTTCGATGACCTCCTGCTAAAGAGGAGACAGGGCGACCAAGGCACCTGCCACGGCCAGATCTCCATACGTTCCACCGCGGTCTCAGCTGCTGGCCTGCTTCTGGCAAGGCAAGGCATCCCTCCATGGGGATGTAACACATGCCATGGTCTCTCCCTCCATCTGAGGAGCGGGCAAAGCCATCAGGCCATTGCTGGGGTGCCATCCACCACGCACCACCCCTGCGGGAACCTGCACTACCGCTCATCATGCTGCAAGCTCTGCCTGGCTTTGAGGGCAGCCCCTGATGCCCTTAGCGCACAGCATCTTGGCACGGTCAGGTTTTACCCGCCCCTCCCCCATGCTCCCCTGGTTGTGTTATAATCCTGCACACAAGGTACACCCAGGTCTCCTGAGCAAGGCTGAGAAAATCTTGAGCAGAGAGCTCGTTTAGCTTCTTATCTGATGAATGCTCCCAGGCCACTCACCTCCCTTCCCCAAGCCCGCCTGTAATTACGTCAGGTGCCTCCTTCCCACTCGGCATCAGGTGGGACAGGTGTATCTTCAGAGAAGAAATGTAAAGCTTGAAAAACAGGTTTTAAAACCCAGAGGGCACAGGGATGCAGAGGAGCCCGTTGAAGCTTTCCCCACAGGATGACGGCATTGCTGCTCTGGCTGCAGGAGCTTCTCTGCATAGCAGCAAGTGAAAGAGTGGGGTGAGACCCAGCAGCTCCGTGGGGAGAAACACCAGGAGCACCCGGGTGTTTCTGCAGCCATCTCCCCCGTAACACTGCCATTACACCCACGGCAGAGGGCAAAGAGGTCTACAAACCCTCCCAGGGCAACCTCCCAGCTGTTCTACCAGGCAGAGAGGAGGCAGCGTTCACAAGCCCCTTCTCTTTATCACCTCCTTCCCTACAAGACTCAGTTTGCCGGAACTGTTTCAGTATGACGGCAGCATCCTACAAACCCATGCCATAAATCCAGGCTGCCAAGCGCTGGAGCACCTCCTTTTCCTCCTTCCATCCCCGAGAGTGTTAACATGCTCTGCACCTGCCTGCGCCCAGGGCTGCGGGAGCCTAGCTGCGCATCAGAGGAACCAACCTCTGATCCCTAAGAACAGCCCTCCTTAAAGGCAACGAAGCAAATCCAGAGAGGAAAAGCACCCATAACCCACTCCCCATCTCTTACGCAGGTGAAAGCAGCTGGCACAGAGGTAAGGGGTAGGGATGGAGTGGGGACTCGCTCACATTTGTGCCAAGAGGAGTCATTTCAGAAACCCAGAGCCACAACTGGTTTCCAGCCTATGGGGAGGTCTCTTGGGGGAAGACGTGGCTGCAGGGGGAGAAGCTGGTTTTCTCCCACCTCCCCAAATCCACTTGGGTAGTATGGGATAGACACTGCTGCAAAGTCCTACCCAGCCCTCAGGGGCTGTCTGGGTAGTAATAATGGTGCTGCATTTAATTTTAGGTGAGTTTAAGCTCTCCAAAGGCAGGCACCTCAGTGGTTTTCTCAGCCAGGTGCCTGGCATCCAGCAAAAACACGCTCGGCAGACACACACAGTGCAGTATTTGCAAGAACAATCTCCACGCAGAGCCCCCAGCACACGCTCCTAAGGACCCTGCACACTTTGCTTTGCTCTCCCCAGTGTAGCTGAGGCTAGATTTTAAACAGCAATGCTAGATCCAGGTTTTCCCTACCCTTGCATCAAGGCAGGGACAACTGAAAGCCACAGGAGAAAATCTGTTGGGTTAAAAGCCTTTTGGTGTGAGATGCAGCCATCGCGGTTCGCAGACCCTCCAGCCCCAGGTCTGTGCTGCTCGAGTGTGTTGCCGATGGGCTGAGGGCAAGAATTTCTACCTACTGGCATGGCAATGAGGTGTTTGGGCATCCATCTGCTGCTCACGCACCCAACTGTCCTCTCTGGTCCCAGCCATCAGGACAGTCCTAGACATCCAGGACCTGCCAGCAGGGCTGTGCCAGGCAAAAGCAGGGACAAGACACCTGCAGAGCCCTTGCAGACATTTTAAAATCCCCAATACCTGCAGCTTCGGCCAGGAGGGTTTTGTCGGTGCTGCAGTTTATTTCGTTTTGGGAACCGTTACAAGCAAAGCCAAAGCGAGCGCGGGAACCCCCAGTCAGCCCCCAAACCCCAACAAACCTCTTCCACAGAGACAGTCCTGGCGTGGCCACCCTCCAACAGCACGAGCAAACCCTGTCTGACAGAGGCAAGGCCAAACCCATAAGCGCCAATTCCCGAGCATCGAATCCTTCCGAAAACAAAGCTCCCCGCAGCCGCGTTTGGGGCGCAGGGAGCCATGCCCCGAGCCTTTCGCCCTAGCGCAGGAGGGTGAGACAATGCAAGCGAACGTTACACCGCTCCACGGGCGAGCTGCTTTCAAGGTTAACATGGCCCCGGACTGCCAGGCACAGCCCTCAGCGCTACCTGTTCAGGGCTCCTTGGACATTCCGACCATCTCCCGGGGGGGGGGGCGTCTGCCTTTATACCTCAAATGCGAGGGAGATCAAAACCTCCAGCAACTATCCCCAATGCGTTTGTCATCGCTAGCTGCGTGGGACGGGGACGGTCTCTTCCACACACACTTATGCAGCGCCCAGCTCCCACCAGCGAGCTGCTGCCAGCTACCGCAATACGAAGGAGCAACGCATCCGTGCCTAGAAATACCCAAATAGCCTTAACAGAGCAGCACCGCACCGCGTCCTTCCTTCCAGCAAAACCGCAAATTACTGACCTGTGCACAGAGCTCCCCCAATGCGAGCTGAAGCACTGACATCAGCTCTTGCTGTTGCTCAGGAATTTAATTCTGGGGGAGGAGAAAAGGGAGCGGGGGGGGGGGGGGGGAGGGGGGGGAGCAGGAAGGAGAAGGAACTTATTTATCAATAAGGGAAATAACCAGGAATCTTTAAAAACAACCAAGGCTCGGCACAGAGGGCAGCGTTTATCAGTAGAGAGTAACTGGGGAGGGGGGTGCTCGGTGGGTCCACGCACGTTGGGGGAGGTGGGGGGTGTATTTTAAAGGGGCAGCTCAGCTCGCTGGTGCCAGCGGCGCCTCCGCAGCCGCGGCAGCGGGGTTCGCACGCACACGCCGGCCGCCGGCCAGCGCCAAGGACACGGGGCGACACGCCGGCCCCTTCCATCCCCTGAACACCCCAGCGCTGGTACCGCGGGTCCCTGCGCCACCAGCCCTGGCCCCCCAGGAGACCCCACCTCCCCGCCATCGGCTGTCCCGGCGCTCCCCGAGCCCCCCTACCTGCCCGGCAAGCGCAGGCGGCATTTCCAACGCCCCCACCCCAAAAACAAGCGCAGCGCCCCGACATGCGCGGCCGCGCAGCGCCGGTGCCCCCTCCCCATCCCCGCCCGCTGCAGGGCTGCTCCCTCCCAGTCCCAACACCGCCCCCCCCTCCCCCCCAGTTTTTTTCCTCGCACCGCAATAATTCCAGCTCCCCCGGTAAAGCCCCAAGCCCTATAGCTCCATATACACGTACGTATATAGGCACATGTTTTCGCGCTGTCCACCGGCGCTGGCCGCGATGCCGGCTCCGCTCCGCACATGCGGGCGCGCTGCCCCCCCCTCCCCGCGCCCCGGGGCGCGCAGACCCGGCGCGTATAGACATCTATAGGGGATGCACTGACCCGGCGCGGCGGCCGCTGCCGGCGCCGCAGGGCCCGCATGCCGCGGCGGGCGGGGGGGGGGCAAGGGGGGGCCGCTCCGCGCTGCTCCGCGCTGCTCCGCGCCGCTCCGCGCGGCCGGGAATGCGCCGGCGATGAGGTCATGCCTTGGGAACGGGGGGGGGGGGGAGGGGGGGAAAGGCAGCGTTGACGTCACCCGCAGCCAATCAGCGCGGGCGGCGCAGGGGCAGGGTGACGTCATCCCCGCGGGCGCGGAGCGGCGCGGGAGCTGCCCCCTGCGGGGGGGGGGGATGCGCGGCCCCGGTCATCGCTGCTGCGCTCCCCCCGACCCGGCCCGCGGGTCCCTGCGCAGGGGGTGCGCTGCCCCGCGGGCCGGCGGGCTGAGCACCGAGCGGCTTTGGTGTTCCTGGGGGGGGGGGGGCTGCACCTTCCTGGCTACTGGGGTCCCGGGGGACACCCCAGGGCTGCGCAGCCCCCGCCAAAAACTGTGCTTCCCTGTATTTTTGGTCCATAGCTGGTTCCCACTGATGAATATTCCCTGTTCACAGCGATGCTCCCCCCCCCCGCGGGCAGGACCACCGCTCCCGCCTGCCCGTGCCCCCCACCCGCAGCCCACCCCCAGCCCCCGCTGCGGAGCGCGGGGCAGCGGGGTGACACGGCCGGCGGGGCTGGCCCGCGCTGTGCACCCAGGCTGGGGAAGGAGGGGTGTAAGAGCAGCGCCCCGTCGCGGGGTGGCACGGCCAAGGGTGGCCCAAAAGTTGGGGGGCTCAGGGCGAGCCCGGCCCATGTGTCGGCTGCCGGCTGGACGGGGTGGGCTCACCTCCATCCCGCCGCGGTGCCACCAACGTGGCCGCTTTGGCTAATGTGCGGGGGCTTGTCGCCGTCCTTGGCCCTGGCCCGGCAGCTCCAGTTGAGAGGAGGATTAGGGTTTAGAAGCTTAGGTTTTGCTGGCGCTTAGGAAATCAAGGAAACCTTCCTCCCTGCCGATACGGATGCCGGATGTTTTAAAATTAACTCTCATCTCTCTGGCAGCTTGCTCAAGCAGGGTGTTGAGCTCCCACAGTTACTGGCGGCAAAATCTTTCCCAGAAAGGTCATATCTCGTAGAGCACCAGAGGCATAAAACCCTGGGATGCTAAACTTCTCGCCCTCCCCGTTGCATAAGCAGAGCTGAGTTCAAACCCTTCTCCTACCGCAGAAAATCAGCTCACCCAAAGCTGTCAGCAGGGAAGCGTGCAAAACCAGGGCTACTCTACCTAAACCGCAGGGATCTCAGCCCAGTGCCCATCATCGGTGGCAGGATGCTGGCGCAGCACCTCTGGCAGCACTGGGTCCTGGTGGGCATGGGAGCAGGAGCAGGAGCATGCCCAGCATGGCTGGAATGGAGCCGTGGTCTTTCTTCCATTCTGCCTTTCCTGCTGGTTTTCCTGCCCAGCTCCTCCTTGCAGCCGTGCGAAGTGCCCCGGCCAGGGACAACCAGAAAGACTTCTCTTGCTCCAGGCTTAGGGCTGTTCCCTCCCCTCCCCAACACCCCTTTTCAGGCATAAAATAGAAAAAAAGAAGGGGAAAGAAATGAGTTTGAAAATCCCGAAGCTGCCTTGTCAAAGCTGTTACCTAGGCAGAGAGCCACGAGCACACAAAGCATGCTGAAGGAAGAGGATTTCAACTTTTTTTTTCCAAACCCCAGTTAAAATCGATGTTTCCAACCCCAGGCCTGGCACGCCACTGCCCGCTGAGTGTCCCAGACCGGCTGTCAGGAAGGTTGCTCCCCGGCCAGCGGCATGGTGCAGGGGAGGAGGGCGAGGAAGGAGATGCAAGAAGGCTACTGGGCTGGTGGAAGGCAAGGGAGGAAGGGAGGTTGGTGAGGAAGAGGCAGAGGATGGGGTGTCCCGAGGGACTGCCAGACACCTGCCTTGGACTGTTCATTCCAGCAGGAGGCCGAGCTGAGCTCCCTCTTGAGCCTGCACCCCCAGCAACCTCTCCACAGCCACCCCACGCACCCCCTGGTGCATGCCTGGGTGATGGGGACCACCAGAGGTTTGACCCATGTGAAACCCCTGATGGCAGCAAGGAGGAGGAGATGCTCTGGCAGGGCCGGGGGCCAGTGGGACGCCGGTTCTCATAGCCAGCGGGAGAGACTCCAGCCCACGAGCGGAGCGTGCATCTCTCCCACGCCCACTGCTTCTGAGCGAGGTGCTGCAGCCAAGCGCCTGGTAGGGAGAAACCAAAACAAATGATTCACTGCTTTTAAACTGCTCCTGGGATCGCATGGGGCCGGGAGCAGGCAGCGGCGGCGGCTTGCAAAACCTCACCTGCCTCCTAAAGCTGGGAGCTAACCCTGTTTAGATCCCAACCCTGTTCAACCTGAATTTCTGGCATTCGGGTGCAGACTCATGGCTACCTGGAGGGAGACTGACCGGGGGCAGCACCACGAGCATGCCCGGCCGGCTCTGGGTGGCTCGGGCGCACTGACCAGGCAAGCAGCATCCCTGTTTTTCCCGGAGGAAATTAAGCGGGAGAGCTGGGGCAATGCTGTTGTGGTCAGGCAGGCAGAACAAAGCAGCCTCACGCTCTAAGCTCCCATCTACCAGATGTGAATCTATTGTCTCAGCCCCAAGGCCGGCATCCCCCCCCCCTCCCCATCGCAACCATCCTGAGCCAAGCAAAAATTATTTAGCAAGTTGGTTATTGCTAAAGGAAAACACTTTATTTCAGGTAAAGCACTTAAAAAATAATTCACTCCACTCTGTTTTTTCCTATTTCCCAGATTTCAGGCGCATCCAAAGATGGATTGCATCCCAGCTCTGTGTTTTGAATGCAAGTTACACTTGTACGCTCAATAGTTCTTGCTAAAATGTTTTCCAGGCCCCCTAATTGCCATGGCAGGCCGAGTGCAGAAGAGCACAGAGAAGCCTTCTGCATCCTACAGGGATTAAAATCAGAACCTGATCACGAAGGAAACTAAGACTAGGAAAAAGAAATTGCTGCCGAACCAACTTTCTTACCCATCAAAAAGGAGAGACTTTTTGCCCACCTGCAATTACTTTCAATGGCAGAATAATTTTTATTTTGAGCCCTGCCCGGTGGTCAGACGCAGTTCCTCGCGCCGCCGGCTGAGCCAGCCTCCCGCCCCCCGAGCCGGCAGTGGCGCAGGGGGCTGCTGCATTCCCACCACAGCAGGTATCGCCACCCCAAAACTGCGCTGATGGCTGATGCTGGAGCCAACCCTCAGGCTGCCCTGGCTCTGCTTCTGCCAAGGGTGGTTGTTCCCACCACACGTGTGCCCGTCACCCTGGCCGCGCTGTCCCGGCGTGGGGCACGGCAAGCTGCTGGACGGAGGGGCTTGCCGGGTGCCGTGTCACCCTGTTTGGTAAAGGAACAGATTGGCTGCGGTGAGCTGTGCGTCCTGCTGTAGGAAGGGCATCACCGCTCCCCTCTTTGGCTCCTGTGCTCTCTGGGAGCAGGTCTCCAGCTCTCCCACCCCATGGCTGGGATGGAGCCCAGCAGATTCCCGGTGAATCCCAGCACACCATCTTCCTCCTGCAAAGCCCAGAATGGTGTCACTCCTTTAGTGAAGCGAGCTGACATGCTCGAGCAGGCAAAAGGCACTTCCAGCATCACCAGGCAGCTGCGTTTCTCACACAGTGGGCTGTCCTGGATTGGTCTCCATTTTTCTGATAGAAATATCTGCCCGTGCACAGCGTGGCTCAGCGCTTGCAGGGTGCGGAGCTGCGCGTGCATGTCGCAAAAGCAGCTACCGCGCAATTAATTGCAGAAGTAGCAGGCTGGAGGGTTGCGTGCTGTGCCATTCAGCTCAGCGCATGCTGCAGAAGCATTCATTCTGCGGCTCTGACTGTGCCGCGGGGCGCTCCTGCCAAAGGGAAAAGGGGAAAAAACCCATCATATGTTGAATAAATTCCCTCTGATTCCCTCCACCCCGGACATGTCTGAGAAAAGCCGGGCAGGAGTGTGCGGATGTGCCAAATGCAGGGCACAGTTGCCGGGTACTGGCATGACGGGTCGAAGTCAAGGGATGGGAGGGGCAGAGGAGCAGGACCTTTGCACCGGCCGCAGGAGCAGCAGCCAAGCCGTGCAGAGGCTTTGTTTGCACTAACACCCCTCAGGTGTGGGAAGCATGCCTGCTCCTTGGACCCCAGTGCCAAAACAGCGTGGCATGTTGGCACAGACGGGCTTGTCCCAGGCAGTGAGGGCGAGCGAACGGCTTTGGTGTGCCTAGAGCCATCTGGGGTCAGATTTGCTTTGCTGAAGGCAGTGGGAGGGGGTGGAGAGAGAGGACTGGGGAAGGGGAGAGACACCAACCGGTTTCATTTCAGTATATCTGAGTCTTAAATAATAATCACTGCCCAGTGCTCCGGGACAGGGCATGGGTTTTCTTCGCCATATGTGAATGGGGGGTGGGAAAAACAGAAAAACATTACCCCGGGCCAGAAGGCAGCATGGAGTTAGGTTCTGTGCAAGGGTCCATCAGGTCTGGACCCTTTTTCTCTACCCCTATGCTGGTTTTTGTTAGGCTGCTCACCAGTTGCTAGGGTTTTTTGTTTTGTGTTTTGCTTCAATCATTTTCACTGATGAGAGCATCTGCTGCCATCTGTGCCTCCCGCTCCTCCCCCCGGCAGACCCTCGCTCACCGCCGTGGTCTGCCTGCAGAGCTGGGTGCTCCTCGCTGCCCGCCACCGCACGTGTCCTGCACAGCCTGCCGGCACCCAGTGATGCAGTGGAAGGAAGGGGCAGCTCCATCAGCCCCCTGCTCTTTCCCTGGGACCGCCGCCCGTGTCTGGGCACTGCTGCAATTGCAGCGGTCGCAGGACACCTGCGGTGCCAAGGTCCCAAGCGAGCCCAGGACCTGTTGGCGTTAAGCAAGACTTCGGTTCCTCTTCTGAGAAGCCAATGGCCAATGAGATGGTGTCGGAGGGGAAAACAGAGAGGTGAAGGGACTTTACTAAGGTAACCCAGGACATCAGCACACAGCTGGGAAAAAAGGCAGAAGCTGCTACTCACTGGCAGCGTGACTCTGCCTCCCGGCCCCCGCAGCGCCTGGGAAGCAGGGTTATGATGCTACAGCTCCATGCTGGGTTTGCTGGTGGCTTACACACCCTGCCGAAGGATGGAGCTTGCCGTTCGCATCTCTCTGACTGTTAATTTGGGTATCCAGGCTGAGGGCTGCTCCAGCCCTGACTCGCAGCGCTTTGCCCGCACGCCTGGCAGCTCGCCACCGGTGTGGGAACCGGCGGATGCCGGCGCGGGGCTGGAAGGTCGTTAACAGAACTAGCTCCACCTCGCCGTGTTTATTCCCACCAGCCCCTAGACCTAGGAGACCTGTGGGGTCACATTGACTGACCAAACCCAAACCCGTCCACCCCAGCTGGGATCCGATGCCAACCGGCTCGGCAGCATTTGTGCAGGGGCGGCATCACCGAGCCCTGCGTGGCAGCTGGGGCAGAGCTGTGGGTGAGCACGGTGGGGTTTGCTCACAGGCGGGTGGGACGCCCACCCCTGGTGCTGCTGGCCCCCCAGCCACCTCCCCCTGCCAGCGTGGAGGGTGACGGCGGGTGGGCCCTTGTGTCACACGTGTCCCGGCTGGCACCAAGGGGCTCATCCCTACGGGGAGCTGGGGCTGCCACGGGGGCTCGCATCGACCCGGCGGCGGGGCTTGGGGCGGGGGGCGCGTCCCTGGGCTGCTTGGGATGGGAGGGGATGGACCCGGGCTCCCTACCGGGGGCCAAAGGGCCCGCTGCTGGGCGCCCAGAGGCGGCGGGGATGGGCGGGCGGCCGGCGGCGGAGCGCGGGGGCCCTCTGCCTGCCTCCCGCAGCACGGCTCCGGCGGGGCAGCCCCGGCCCGGCTGCCTCCCGCCGTGACCCGCCCCGGGGTGCGGGGCTGCCGTCAGCCGCCCCCCCCCAGCCATTGCACCCCCCAGGCAAGCGCCCCCCCCCGCCCCCGCCTCGGTGCGCTTTGCCCAAACGCCTTTCGTGTACCGGGGGCACAAACCCGGCAGCCGTATTTTAAGCACAATCTCACAATGTCGGCTAAAAGGAACAATCACCCCCCCCCGCCCCCTTCCCCATTTTCCCCCTCGAACTAAAGAAAAAGTGAAGAGAGATCCTCATCAAGCTGTCAAGCTCAGTTTCCTGAAGGAACGCAATTAAATCTCTATATGGCAGCGTGGCCGTCAGTTCTTCCCCATCTCAAAAGATGCTTCTCAAGCATCATTCGGCTGCTCCTCTCCCACCCCCTCTCAGCTTCCCTTCGCCGCCGAGTGCAACAGAGGCTGCAGCTTCGCAGCCAAGAAAAGGTGCGATTTGGAGAGTGCGGTGCAACGCTGTGAGTGGCAGAAGTGAAAAGGCAGAGAAGCAACCCTCGAAAGCCTGCCTTCTGCTGCAGCGGGTGTCAGCCTTGGCAAACCTGAACTTCCAGAATTTTCTTGCAAAATTTAAAAAAAAAAAAAAAAAAAAGAGGAAAAATAAAAGGCAATTAGAGGACCTGTCAGATTTGGCGGCTGCTTTTCTTTCCCTCGTTCCTTCAAAATGAAAAGAAGTTCGTTCTTTTGCTTAACAGCACAGTTGGTGTAATCTGGGGTGTACTTGCCTGCCAGTATATGGGGGTGCAGCTCTGCCACCTCAGTTTGGGGTTCCCGACACCGGCAAGGTGAAATGAATGCTAAGCACCTTGATGCTGCTGCACTTGGAAGACCTCTGCATGAATAAATTACTTTTATTTTCCTAAAGAAGCTTGGAAATCTATGTGTTCCCCTCATTTTTCCCATCTGGGGAGTGCTTTCCTACTGCCATGAGTTTGGAGGGGCTCTGCCAAAATGAAGGGAGGCACCAGGAATGAGGAGGGGAGAGCGCGGGGGCTTTGCAGCTCCCAGCCCAGAGCTGCAGGTGGGGCCGAGGGAGGGCTGTGGCAGAGCTGAGCATCTGCCTGGGGTCCATCACCCCATCCTCCAGCCACGGGGTTACTGCATCCTCCTCCGCTACCCTGGTCTTGTCCGAGGCAGGTCTGGGTGGACCTCCAATCTGCTGCAGCACAGCAATTTCAGTCTTCACACCTCCTACAACGTGGGCAACAAATAATAAATATGATGATTACTAATGACAGCCAACCCTCTCCATCCCTGATGGTTTACACATGCAAAAATGCTGCAGAGTCAGTTCAATATCCCCCTGGTTCATTAAACCAGCATCCATTTTCCTGCAGATAAGACGGTCCGTCAGGGGAAAGGATGATGGTAACTCATTTGTCACACTTGTTAAATGTAGGAAAGGCTGGCTTTGGGTCACTTCCAATTTTGTGTCAGCTCTGCCTTTTATCTGAGCAGCCCCATGCCTGCATGCCAAGCAGGCAGCTCTCTCCCACGTGGCAAGGGAGATGGGGACAGCAGCACTGTCCTCGCAAGATTTCAGAGTCAGGGGGGTCTCTGAGTGCAAAAGCACCTGCTACATGGCTCCGATGGGTCCCAGCTCATAGAAAGGGACACAATTGTTATTGCAAGATGTGCCAGGCTCGTTGTTCCCACAGTGACCTAAACCCGGGGCTCTGAGCCCTGGGCAGTGCAAGTGGGGTCACCCTGCATGAGTTACCCCCGGGCCCATCCTGCTGGGCTTGTGTTTGGGCTGCAAAGCTTGAGAGGGCACCGGGTGGGGAAGGGTATGGAGCCACGACCTGGCTAGCGGCCAGCGGGAGCTTGGTGCAGGTGCAGGGGAGGGAAAAGTGATGCAACCCCACCTCTGCGCTCCTCCTAACCCTCGGAGGATTTTGGGGTGACTGGTCCAGGTCTTGACTAAACTAGCACCGTCCCAGCCAGCTTTAATTTGCTGCAATTATCAGGTGCCAGCTCAGGGTGGCTGCAACGCGAGTCATTGTGGCTGCACCCTCTTTGGAGGCATTGCCACTGTGACAGGCCACCTCCTTCCTGTGCCAGGGACAGGGACCGGGTACAGCCCCTAGGTATGTTGGGGTGGAAATGCAGATGGCTGTGACCCCTCAGAACTTGCTTCAGGGGAGGGAGCAAGAACAAAGGTTGGGAGGAATCTTGCCCTCTGGATAGGTGACTGCGGTGCAGTTCACGGCTGAGATACCTCCCAGGGCAGGAGGTACTGCACCACCAGTGGACACTTCAGCGCAGAACAGACCGCTCATCTGGTCTGGTGTGGAAATGGGGCAGGTCCTTCCACCCATAGCTTCCCCCACAAATGAAGCCCAGGCTGGGGTTAAGGCGTGGAGACCTGGGAAAGAAGGAGGAGACATCTCATGAGGCTTGCAGGGAAGCATCCTCATGGTCTGTCCCCGTGGCTCGCTATGGCACAACCCTCACTGAGCACAGCCCAGAGACAGCACGCTGACTTAACCACGCACTCAGCAGTAGATGAAGTGTCCTACCATGGCCTGCCTTCATTCCCCATCTCTTGCTGCATCTCTGCTGTCGTGGTGGGCACAAAGGTGGGTGCTGATCCCTCCTCCCGGCTCCATGGCTGGTCTGCAGAGACTGGTTTCCCTCTGCCTGAGGTCATCTTACAGCTGGAAAAAGGTGAGACGGTTGTGGCATATGAGACGAGACAAAGTGTCAGAGGGGCTAAAACTATCTTTCAGTCCTGGTCTTGCCATCAATTTGTGGTGTTTCCAAGCCAGGGTGCGTTGATTTGCAGCACTGCAGGCAGCCACGGGCAGCTCTCAGGAAGGGCTCCAAGCTTCTGCCTCATTCAGCAGCAAACGTGCAGCGTCTCCAAAATCTGGCTCTTGGTGATGACCCTGGGAAGCGCCGTGGTAGCAGCAGGTTCAGACTGCGGCGATTTATTTCTGTCTTCGGCGTTGGTCCTATGAGGGGAGGGGGGACCTGCCTGCTCAGCTGCCTTTGCCTGCTTGCCATTGATTGACCATCACGGGAGTTGCTGAGGTTTCTGCTCTTAAATCTGGACCTGTGCCCTCCTTCACGGCCGCATGCGGCCCCGACCTGCAGCAGCATCCCTCACTCTGCTTTAAATCCCTCCCAAGCAGCTGCTGGTGACACTAGCATTTTCTCTTGCCAGCCCATAGGGACTAGGAGCCCAGCCCTCCTAAGGAAGGAATTAACCCAGCAGTGTCTGATATCAGAGGTATCTTTTATTGACCATTTACAGAAATACAGTAGCACTCAGTTTAGGGGACTTAGGCGAGTTCTCCAGAAGGTGCCTTCCTTCTCCACTCTGCCGGGAGATCCCGAGGAGAAACCTGCCCTTTACGCTTTGGGGTGTCTCTGGAGGCTTTGGGGCTTCCTAGCATGAACATCCTAACACCCTCAGCTCCCCGGGGGTTGGGAGTTGTTTGAACCAGGGGATGAAATCCAAAAGAGGAAAAGAAACCCCCTCAGCACTGGGGGGCAGTGGGACAGTCTGAACACACCTGATATGTTGTGAGCCAGCCCTGCCGTGGTCCTCAGTGGTCCCCATCCATCACCGCATGTGCCTGCCGCTCAGCAGGACCCCACCGCTCCTCCAGGCAGAGCTCAGCTGCCGGCCGCTAGCTGCGCCTCGCTCTGTGCTTTGCACACTCTTGTCACACGCCTTGTTGGCCATAAAATAAATATTTCTTAGTCTATTTTTCTCCCTGTACATGTGTACGAGTAAGACCCTTTCCTACAGCAGTTCACGTACTGTTTGGGGGCAGGCAGGGTATGCTCAGCTGGGCTGATAAAACTCACTTAATTTTTATTTATGTACTTAATTTTTTTTTTTTTTTGCAATCAAGATGGAGTGTTTGTTTTTTGGATCTTGTTTGTTTGGTGGGGTTTTTTTTTTGCGTCCTTGCTACAAGAAACAACTGCAGACACTTCTGGCATAGAGGCATTTTGGCGGTGGCCACTGCTGTTGGCCTCACTCTAGTAGTCAGTGAGGGGGTATCGCAGGAAGATGAAGATAAGGATGATACAGAATGTGGCAAGGGCTGAGCTGGTGATGTTAAAAAGCCGGGCTGTCTTGGCATCTTCGACTGCCCCATTTAAGTCATTGAGGAGTTTCTTATCCCGGACCTGAGACCAAGAAAAAAAAAAAAAAAAACAACAAAAAAAAGAGAGAAATAAAATAACTGGGAGATGTATAGAAGACATAACTTCTTTCAAGCAACACCCGCAAAGCCCAATGCACTCGTAGGGTACCTGTACAGCGGATGAGGGCTGGGCTGGGCCTCTTTGCACTTGAACACTTGGGATGCTGTAAGACACCCCCAGGTGAGGTTTGCATCCCGGCTCCGCTATGGGCTGAGCTTGCGAAGCCAAGCACTGTAATGCCGGCAGGCTGTAAACCCCTGGCAGTGGAGGACACCTGGAAGAGTGACCCGTTGCTGTTGCCAACCAAGCAAACCAGGTCCCGGTGACCCCTGGGATGGGGCAGTGTCGTTTGGAGCTCGAGGGCGCACGAGGGAATGGAGGTGCCGTGGTGCACCCCATGCACGTGGGCACTAAAGCATCCTTCCCACAGCGTCACAGCCCCCTGGCCCTGCAGCACCGGGCTTTGGGCCGCCCGGCCCGCGAGCCAGAGGGCTGGCTGTGGTTTTGGTGTGCAACCCCCCCACCCACCTCCATCTGCGCCGAGGGGCTGCGCGGGTGAAACCTGGCACAGCATCCTACTGCAGCTCCAGGGCTGTGCACCAGCCTCCAGCATATTAAGCAGTCCTGGGTTAATGAGTTCCTTTTGCAGGTCTGATGCGGCTCATGTAGCGTCTCTGCCGCTGGCAGTTTTCAATCCTGACAGTGTGGTCTGCTCTCTTCATTATCCTGCGGGCTGGGACTTACGTGTGCTTGCCTTGGGACAGCTCTGCAGTGGGTAAGGACTGTGCATGTCCATGTCGCTGACCTGTCCCCACCTCCTCCAGGCTGCCAGGCAGCGGTGGCACCAGCAGGCAGTTGATGGCAGAGGATGTGATGGCGTCATGAAGCAGCAGATGGCACAGCCAGGCAGTGCGTGGCACTGCGAGGCAGTGATGCCACTAGCAGGAGGGGATGGCACTACCAGGCAGTGGGTGGCACAGCCAGGCAGTGCACGGCACTACCAGGCAGCAGGTGGCATCGCCAGGCAGCGAATGCCACTAGCAGGCAGCAATGGCACTTCCAGGCAGCAATGGCATCATCAGGCAGCAGATGGCACAGCCAGGCAGCGATGGCACTGCCCGCCAGCAGCAGCTCTGCAGTTCGAGCCCAGCAGATGGGGGGTCAGGCTCCATCCCTTCCTAGCAGGGATGTGTCCCTGTCCTCGCACTGCCCCTTCAGCCAGCCCTCAGCAGAGCCGGGCAGCTGGAGCTGCGAGAATGTGGGAAGAAAGGACCAGGAGACTTTACCCCTCCTCCCTTCCTGTACCCGCGTGGGGTATCCAGGGTGGCCAGAGGGTCGCAGGCCGTGGGGCTGCGCATCCCTCGTGTGTCCTTTGCTGCGGCCGCGTGAGCCCTGCCCGGTCGCTGCCGGCCCAACACTAGATGTCGGTGGAAGGCTGCGAAACCCAGCCCCAGGGTCCGGCCTGGGAAGATGAAACAGCTTTTATCAACTTGGAGCTTTCCAAAGAGACCCTGTGATGGATTCAGACCACATCTGAGTGACTTTTCTCTCTTCCTCCTGCAGTGCTTACCCGCAGGGCTGTCTCGAAAGCCTTCTGCGACTTGCCTGCGTGTGGGGAAGGGTTGCTGAACCCCTCATGCCCACGGAGCCATGCTGGTTCATGGGGCCTTCAAAACCACATCTCAGACCCTCCAGCAACGTCCCCTCCTCCGTCACACCAGCAGGGACCTCTCTGCACACATACCCCTTGCTCTTCATTGATCCTGGACCATCGGTAGGGCAGCTGCTGCTGGCATTGGGCTGGCAGGAGCCGGCGCCAGCAGGCACTCAGGTGAGAATGAGAGCGCCGTTTTCCTCCTTGTATTAAATCCTGCGGTGCCATGTCCTCAGCCTCTGTTGTACCCGGCTCCTGGGAGCCTGCAGCTGAAGCTGGGGCCATCGACCCATCACTCCGCTGCTGGGCACTCAGCAGCCGCAGGGCATCCTTCTGGGAGCAGGGACAGAGGACAGCCACCGACGGTGGGTGGCTCTGTGGCATACTTGGCTGGTGCCCCCAGTAGCGGAGATGACCTCTGGGAGGGCAGCAAGCCGGCAGCCTGGGAGCCTGCACACCTTTTTGTGTCAGCTGTGTGGCCGGGATGACTCACCTTTGAAATTATTCAGTAGGTTTAGCATCCTGCCAAAAACCCGTGGGCACAGCAGCACCAGGCGGCTGGCACCTTCTCATCCACCGGTGAGAAGCGTGGAGGTCCCTGCAGCCCCAGCCCCAGGAGCACTGCATTCGGTCCAGAAATCCCGCCTGCTGCTCCCACAGGTTCTTTGAAGCTCTCACCTGCTCTCCTTGTCCCAGCAGCAGGGAGGCAAACCCTGCTCAGGGAGCAAACGCCTTTTGCCCCTTCCTCCGCCATAACCCAGCTGCAGCTGGGAGCGGCCGCACTGCCGCGGGCGAGCCAGTGTTTGCTGCTGGTGTTCGCCAGGCAGACGGAGGTTTCTCCAGCAGACGAGGTTTGTCCAGCAGACCGGCGCGGCCGGCACGCTGAGCTCTGCACCCTTCCCGCGGCCAAACTGCTTGCTTTGCCTTTGTGGGGCCAGTTCCTCTTGGGCCCAGGAACACTTTCCCACTCCTCACCTCCTGCTCCTCCTGTCCCCGGGGCCCTGTCACCCTAATTTCCATGCCCAGCCCTCTCCCAGTGCCCCCAGCAGCCTCTCCCTCCTGACACCAGCTCACACTCAGGAGCGGTGCTTAGCTCTTTCCCAGGGTACGCTTCAGTGGCACCTGCTCTTGACTTCCCAAGGCTCTTCCTTTGGCCCTGCTCCAGTCCTGCTGCTGCTGAGCATCCCTGGCCAGGGGTACCCAGGGCTGCCCTCTCCCTGGTGCCACTCCTCCCTCCCAGTTCCTCTTTTTGTCCTTCACATCTCTTCTTTCCCGCTCTTTGGGCTCAAACGATGGTAGGACAGCCACCTTCGACTCCTGCCAAAGGGCACCCAGCTGCCTCCTCCCCATGCCCCCCCCCGTCCGGTTCCACCCCTCTGCTCCCACACACCCCTGTGGCACACAGCTCCTTGCCCCATCCTCACCGAGTCCTCACTCCCTTTCCTCTTCTCCCTTTTTATTTCCGCACACCCCCTGTGGCTTCAGCGGTCACCCTCATGCAAATGATCCCTCATTGCCCGTTCTCATTTATATTGCAATGGAGCCTCTAAGCCAGGGACAAGCGCCAGGGCCCCTGCGGCACACAAGCCGATGGAAAGGTGTTTCTGGCATTTCTCCTCCCAAAGCACTCACAGCCCCGGCCTCCCGCATCTCTCCAGGGCGGCCTTGCCTCCTTCTGCCTGGCCTTGCACCCCCAGATGTTTCCAGATGTCTCCCTTTAATGTCCTGCTGCGGCATCCAAGCCTGGCTTTGGAGGAGGACCTCTCCCGGGGAGCGGGCAAGTGTTTCGGCTCCTTCCCCACTTTGTCCTCAAGGAGATGCAGGTGTCTTTCTTATAGCCCAGCCTCAGCTTTTCTTATTCCCATGCTGCTGTGGCCACCACCGCTGTAACGTGCTGGCAGCGGGTGCCCCAGCTTCTGGGAGCCCTGGAAGCTGCTTCCTCCCACAGCCGAAGAGGTGAAGCAGGGTGAGGGACAAGGCCCCAGGGTCACAAGGCTGAACCCCCTCCAGACCCAGGTGTGGTGCTTCCTTAGTCACACACCCTTTTCTCATCATCACTTGGACTCTTCTCCCCTCGCCTAAAACAAGACAGGGATTTTTGGCCCTGCTTTGCACCGAGATGCCTGGCGTGTAAGGAGAATTACATCTGCTGACTGCAGGGTGCCCCCAGGTACCCCAAAGTACCGTGTGGTGGCCCCTTTGGAGATCCCACCCTGGCCAAGGCAGACCTCACCTCTGGTCTGGCTTGCCAATTTATACGGTTCCTTTTCCTCTTCCGTGCCTGGCCTTCCACAAAACACAGCCTGCTTTTGTGCGTTAACAAAATTAACAGTGTAAACCTTCCTCCTTTCCTCTCCCACCAGCAAAAGGCAGTGGTGGCCTTTCCCTCCATGCCTGCTTGCCTGTCACCTCCCTGCTGCTCACCTTGTCCTCCACCATCTCCAGCTCACCTTCTCCTCCAGTGCCTCCAGTGTGCCAGTGCCCAAAGGCTCTTTCGTCCCTCTGACCACCATCCCCTGCCTTTCCTCCCCTTGGGGTTTCACCTTCAGCTTCCTCTCCAAGCATCCCCCTTGGCTCCTACCACCCCACTCTTTCCCCAGCCCCCCAGCGGGACCTCCCCTCGCTCTGTGCTGGGGCTCAGCCCCTCCTGTTTTTGGGAGCAGGGAACTTGCTGCATGAGTACAAAGTGCTGCCTCAGCTTGCAGGAGGAGACAAACGGTTTGTTGGTGATGAGCCTAATGAGGCTGTATTTAAGGCAGCCTGGCTTTTAGCATGCAGCCTGCAGCTGGTTGTCTGTGAACCCATGTCTGTGAAGAGCTCTGCATCCCTACACACGAGCTCTGGGGGGGATCCTTGGATTGATTTGTTCTGTGAATTGGCCAAGAGCTCTCCAGCCCACATACCTCTACCACGCCGGCACCAGCGCCATGGCACTGTCACCCCTGTCTCACCCACCTCCAGAAACCGTTGCTGCTCCTGAAAAGCAGGCTGAGAGCCTGCCTGAGGGGCTGGGTGCCGCAGCCTCCCTGCTTCTTTGGGTTACCAAATAGCTACGGATTTGTGCTGGCCTGCTTCCACTCGAAACGGGGCAGCTCAACAGGCGGTGAGGGGGGAAGGCAAGGAGCTGTGCCCGAGCTGCGTGCTAGGGGCCAGGCAGAGAGCGGGCAGGACGGCTCCGCTCTCCGGGGCTGCTACCACACTGCATATTTTGGTGGGCCTGGGGGGGCAGGCAAACTCTGAGCAACCCCACGGGCTGCTGGTGGGACTTAAAAAGCCAGCAGGGCTTCTTGCCATCTTCGTCTCTATACAGGCTCAAGGAGGCATCTGTACCACGGCTCGTATCGGATGCCGGCTCCTCCGAGGTACCACCTCTTGGTGTGATGGGTATTGAGCAGGTCTTGGCTTGCCCAGCAGTCCCCAGAGAATGACCTAATGCCTGGAGCGAGGTCTCCTGCCACCGGGTGCTGATGCATCATGCGTTACCACTTGGAGCTGGGAAAGAGGGAGGGAGGGAGCTGCCAAATACCGAGCCACGGCATTTGCTCGTGACCAAAACCAAGGGAATCCAAAGCATTGCTGTCGGAGCGATCCTCGCAGCTGTGCTGAGCTGGGGTTAAGGTTACTCCAGGGTTTCTAACTTCCCTCGTCCTGCTTTTTATCTCTTCTTCCCCAGCACCAACACACACTTACAGTTACGTGCGAGCGCCTTGCTTGCGCTTGGGAGGCTGACCTTGAGAAGCCTGGGATGCTAGAAACAACACCCCAAGGGATACGTGGGTCGGTGTGACTCCGTTGCAGCCCAGTAAGCTGTGTCTGCTGAGGATCTGGCCCGCTATGGGTGTAAATAAAGACGAGGCATGCCATCACGCTCTTACTCAGAGCGCTTGGCTGGGTTGTCTGTCACACAGAGTACTTGGCTTGGACGTCACAGTCTCTGCCTTCACCTGACTTCAAGTGTTTCTTTCAGTAAGAGCATAAACTCTTTGGTGCTGGAGTGTGTTTTTAGCATTTTTTTAGTAAATGGTGGTCACCACGAAATCGCATTTCCCTGCAGGAAGAAACCTAGAAGGCTGTAGCTCACATGCAAAAGGCCAGGCAGGCGTGGAGGTACTGTTCTCCCAGCTGTAGCTGAAGCCAATAAAAGTGGGCATGGGGAAGGAGACAGATTCACGGCAATATTCAAGTGTACCTAAGCATACATCTAGCTTCCAGTGTGGGCATTATGCTGCTGAAACCACTGGAAATATTAGGGTGTGCTAAGGTATGTAATGAAACATCTCATGGACTTGGGGTACAACGGCACTACTGCTTTATTAACAGCATGAATCTGGCAAAAGCGATGACGGTTATGGCAGGGTATTGAAAATGCCATTTCTGGTAATGAAAATGATAATTCCTGAGATGGCTAGACGCTGCTTAAAGGAAATGTAAAAACGGTAACCCAGGAATCATTTAATGCCATCAGTGCACTGATAGCCCTTCAGCCAGGAAACCTGTGCTCCACTGGCTGAGGGCTCTGCCCTCCGAGGTCCCAGAACAGGCTCAGGGAGGGGAAGGTGCTCCCCCCTCAACTTGGTCTCTGCAGAGCAGAGACATCCTAGATATCTGCGGCATCCTAGTATCTGCTGCTCAATTGTCCTTACATTTAATTGCAGAGGAACAAGAGAAGTCTGTTTAAAGGGACATCTGTCCCCAGGGCATTTCTTGCTTCTGCTTTCTCTGAACTTCTGGGAAAAACCTTATTGACTGTAGAAGAGATGAAAACAACAAGCTTCTGGAGAAATAACCCCAACATCCAGCCTGTCCGGGGTGTTCTGGAGGGCTCTGCAGCAGCTGCGCGTGAGGAAGGATTCTGTCTTTCTTAACATCCCAGTAGTCTTTCCCAGGACAGACCTTCTGCTACTGCCCCAGTGTACCTGTGGCCTCTCACCGCCTATCCCGACAGCAGCCTGCGAGGGCACCCACCATCCCTGCGGCCACCGTGCCTCTGAGGGATGTTTTCCCCCTGCCAGAGCCACAGCCGGTGCGGAGCTCCAAACCCGAGCAGGGTTATTTCTACCCGCTCAGGTCCACGTCCGTTTGGGTGCCATCGTTACACCCGAACAGCTCCTGCCTCCGCAGTCCGGAAGCCAAGGCTGGCTTTTGACAGCCATCTTCTATTTTCCTTCCCCTGATTTGGAGCAAGTTTGCCCGTTTGCCTTCCCCCCCCACTGCTTCTTTTTTTTCACACTGGAGTTTATGTCCTCTAGATCTTTGCAGGCAGGTGCTGAGCCCACACTTCTGCCTCGGCACGAGGCTCCAGCCCCGGGTTACTTCTGGGCTTTGCCCTTCCTTCCACCTCGTGTCAAGGATAGTGAAGAGTCCAGCCTCTAAAAACTTTGTAGGTGGCAGACCCTACTCCATCCTGTCCCCTGGGGATGGGTCAGCCTGCTCCTCAGGCTGTCCTGACCCCACTGTTTGCTGCCCACATCTACCCAGATACCCGCTGCAGCTACCGCCGTGTCCTGGTGATGTGACAGCCTCTCTTAGTCTGCTGTGACAAGCCTCTTGCACGGAGAAGACACCGATTGTGAAAGGCAAATTCAGATGAGCAAAGACATGAAAAATAGGGAGGAAGCCACTTTCTTACCTCGCTGGCTAAAACAGCGGGGGGCGTTAAGGGACTCCTTCCCCCACTAGTGTTAGGCTGCTGCTGCCTGGATTTGCCCTTCGATCAGTCTCGCTTGTAGTGATGCTCAGCCCTGGTGTGATATAAGCCATTAAGTGCCTTGCCCAGGCAGCAGCGAAGCCGGCTGCACGGGTGGTGGGTGGGCGCTCACCTTCCACCTCAGGGAAGGGGAAACGGAGGCAGGCACCGCAGTGCCAGTGCTGGGGGAGCCCAGGGCATGGGTGGCTGAGCCTCTCTGCCAGAGACCCCGAGGGGCTGGCGCGGTCCAGTTGGAGCTGGATGGGGTCAAATGACCTGCTTCTGTGAGGAAGCCCATGGAGCCCTGGCCTTCCTCTAAATGCTGCCTGCCAAAACAAATCAGCAGCTCCTCTCCAGGGCCACCCAGCCGCCCCGGGCTCCCTGCACATCCATTCAGGCAGTTCTGCGTCTGGCAGGCTCCGGCTGAGGGGCTGCCTGTGTGCTGGGCCCCATCCCTGCCCTGCAGCGGCCCGCTGCCATCCCCACCGTGGGCCACGCTCCACGCCATCGCCCCCCCCCCCCCCAGCAGCACAGCTCTATCCCCCCAGCCCCGATGCTGTGTGAAGCCCCCCTGCACTCGCTTCCACCTCGTCAGCTCCCTGGCGCTCGTTCAGTGAAGCTGGCAGGTCTCCAGGGCTTGCCTGGGAATTTATAGGGCTCGGGGCGGGGGGAGCCGGCCACCAGCATTAGTGTTTTAATTAGGGAGAGGGCAAGAAGGAAACAGCAGGGTTGCCCTGCACTTTGGCAGCCTCTCCCCCCCCAGCCAGATGCCAGCTGATCCTGGCTGGCTGCTTCTTACTGCTTCTGCCCCACCATCCGATGCTGCTGGATCCTATCCTGATGGTCTCTAACCAACAGGATCCCGAAGAACAGACCGAATGCCGGGGTGCCTGCGGGCACAGCACGAGCCAAGCCAGCCCCACGTTTTCTGCCCATCACCCTCCACCTCCGAGGGCACCGGAGCAAGCCAAAGCACCTCTTCCCCACCTGAAACAACATCCCCGGCTCCCAACCACACCGCGTCTCTCCCCATCTCCAGCAGCTGCAACCTTTCATTTGGGTGGCAAAGATGTGATTTACACCAGGCGCGACCCCCAGGCACCCCCCTCCCCCCTCCGGCCACCCCGAACCCCGCGCCTCGTGCTCCGTACTCACTTTCAATGAATAGGCCAAGGCGATGAAGCCGAGGCAGCAGAAGTTGAGGTATACAAAGTTGAAGATGGACCAGAGATAGTAGTCGTTCACCTCGGTGGTGTCGGGGTAGATTTCGATGACGGTGGTGGGGTTGGTCATTGTCTTCTTCTCCACCGAGTGCTTGCACGGGACTGCCGGCCGCAGACTGTCCCCTTTGCAGCTCTTGCTCTCCATGAGATAAACGGCAGAAGAAGGGGACAGGATGGGCGAAGCTTGCCGGAGAGCGGGGGGCTTGGCGATGCAGGCAAAGCAGCCCTGGGGGGGGCCCTGGGGGGGTCTCGGGCTCCAGGCCACCCCCTCGAAGGGGCACGGTGGGCCCAGGGGGGGGTCCTGTGTCCTCTCCGTGGTGGCTGCCGCGGCGTCACCGCGCTCTGCCCTGGCAAAGCGAAAGTCCCCCCGTGAAAAATGGGGGTGAGAGGATGGAGGGGGCGGGGGGGGGGGGGAGAAGAAATAGGGGGAAGGAGCGGGAAAGAGGAACCGCGGGGGAAGGCAGGAGAGGGACCGGGAGCCCGAGGGGAGAGCGGGGAGAGGAGCGGCAGCGGGCAGGAGCGGGAGGAGAGGCGGGAGGCGGCGGGGGAGGGGGCAGCGCGGAGCCCCGGCCGGGCGCGGAGCTGCCGGCGGCCCCGGCCCCGCGGCGGGAGCAGCGGCACGTCCCGCCCCCCGCCTGACCCGCCCCGGCACGGGGGGTGAACACAAAATAACGCCGATGAGGGAATAAATAAAGGCAGACAGAAACGCTCGGGAGGAGGCGGGGGGTCCGGGCTGCGCCCCCGCCGCCCTCCCCGCCCGCTGTCGCTCTGTCGCTGCCTGTCGCGGCCCCTGTCCCATGTCGGGACGGCAGCGGGTGGCTGGGCTGGGGGCGGCGGGGGAGCGGCCCCCCCGGGGCGGCAGAGCAGCCCGGCCCCTCGCCCTCCTACCTCCTGGGGGGGTGGCTTTTTCGGGGGGATTTTTTAAAATTTATTTATTTATTTTTTCTTTGGCTGAGCCCTCGTCTCTGCGGGATTCCCAGTGGGATTGCATTGCCAGATTCCTTCCACCTGCCAGCAGGTTCCCCCCTTCCCCCCTCCCCCCCCCCCCTTTTTTTTTTTTTTCGGGGGGTGGGGAGAGAATATCGTGTCCGGAGAGGAGGAGGAGGGGAAAGAGGGGATGAAGGCAGAGGATGGGGAAGGGTATGAGGGGACGGGGAAGGGGTGAGTGGGAAGAGGAGGTGAAGGCGGAGGATGGGGAAGGGGGTGAGGGGATGGGAAAGGGATGAGTGGGGAGAGGAGATGAAGGTGGAGGACGGGGAAGGGGATGAGGGGACGGGAAAGGGATGAGTGGGGAGAGGGTCCCCCATCCCCCAGCTTTGCAAATAGGAGAGACTGGTCCACCTCTGGCTGCCCGTCCGTCCGTCCATCCGGCTCCCGCGAAGGCATCAGGAGGAGCGGCCGGCTCGCGCGGAGGGCTGCGGGGAGCCGCTGCGCATCCGGCTCAGCGCTGCCTCCGGCTCGGCGTCCTCGGCGCGGGAGGAGGGGGGGGGGCACCCATGGGCTGGGGGGGGCAAGGGGGGACTTCGGGGATGGGAAGGTCAACCTGCAGCCCCCTCCCTCCCCCCCCGAACATGCCCCGCGCAGGAGAGCTCCTCCGTGTCTCAGCCCTTCTCCCGTGTCTCCCCCTCCCCGGGGACGTCACCTCCTGCTTGGAGCATCCTGGTACTGCTCAGCCGGAGAAGGGCATCTCCTGGGGGCCGGCCGAGGGGCTCCCCGGCCCCCGCAGGGGATGCTCGGCCCGACTGTCCCCAGCATCACCCACAGAGCCCCCGTGGTGGGGGCTCGCTGCAGCCAGGGTTGCGGGTTTGCTCCCACGGGCCTGGGGGAAACCTAAAGCGCGACAGGGGCTGTGGGGGCAGCTGGTACTGCGGGGTGGTGGTGGTGGTGTGGGGGAGCAGCAATGCAGTGCCGGGGCGGGGGGGGGGGTTGGGGAAGTGGTCCGGTCGTGGGGGATGAATGAAAAGGGGATAAATCCCGCCTGTGGGGCGATAAATCTTGCCGGCACTGAGCAAATCTCAGTGCGGGCAGGGGCGGGAGCAGCCGGCAGCAGGACGCAGGGCATGTGGCTGCTTCAGGGGAGGGAGGTGGGGATGTCACGAAGGATGGACGAGCCAGGGAGGATGTGGCCGTGCCCAGGCTTGGCACAGGATCAAGGAAATGCTTGCTGTCTCCCGTTGCCAACTGCCCGGGGAGCTGCCTGGAAACCTGATTCTGGGGTGCTGCGGTAGCATCCCCCCGGGGATGCGATGCCCGAGAGCAGCTGGTGCCGTGCAGGGACAGCTTGCAGGTCATTTGGGAGGACACAGCTGTGGCATGGCAGGGGGTGAGGACATGAAGACATGCCATGTCACCCCACAGTGGCAAAGTCTGGCCCGGCGCAGGTGGCCTTGAGGCAGCAGCCAGCTCAGCTGGGGCGCTGGGAGCAGAGAAATCCCAGAATACTGGGAACAGGATGGGTAAAACAAAAGTTCATGTGAGCAGTACCTGCAGGGGAAGGGAAATCCTCTGGAAATGCCTTAAGCCTCCCCACAAAGTGCTGAGCTAAGAAATAAGGATGGTAATTCACTCGCTGTTCACAGGCAGGTTTGGCTCCCGTGTAGGGACACCCACACTGGTCCGTCCCTGGGGGTCAGCACGATGCAAGGGGACTTCTTGCGTGTCCGCAGCGCTCCCAGCCCAAAGGGGGTCCCATTTCCACGAGGCTGGTTTAAGCCCTCTGAAGGGGCCTACGCTGGTCAAAAAAGGACAAATTGCCCTCTGGTTGGGGATTTATCACTGCTGGAGTGGTATTGGGTCTTGCCAAAGCAAAGGGGGGTTTATTAGTGCTACCGCCGCCTGCGACGAGACCCAGGTCTCCCTCCAAGAAACTGCTGAGAAGCAGAAGCAGCGCCAGGGTAAAAGCGATGTTCCTGTGGGATTAAGAGGTTTGCAGGGAAGGCAGAGCTGCGGCCAGCTGTCGTCAGCTTTTCTGGAGGGCTCGGACAAACCTAGGCAACCCGCAGCTGTGCAGAGGATCCTTCCCGTAGGCTCAGGAGGAGCAACGAAACCCCTTGGGTGCAGCTTGCTGCCCGCCACAGGAGCTGCTGTTCATTGCCTGTGGAAAGCCACGTAGGCAGGGCTGCTCCTCAACGGCAGGCAGGGACGGCGGGCAAGCAGGGAAAAAGGTCAAAGAGGGGGTCTGAAGGGGGCAGGAGGAGGCAGTAGGGTGGTGCTGGGGCATGTGGGATCCACAGAAGCAGGCACATTCCCCGGTAGGGAGAGTGTTGAAAGGTCAGGGAGGTTGGATGGCTGCTTTTTCTCTTCTCCAGGTACCAGGTCAACCCTACAGTTTGTCGAGCATGTTTGGGTTTTTGGGATGGTAACTCATCATCTTTCTCAACGCCAAGTGTGAGCTGTGAAAGGTTTATTACTGTGGATCACAATGGCATACATGCAGCATCACTGATTCAAAAACCGTTCATGTGACCCTTCAAAATCAGGGAACGGGCTTAAAAAATAATGACTCAAGGAATAATAAACCTCAGCATTCTGCACTCATTTTAACACTCCTCCAGTTTTCTGGGGGTCTTTGAAGGTCATCAGCGCAAGTCCTCAACTGTAAGGTCTAGAACCACCTTCCTTTCAGATAAAAGCTGGGGTGAGTATGAATAATCAATCGTCAGTATTACTGTGGCATCAAGGCCCGCAACCCCTTGTGCTAAGCAGGGGACAATGAGAACAGAAAGATGTTTCCTGGCCTAAAGCAATTCTCCTGTAATCGTGTTAGAGACATGTCGGCTGTAGCATAATCAAGCGCTGTAAGACCCGTGAGAAAGTCTTCCATCTCAAATCCTACTCCAGCTCCCTAGAAAACCATTAGCAGGACCTGTCCCTGCCTTTTTCTGAAGGGAAAACCCCCAGCCTCCTGAATGCTTTTTCCTGTTCCCCCTATAAAATTCCTCAGTGGGTTGCTAAGCCCCATGAGTAGTAAGGCAGCCTGAGGCTTGGAGGGGTAAATCCCATCTCCCCACTCTCCCGTGATCTCCGTCTCCTGTCCTCTAAGCCTTCAGTCTGCACTCCCACTTCTTTTCCCTCCCAAAGGAACCTAAAAATAAATAAATCCAAGAAAGAGCAGAAAAAGCCACCAGCCCCCAAAACAATGTGCTTAGTCATTCTTGATGAGTAAAAATAGTTTCGCAACTGAACAAACTGCTGAGCCAACCAGATGAGCAAGTCCTCTCCCATAAATGAGGGGTCTCATCCTCCCTCTCCCTGGGCAGCTCCTTGTCTGAACGGGCTCTTGGCACAGCCCTGAGCAGAGCTGGCTGGGGAAGGATCAGACCCGTAAAGACAGCCCTGAGGGTCAGCGCCAAGCGCCCTGCTGCTCAAGGGGATGTGTAATGAAAATTTTTATCTTCTTTGCATCAGTGGAGACGTTTAATAAAGAGTGAGTTAGCAAATTGTCACGTGCACGGAGTCCTGCAGAGACGGTGCAGTAAACGGAGGGTCTGGTGCAAACTGGGGCTTTGCTGGGCAGCACAGCAGGGGCCATGAGCAGGCTGCTCACGGGGTAGGTGTGCTCTGCTCCCCGCTGGAAAACCACGGGTGGACAATCCTGGCTCTTGGCTTCTCCAGCTTCTGGCCAAGATCAAGCCTGCGATTGTTCCCGCTGAGGTGTAACGTTCAGTACTGACAGCACGATTAAAGGCTTAGGCACAATCCCCCCAGCAGAAACAACGCCCTCGTATTCCTGTCGATAAGTATTTGGCAGCAGATGGCTTGTTCTCCCCTTGGGCCATGGAGGAATGGTGGGCTGCATGATTGATTTTCAGGACCCAGCCAGCCCTTTTGGGTTAAATCCATCGCTTTAACAGAGGAGAACAGCTGATTGGGGTATTAAGGCATCCTTGGGGGAACAGAGGCTCGGGACGTGCCAGTGGGGAAATCAGTTAAGCTCTCCGTGTGCTTAGATCTGCTCTTGGAAGATGGGATGGGACTTGGCTGCATCCATCTTGCTTATGTAGATGATGCTTTTTTCAAAGTAGGGATTAGCTCTTATCTTCCACCTGGCACATGGGGCCTTCACTCTGCATTGGAGTCTCCAGCTCCTCTACAGCAGCGCTAGGACTAAAAATCGCACAGCCAGGCAAGAGGGATGGATTTTTCCTATGTTTTGAACTCCCCCCCTCCCCACCATGTTCCTCATCACCGGGCTCTGGGAGCATAACTCCACATCCTAGTGGGTTTCAGGCTGGACTTAGAAACTGGAGTCCCGCTTTAGCTGCTCCAGGCCCCCTGTGTCCCAAGCTGAAAAGGAGCTTGTAGCTGGCGCAGAGGACCAGGGGACAGCGTGAGCATCCTGTTGGAGGACTACCCTTGGCAATACTCGCCCAGGGAGATGTGGCCCCAGAAGGCTGTAGGATAGGAGAGATGCTGGGTCAGATGGGTGACTGTCACGTCACCCTGCAGAGGCTGGGTTATGTTTTAATACATTGAAAAAGACAAACCCAGCAAGCTGCCAGCGTGTTTCCTTACCAGAGAGCAGGGAAGGAGCCTATGAGTTCACACGAGTGGGTGACCAGACGTACTGGGAAAACAGGTCAGGGAGGCACAGTCTCTGGACACCAAGAAAGAGTTCGGCATCTCAGCCTGCTTAAGGAAAGACACTCTCAGAGTTAAGGGGGGAAATACTGTATTTTCTTTTCAATTTTCTATGATGAGACAGTAATTCTGACAGCAGATTAGATTAAAAAACCCACACAGTTAAGAGTTTGGTTTGAAAATGCAAATAAAAGAACAAGGGGAGGAGGCTCATTCAGGGAAGACTATGATGAACCGCTCCTCTGACCCATCCGAAGGTCTGTCACTCAGGGCATTGCTTTGGGCTGTGCCGTCTCCTGACTGCCCAAGGACAGACACGGGCCCAGCCTTGAGCTACCACGGAGGCTACAACACAGCCGATGTACGGCATCGCACACCCAGCAGAAGCATGGCCTGAGGGCTTGATCAGGGGCTGCGATGCACATCCTGCTTCAGCCTGATGCTGGAGGTGTTCAAAACCTGCTGCCAGCTCCATGTCAGGCTTCCCCCCTCCCTGCATCACGTCTGGTTAGCAGGTACCCAAAGGGCTGTCTCTGTCTCGCTGTGCTGAAGAAATCCTGCAGTTGGGAAATGATGTAGCAGGACTCGGAGGAGCTCTGGGCACTTAATTGGTGTGAAACTGGGGCTCTCCGGAGAGGTGCTGGGTATCTTCTGGTTTTGGAGTACCTACTGATGATTTGGGTTTTTTTGGTAAGATGCTACTGTTCTCTAGCCAGTCTGCAACAGATGTCCTTAGGCGTCCAGATGCAGGGTTGCAGGTGGAGATTTACAAGCAGGCAGAAGCAAGCTTTGGAAGCAGCACTGGTCACGTCTGGGGTTGTGGGGGACAGTGAATGTGTCCCAAGTGTGCCCGGGCCTGTCCCCACTGCCCATGCCAGACCCCTCCAAGGCACGAGGCACAGTTAGAAAGCCAAACGGATCAGCTGCAGCAGGTGGGGACAGGGCATCTGCAGGCTGTGTCCTCACTGCTCTCCCACAGCTCACCTTGGGACCTCTTCCCCACCTGTGCCTCTGATGCTCGTGGTGAATTCAGCATAGGGGATGACGCGTATGCATTTCACTGGGCATAACCATCCATTCACCCACTACCCAAAGACCCTTCTCGGGAACTTCCTTGGCCCCACCTGTACTGCTGGCAAGTTTTTCAGTGAATTTTGGGGAGCCAGGATTTTACCCTCTATTTTGCCTGGTCTGGGGTTACGGCTGGTGCTGATCTCGCCCCCTTACCACCCTTAGCTTTGCCCTCCACCTGCTGCCACTCCCTAACTGGAGGACCTGTTCCAGCGCGCTGGGAAAGTGAAGAGTCTTCTACTCCCAGCACGGGCTGGGACTCTTGGCAAACTCTCTTCTGCTTTCCAGTACTGCTTGTAACACTTCATCGTCCTCCTGGCTCCACCAGTATTTGCCTATTGACGTCAGCCCAGTGAAGCAAAAGGCTCCATATGCACTCATCTGGCCCTCCGGGAGGATCTGCAAGCACAGCTGAATCAGCTACAACCCCTCCAAAGCAGCACTGTGCCTCACTCCATCCGCAGCACGGGGTGGACATGAACAGAGCTCTCACCAGTGTTAGTAAGGTGGAAAGCAGGTAAGGAGGGTGTTAAGGGCAGTTGGGTTTCAGAACGGGGCAGCAGGGAAAGCGAACCCAAGTCCAGCAGCTGCCACAGCACCCTCCTGCCCAGGAGGCACGCTGGCTTTCTCAACTGTCTCTTGAGTTTTGGCCAGTTCGAAATGTTGCAAATGATGTTTCCAAAAGGTCTCAGGTGGCTGACAAACACCTACGGATTTTATTGGTGTGATGTCAGCTTGAAGATCACTTAGTTGCTTTAAGAAACATTATTCTCAACTCACTGGCTGTGGATGAAGCTGGGAAGATCTGCGGTTTGGGGAACCTGGGAGAAGTTCACTAAACTTGAGGGAACCTGCGTCAAGTGACTTTGCTCAGCAGAAAGATGGGTCTTCACGGCCACAAATTCAAGTGACCTCTTTTAAAGCCTATCCTGACCCCCTTTTATATTCATACTCCCCGAAGAGTCCTGCTGGCTGGAGCTCCCCTACAAATCCCCGTCCTGTTAGGTCAGGCACGCAGATGTCATGCCTCCAGCTCTCTCACTAGTACCCTCACTACACAAAAACACAGCACCAGAGCCCTTGGGCTCTGAAACTCAACCCTTGGGGCACACTACTGCAACCCCCACGTCTCTCCAGCCTGGGATACAATCTCCTAGCACCCAGCCAGTGCAAACCCGCTGAGAAGTGACCTAGCAGTCTGCACCAACCCGCTGTAGAGGGGTGATGAAGACAGGCTCTCCCCTGCCTCCCCGCTCCCCCACTTCATCAGTGAAAAAGCAAGTAGTAAACATGCTGGACAGCCTTCCCCGTCCCCTCTCCAAAGCCCAAACCCAAGAGCAGCTGTACAGCTTCTCTGCAGAAACAGAGGTGCTGGGTGCTGGCGCCAGCCAGCTGTCCCCCCAGAAAGGAGACCAGGGCTGGGAGACGTGAGAGGGTCTTGTTCAGCTCTGAGAATCATTCTTAAAAACAAATACTGGAAGACCTAGCAGTAAAGCAAGGGGCTACTCCTGCTGGAGATGTCAAATAGAGACCTCCCAGCACCACTTACTCAACAGAGGGGAAAAAGTAGCTAGCAGGGCCCTAATGACTATTTTCCATGTAATTTAAAATCTAGTTCCGTTTCTTTTTCTTTTTTTTTTTTTTTGTTTTCCTTTCCACTCACTGGATTTCTAATCCTCGTAATCTTTCTCTACAGCTCCCGTGCATGTGTGTAAGTGTGTGTGCAGCAGAGGCAGTGGGGGTCAGGCGCTTAGACACATTTGGCAAAGCCAACAGAGTCATTATCACGGTCAAAGACGGTGTAGTAGGGACCGATGAAGACATCTCCCAGGATCCAGAGTGGGCCCCCGGGGGGTGGGATGTCCAGGCCTGAAAAGCCGCTCAGGCAGATGGTCTCTCCTTGTACAGAAACCTAGACAGAAGAGTGAGAGCTTCAATCCGAGGAGGGCCTCCCCTTCCTTCAACCCTGTAAGCTTGGGAGGAACACCTGCCAGTGCCGGCTGCGCTTCAGCCTCTCCCAGCCTGAGCTCCGCAGCTTGCAAAAGTAATTCCCAACCTGCTGCTCCCATGGCTCCAAACCCAGCTTCCCTTCCCAGAACCTGTATGCAGCGAAGGGTCAAGTAAAGCCACACCTGCCCATAAACCTCCCAGTCCACACAGCTCTTGAATTACAGCCACTGTTGAAATTCTGCACAAGATGGTCCTGCAAGTTGACTCTGCTGGCTTAAATGCCAGGCTGGTGGCCTCTGCTATGATAAGGCTGGACTCGCAGCACCAGAATCCAGCAAGAAAGGGCAAAATATCTGTATAAAAAGTGATGCAAAAGCCTGCCCGCCCTTCCTCTCCCATCCTGCTATCCCTCATGAGCATCAGGCAGTGGGTCTCATTCCTGCAGGACCTTTGGTGAGGTTGCCTGGGTCCACCAGCAGTGCCACCACCCTGTCACCTCAGCCCCTCAGGCTTTTTCCCAAGTGACAGCTCCAGCCCTGCTTTTGCTGCTCTTGCCTTTTGGGTTTTGTGGTTGAGGTTTGAGTGGAGGAGGCAAAAGTCAGGCCTTGGGGGAGAAGCACAGGGCTGGCAAAAGCTGCCTGGGCATACCTTGAAGACATACTGCTCGCCGGTGAGCTGGTAGGGCTTCCCTCCTAGCGTTAGCGTGACGACAGGCAGAGATGACACCTTATCACAGGGGATCACGTACTGAAACAGCAACAGTAAAGGCTTTAGATGGCAGGTCCCACACCCTCAGGAAAGGACACAGTCTCCCCCAGGCGCAATCACATCTTTGCTGTGGTCTTCCCCAAAAAAAGCTCATCTCAGGGTGCAGAACAGGCTTGAGGTGGGGTAAACGGGTTGCTCCCTGCCCAGGGCTGCAAACTGAGGGACCTGAGGGTTTTATGGATACGGGTGGAGCCAAAGGATGCTGGGCTTAGCTTTTGGCTCTGCTGAGCCCTAGGGCACAGCACCCTATGCAGCAGGGCTGAGGTCTTTGTCACTGGAGGGGGAGACGTGGCTCAGTACAGCCTAGAGACATAGACAGGGCCTTGCAGTGTGATGAATCGACAAGGATGATTTAGTTAACACTGGCAAGTCTTGCGGAGGGTGGCAGGTCTAAGCCAGCTGTTGCTGCAGCCCACGGTCTTGTAACACTGCAGAAAAGTCCTAGAAGTGTTCATGGCTCTGTGATTTGGGAGGGCTTTCAGAACAGAGCATCATTCCTAGAGGGTCTTTATATCCCTGTCCCTCCACAGTTTCCGGGAGGACAGATGACCTTGTGAGGTTAGCTACAATGGTTAAAAACTTGGCAGGGAAGGGTTGTTACTTGCATTAAATATATTTGTATTAAAGTGCCTCTGGACTCACATTAATGTGAGTCCTTGGCCTCAGCTGCAACTCACACCCCTTCCCCTCCACCTCCCAGAGACAGTGTCAGAGGTGACCCAAAGCCTCCTGAAGTTCCCAAGACCTGGCCCTCTCCTGAGAGCATGAGCAGGGCGGTGAATGCTACCCGGGGTCAAAAGACTGCGGGGTCCCTGCTATACCAGGGGCTTTTCCAGGAGCACAGGCTGGGAATGGAGAGCAGAGGGAACAGAAGACCGGGGTCTCTAGAAGCATCTGGGTGCAAAGCAGGGCATCAGTGCAGATGCCGCAATGGCCACGGACTCCCACTTTCCCAGCCCAGCCTCACCTGGCCTTTGATGAGTGGTTTTGCGCCGATGGCTGTCTGCAGCTCCTTCACCTCCTTGGTGGGGCCGGTGATGAGTGAGGTTCCTGTGTCCACAATAGCCTCGCAGCCCCCTTTGCACAGAGTCAGCCCATTCGCAACATCCACCCTGGGGAGAGATGCCCAAACAGAAGACAACCCTTAGAGGCCTCCCAGCGAAGGCTGCAGGAAAGCGGCAGGCAAAGAGCTGAAGATGGGTGCGCCTGGGCAGCAGGCAGGCACAGAAGGGAGGGCTGTGACAGATACCTGAGAAAGACAGGTGCCTAGAAATAGATGCAGTGCAGACCTCCCAGCTCTCCCTCATCTGCTTCTGACTGAGTGGGTGCCTTGAGGTGTTGCTGTGGTTCTACAGAGAGCCTGGACCGCTGCCTGCCTACCCTGCCTGCGACCTGCACCCCAGAGCAAGCACTGCAGCTAACCTGAGCAAGCCAGGGGCAATGCATGAGGGACTCTCGGGACCTGTGCTTCTGCAAAAAGCAAAGGGTTAAAGGGGTGGTGTGACAGCTGAGAGGGTCGTGGGCCAAGGAAGGGTGCGTGCACCTCAAAGAGGCATGACAGGAGCTGCCATCACCCACAGCACGTCTGACAACAGTGCAGATGGATAAAGCCTTCCAGCCAAGGGTCTGCCACGCTTTGCCAACGCGGCAGGGCTGGGGGAAGATGAGAACTAAAACCCTGCACTGGGGAGGAGATGCAATCCCCGAGAAAAGGATACACTCTGATCACAGGCCGCTTTTAAGTTCCCATCACGTGGCAGAGCTCAGAATAGACCGCAGGGCTGGCGGCCGGCAGCTCAGCCTGTTCTCCTCCCCTCTGCCTCCAACAATGCACGCTGATTGCCACGCCATGCCCTTCAGTCAAGGGCTGGCTTCCTGGGGCCTCATCCTGCGCCTCCGGAGCTGCGTGCAGGGGAGCCACGCAGCCTGGGCCTTGCTGAGAGCTCAGCAAAGCCGGGGTTTAATCCATGGGGTTCGCCCTGCCTGCAAGGAGGGCACACCAGCATTTTTACCCGCTTGGCAAGGGTGCAGCAGGCATTTTCAAGGGTCAAGCCATAAACAAGAGGAAAGGATTTTGCAGAACATCTCCTGCAGTTTTCTGCCTCTCCTCCCTTTCCAGCAACAAACGACCCAGATTTCCAGCCTTAGGGTGGGAATTTAGTCTGCTTTTTTTTGGCGTGATGTGTTGCAGGGATAGATACGATTCTTTTTCGAGGAGGGTCTCAGCCCAGCCCCAGGTGTGAGCTGTCTGCATGTGTGTCCCCATGCACCTAGTCAGGTGGAGGGGGAACTTACGCATCCATGTGGACCTGCCAGTACGCCTTGCGTGTGACGTTGACCCAGCTGAAGTCACCGCTGTAATACTTGGGGTCGGTCCCTCCCAAAAGCAGCTCACCACCAGGCTGAGCAGTGGGGTCTCTGAAAAAAAAAAAAACCAACAAACCCACAACCAATCATCCAACCTGTTAACATCAGGGGCAGGACAAGCACACACCCCTCCAAGTGCCCCCAAAATACACGCCGGGGTGCCTGGGGGTGAAGCACGGCATTAGCAGCATTGGAGACAAATGACTTGCATCACGCTACAGTATGTCAATGTAAGGAGAGCTATTGTGAGATAGAACGGGGTGGGGAAATGGGACTATTTTAGCCCAGCCAAAGCATCCTGCCCTGCAGCTTTTCGCCTGGTGCTTTCTCACAGGCACCTGGAGAAACTCGCTGCATAGAAAGGGGATGGCAAAGGGGAACCGAGCACTGACACAAGGACTCCCCCAATAATTAGCTCGTAACACATATCTGTGCAGGGTCGGACACGGCTGATGCAGCGTTAGGTTATCTGCACTCGACTCCGCGCCAGCCAGCAGCCTCCGAGCCGAATCCTCAAGGTTACTGTCAGATACAAGCTCACTGCCGAGCAGATGGGAAGAAATATGGTGATGGGGGAGGGCTGGTGCTTGAACGGCCAGCAGCAGCGCTCTCTGCCCTCCCCACTCCCGGCGCACTACTTTTTGGGCTGAAGTAGTTCAGAGTCTCCCCTGCAGTACCAGGAGGGTGATGGGGTGTCCTGGTGGGAGCAGCAGTGGGTGGGAAGGTGCTGGGAGCCACAGAGGAGGATCTCCCCAAGAGGTGAGGGAGTGATAGCCCCATCATTACTGGTGACTGGTGGGGGCATGCTTGCCTGGGGGGTGACATGGTGGTGGCCACGTGGCTTGTGTATTTTGGCAACAGGCCAGGGCTGTGTTTACCCCCACAACGGGGACAGCACTAGCAGCATGTAATCTCATGATCGCAACCCTGTTGTTACTTCTCTTTCCTCTGGACACATCTTCTGTCTCTTCATCATTTAAGAAATCCAGTGGCAGATCTACCCAGCTTTTTAATCAATAAAACGGCTGCCCTTCTACTTCCCTTCTTCTTACTTCACAGCAGTTAAAGGAAGAGATTCTGGCCTGACATCTCCAGCAAGGAGACCTTGCTGAGACCTCCCCAAAGGTGCTGGTCAAGGGTGTAAACCAGCACACAGCAAGAGATGCTACTGGGAGACACAGAGAAATCCCTAGCTGGGCTTGCCCTTGAAACGAGAAGTGTGCCACCAAAGCCAACACTACCTGTTCAGGTAGAAAGAGAAGATGTTTTTCTCAATCAGCTTCTGTTGCATGATGTTATCGAAGAAAGGGGTGACCTTGTCCACTGAGATCTTCGGGAATGCCATGCCCAGGATGCCGTCGAATTTGGCAGCGATGAATGTGATGCCTGGCTGCTTCACGGCCTCCCCGAAGATCTGGTTCTTGATTTTCAAGTTACCGAGCTGAGGGGAGATTGGGAGGGAAGGGAAAAGCAGATTGTAAAGAACACTGACTCGGGACCAGGGTGCAAACTGAACCCAGTCAGTTCCTCAACATGCTGCCACACTCCTGCCTGCTTTCACTCTTGCATTTGTGGGCAGCTTCAGAAACCAGACACCCTGGTGCCACTCTCCTCAGGTGGCAGGGGGGCAGTGGGACAGACGCAACGAGACAGTCCGCTCTGCCTGCACAGTGGCACCTCCCGAGTCCCTGCAAAGCTCAGCGCACTCCTAAGGGCAGGAGCCCCCTTTGCTCTTTGGCCACCTCACTCCGGCATTTCAGCCTTTTGCAGGCTCCTGGCACTGGCCATGACATTTTGCAGCCCCTCCTCTTTGCACAAAGGGCCCTTTATCACTTTGTCCCCACTGCATCCCTTCCCCTATCACCTACCTCACCCTTTCCTCCCAGTCTGAAAAGCTTTGTGCTGCACCTTTAATCCTCTCCCCCACCCCGTACATCTAAGTTATCTCTGTGTCCTGCCTTCTTGGGCACTGCACCCGTTCCCAGCTGAGAGCACAAATCCCTCTCACCTCTGCCAATAACCCCTGTGATCTCCCCTACACCAGAAACATCCCCAGGATATTGCTGCATCTCCCAGAAGAGCCACAAGCCTGCAGAGACCTCCCATGGGAGGGGAGAAGATCCAGCCAGGGAAGCAAGGTTGAGCCCGAAGCACAAAAATAGCAAGCGGAGTACTGTGAATGCAAAGGTCACCTCTCTTGCCAGCCATCAGAGGGACCGGCGTTCCCTGCTGGAAAGCTGAAACGCCTTGCAAGGGCAGATCCCCGGAAAGAAGGAGATCGCAAAAAGCAGGATAGCTCTGCTGACAGGGAGCAGGATGTGTCTGCTGGCTCTAGCAGTTCAGGAGGTTTCTGAGCTTCTGGCTGACCACAGGCAATTTCAGCATCCGTGCTAGGACAGTTTTAGCCTCTCAGCCTGCAGCTAGCAGCCCTGTAGTGAACCGGGCCGGACTGAAAAGCTGGCCTCTCCTACCTGATGGCAGATAACGATCCCTGTAAATTACCAATATCCCCCCAGGGTTAGACAGTACAAGGCTGGGACTGGCGGTGCTGGCTTTAATGGTATCAAAGGCTTGTGCTAGGAAAGGGCTATCGAGCCTTGCAAAAGCGAAAAGCCACAGGGCAGGATGTGGGGCGAAACAGCTCACAGCAACGCATCCGCGCGCTGCTGCATGGCGAGTGCCCCAGTTGTACGCTGCAGGTTTACGAAAGCCACCGCTCTACCACTTGGCACAGCTGGTCCTGCACCTCAGAAAGTTCGATAAAGCTTCCACTTAAAAAAAAACACAGTAAAATGCGATGGACTGATACAACGGAGCACTAGGTTCGTCTGACTATTGACCTGGCTGCACAGCCCAGGAGGAAGGCATTTATCTGCCTGGTGCTGGAGCTGCAGCAGACCCTGCCCGCGCTTGGCCCGCAGCAGGACTGAAACGCAGTATTTTCTTCAGCAGAGCGCTGGAGCCAGGTGACAGGTCCTTTGTCTCTGTTCCTCGGCTGGCTCTCGCCCAAACACAGTGACCAAAAATCATTACCAGTGGATGGCTGTGTGGTGGCTGCCCTCCAGCACTGTGCAGACAAGTGTCAGCACCCTGCAGCTCGCCTGGCCTCCTTGTTGGTGGCCCCAGCCAAGCAGGCAAGCGCTGGATGGCGAAGGCAGACTAGAGGTGAGGGCCTCCATGGCACAGTTTGGCACAGGGCTCAGGGCTCCCTCTGCAAAGGCACAGAGGAGAGGTGAGGAGGGGCATTTCCTCCGTGGCGTATCTCTACAGCAGCCCCAGGAGTGACTTCATGTCCCATGGCCAGCAAGGTTTCCTCTGCTGTCCTTGACAGACATCCCAAGGTCAGGCTGTGATAAAGGGACGAGATGTCTGAGCAACAGGGGGCTGGCTAAGCCCACTGCTCTTCGGACAGCAAGCAGCACCAGGGAATGTGGTGCTACAGTGCATCATTCCTCCACAAAAGGAGAAATGATGTTCCATATGAGCTTGTCACCCCCTCCAAAAAAAAATTCAGGGCTGAGGGACTCTGGGCCACCTGCCAATTAGTGCCTTTCAGTCGGATGTCAGTGCTACCACAGGCTGCTGTGGCTGCTTCCACCCATCAGGATGGCTGGAGCTGAGAGGGTCACCCTGAAGGCTGTTGCAGTGTCTGAATTTCCAGACTACACCTGACTGGGAGCTTGTCTACAGGATGCTGTGCATCAGAGGAAGCATCTTGGTGCTCAAGCTGAAGGTCCCTGACCTGCTGAGTTGGCCCTGCTCCAGCATACTGCAAGCGTGACACGGCTCAGGCTCCATGCATGAGGTTTCTCTTGCTTCTGCCCAGACCGAAACCAAATGCTACAAGCTGTGCTGGCTGTTAAGAGCCATCTCCACTTCACGAACAAGCTCAGGCACAAAATCCTTCCTCTGAGCCGCCGGGAAGTGGAGAGCTAATTAGCAAGCTGGCATTAGGGTGATAATTACAAACCATGAAAAAAAAGAAAAAGCTGCAATTTTACTTCTGACTCACTTCAGCCCCTGCTTTAAGCGAGAAAGTGCCTAAACCAGCCCACACGTTCACAGGACAATGAAGTTCACTGTTTGCCTTGCTGCCCCACTCCATTACTGAGATGAACGCAGATGCCTCTGCCTGCTCCGTATTTTGCAAACCTAATGTATGAGAACCCATTAATGCTCCATACACAGTGCCTTCATTTGGCGAGAGCTGTGGGAAGGCTCAGATGCGTGGAGGTTTTCTTCTTTTTTTTTTTCCTCTCTCTTTTTTTTTTTTTTTTTGCAGTGGGGTGTTTCTAAGAGAACCAAGGGATGCAGGAAATAAACTGCATGAAACAAAAGCCAAATGGTCCCAAGGCTGGGTGGGCTGCAGGAGGCAGAGAGTAAAACCAGAGGTGCAAAGCTGCTGGCAGCCCCTGTGGCTCTCCCCTCCAGCCTTGCCTGCACTGATTTTCAGGATTCATTGAGCCTGTCAAAGGCCCTCTCCCCCAAAGAGGGTCCCGCACCCAGCCTGAGCTGTTGGTACCATTGGATGCAGCACAGAGGCAACAGCTACTGCTTCTATGCTAGCCTGAAATTTTCCTGCTGTAAGAATGGGCCAAAGAGTGCTCCTTGCATAAGCCACCCACTTTGGGCTCCTCTCAGATATTTTTCTCTTGATGTTGATGAAATTGGTAAGCCAATACTTTTCAGCTGAACCTAACATGGAAAACCCTAAATCCTTAGATTTACGTGCTTATTCAAAACTTTTGCTTTGTCTCCCGCCAGCAAAGCAAACTTATGCTCTTATACCTGCCAAGAGACCAAGTAATCTGGGGGCACGTGCGCTGCAGTTTGGCAGCTGGCAGACTCTCACGAGCATCTGTACCTGGGGGGCAGTCGTGAAAGGTGCCCACCCTTCACAGGACAGAAAGCTCACCAGCAAGCAGGGCCCACCTCAAGCTGGCAACCCCCCCTCCAACGTGTCACGCAGCTTTTGCAAACATAAGCACTGGTTCTCGACACCAGGATGGGGCAGGGAAGAGCCCATTTCTCACCAGTGTTTGCACAGCTGCCCTGCGTGGATGTTGGCCAGGAACAAGCTGGGCACCACCAGCAGCCTGTGCAGCGGCGCTGGCATGTTCCTGGGCTGGGAAATTCCAGAGTCAAGAGGAAGAGGGTTGGAGGGATGGCCAGAGACCATGCTCCTAGCCTGCTGACCTGCTGATTAATACCTTCCCCCTTCTCTGCCTGCCTTGGTCACTGTCACTGCCTCGTTTCAAAGCACTTGGAAACACGGTGCTATGCAAGTAGGACACTCAAGAAGGGGGACCCATGGAAATCAAACGGCTTTGAGCGTTCTGCCGAAAGCGGGGTGGGGCCTGTGGGGGCAAGGGCAGCTGTTACTCACCGTGACGGTGTCCTGGCTGAGGTACCCAGAAAGGCTGCCTGTCCCGTAGTGGATGGCAAACTCTGTGCCGTTCTCCACGTAGGTGCTAGACTTAGAGGCATCGTACTTGTGGTGCAGCACTGCAGCCAGGGAAGGGGACACAGAGGGACAGAAAACATTAGTGCTCCTTGATACCTAGGGCTCCCCAGTACCTAACTCCACACCCCCTAGCTCATCTGGACAAACGGACACTCAGGGATGTGAAGGTGGGTCTGAACCCAGCATCTGCCAAGTCCAGACTGCTTAACAAAGCACTTCCAACATCTGGGGAATTAGGTGGGCAGATCCAATTTGGCTGTGAAATCGGATTTGGCCACTGGGTATTAAAAGGCTAGAGGCTGCATCGTTGGTGTGTCAAGGTGCATTAGCCAGCAGAGCAAAATGTTCCCCCCTGTGCCATGGAGTACCAGGGTGGCTTTAAATATAGCCTGTGCATTCTTGTTACTTTTGCCAAAACTGGCTAGAAATTGTTTTTTAGATGGTCATTGCTTTTTGCACAGAGAGGGCTCAAAATATTTTTTTATTTGCAGAGAAGGGCTTTCCCCTAGTCTAAGCTGCTTTTCCCCTTGGAAGGGTTTGGAACTGTATGATATGCCTGGTTTTATCGCTGGGCAGATTCCTCCTCCACAGATTCCTCCCCAGTCATGAGCTGGGCAGCGGAGTGTGGCGAGCTCAGCCAGCCCAGCCCCATGGCTGCTGGCTGAGCAGGGCAGACAGTGGCTGAGGACCAACCAGCCAAGCCCTACAGAAACCCACATGCTGTACAGGGACTTCCCTGGCTGGGCTGTCTGGATGCTGCTCTGGCAGGAGGTTAAGCCCGCTGCATACTCACAAAACGAGTCCTTTGCTCCCAACACCTCCCATGCCACTGCCTTGAGAAACCAGCTCCCTGCTACAAATCAGGAACCTCCAAGACAGCCCAGATCTGGATCTCACCACCTTGCCAGTATCCTAAATCTCATTTCACATATGCAGGAAGGTGGTCCGCCTCCTCTCTGGGCACTACCAGGGCCATACAAGAAGTCCAAATTTCCTCTTTACCCCCAGTGCTCACTGCGGGCTGCCTTTCATGGTCGCATTTGTTGGCTCCACAGGTTTCTCCATTCTGCTTAAGCAACACTGCTGGTGGCTTCTAAATGGCATTTTGCCATAACCGGGTTTGACACCTTCAACAGCGGAGGCTGATTGCATAGGAATGCCACTGAGCAAAAAACCTTGTAGTCCCCAAGATGTTTCATCTCACCGTGCCTACCTGTCTTTTGTTAATTATAAATCCGTAAGCATGCACGCACATGCTCCATGCATTAATAAACCAAGAACTAGGCCAGTTTGTATCAGATCTGGCAAGAGGCTGATTTTTTTTTTCCACTAGCCTTACGCAATGGGGCAACAGCAGCATCGGTCTATAATTTGGGGAGAAACATCACAACCTGCAACGCTGCTCCCCAGCTGCAGGGCTGAGGCTGTTGGGGAAGGTTCGAAGCTGTGCGTGGGTGACGTGGCACGGAAAAAACAGGAAGGGAGTAATGAAGGATGGATGGAGGAGGTTGGGATCCTATTTCAAGCTCTGACCCTAAAGAGTCCATCAGCCTTTGGCAAGCCCTTTCAGGCTGCTGCCTCAGTTTCTCTTGCCATGCCAGGACCTGCCTTCTGCAGGGAAGAAGCTGTTGAGCCATGGCTGGCACTGGTGACACTTACAGCAGGCGATGTCTAGCAGGTGACAATGCACAGATGGCACCCAGAGGTTGGAGGAGCCAGTGTCAAAGACCACAGTGAACTTCTGTGGGGGAGTTCCGATACCAATCTCACCATAATACTGGGCCTGCAAAGGAGGAAAAGGGAGCCATGAGCAGAGGTAGCTGGCTAAAAGCTGGGATTAAAGACCAAAAAATCTTAGGACTGAAAAAGGGACCAGCTTCTTATCTAGACACTGCCCTCCTCTTGTTTTTGGCAGTGATGGGCTCCCAGCCTTCCTCCTCTGTAAGGGAGGCTCCCCTTTGGTGTTCAAACCTCATTACAGCAGGTGTGAAAAGATAGGCTGGGGTGGAGAAGAGGGAAAGGTGCTTGCAGGGAAGGACTTTTCAGGCAGGGAGACAGGACAGAAGAGAAGGGGGAAGGTCTGCAGGCTGGCATGCAGTTCAATATACGGAAGAGAAAAAGGATGGGAGGAAGCCAAGCAGAACACCTGCGTTATTGAAAAGCTGAAACTGGCTGGGAAGCTGCTTTGCTGGCAGGTTTGCCGAGAAACTGTGGGTTGCAGCGAGCAGCAGCCCTACTCACTGCAGGTGGAGGTATAACTGCTGGGGCATTTGGTGCATGCCGGAGAGCCCCTGGGGTGGCAAGGAATAAACAAATGCTCAGTCACGGGTGTGGAAAGACTTTGGAGGAGCTGGAGGGAGAAAAGGGCATCAGCAGCACCACCACTAGAAAGGTATTCAGGGCTACAGGGTGAGAGCTTGAGTGAAAGGGATAACCCTCTGCCCTGCAAGCCCGTCTTTGCTGGGACTAGAAGAAACCCGAGTGGCTGAGATGTTTGTAGGGCATCCCTCTATCCAGAGGGGAGGGGATGAATGGGGAATGCTTGGCAGGTCCTGGACGAACCTGTTTTTCCCCAGCCCTCCCGAAGAGGCAGAGAGCTGTGTCTTGCTTGATGAGCAGCTGGATCAGGGCCCTGGAGAGAAGGCTGCTAGCAAGGGAAGTCAGCCTGTGGCCTTTCCAACACCCCCCCCCCCCCCCGTGTACTTAATTAAAGGGGGGGGGGGGGGGGGGCAGAAAAAAATAAGGTTATCAAAGCGGCTCACCTCCTGTGAGCTTACTTTGCAAGCCTTGCTCGCTGAGTAATTAATAATCCATTGCGATTAGGCGTAATAGGGAGGCAGCACTTCTTTCAGCGATTCTGCAATTATTGCTGGGGCTTGAAAATTAACCACTGGTGCAGGGGCCCTATGTATCAGATACACAGACCCACAAGGGGTCCCAGGGGCTGGTGGGGACCGTACAGGGCAGTCTAGGTTGTGCTTTCATCTCAGCGGCTCCTCTGGCAGCAGGAGCCTTTTCAGCCAGGCTAGGAGGGACCCAGCAATCCCTTATCTCCCACACCGCAGGTTGGGCCGGTCCCCCTGTGACAAGGGAGCAGAAGCCTTCCCCGGGCGGTGGCCTGAGCTGTGGTCTCAAGAGACAACACTGTGGCACAATGACTAGCGTGCTGGCTTTTGACACCACTGATTAAAACAACGGTGGCCCTTCCAGCACAGCCCCAGCAGGACAGTGCTGGCTGGATGACAAGAGCCCCTACAGAAGGGGAGCAGGGGGAATATTCTGAATTAACACCCAAATATCCGGCACCAGATTTATTCTGTCGGCCAGTGTTTACATGCTATCCCTGCAAGAGCCATGAAGGTACCCAGCGGGGAACCCAGAAATAGGAACCCCCATGTGTATCTGGCAGCTGGGTGAGGGCAAACCTCACATCCTTTATCGGGCTTTTCCTTTTATTGCTGCTTCCACCACAAAGCTCCCTTTGCTCCCTAAGCTGCTTGAGAAGGTGGTGGCGGTGCACAGCGTCGTTTCCCAAGGCTGTGCAGAAAATGAAGGCTAGAGAGAGGAAGGGTCCTGCATCCCCCATCCCATGGCAAGCTTGTGCCCAGTGTGAGCCCTCTTCCCCTGCCCCATGCTTGCTCTTTTATGCCCCAAGGAGCGGACCATGATTTTTATGCCAGTCTTGCAGAAAGTGGAGCCGAAACAGACCAGAAGATGCTAGGAAAGACCGCCAGTGAGCAGGTCCCTATTTATGATTGTTAATTAGTGACAAATGGGAAAGGACATAGGTCACAGAAGCTGCAAAGCTCCCGCTTGGATAGCAGTGGGTTGTTTGTTATTACTATTACAATTATTATTAGTAGTATTTTTGGTTTAGCAATGATGGCAAGCAACTTTCAGCAACCACCCATCAAGCCGTGGGGGTGCACAAATCTGTCTTACGGGATCAACATCTCTCCCCCCTTCACCGTCCCAGCTGGGCGGGAGGAGGCTGGCACGTCCCACCCCCCCCGGGATGGGCACCCCCCAGAAGTGACAGCCACCTGGCCAATATCAAACTGGGGTCTGCTGGGTGTGTGTTGGGGGGTTGCAGCGGGGCATTACTCACATCCATGTAGTTCTTCAGGATCTCCGGAGTGGGCTCATCCACGTCGGCAAAGCCCAGCTTGAACTTGAGGAGCTGGGTGAGGGCGTTCATGTCCGGGATCTCGCTGCCCACCTCGCTCAGGACCCGCCGCATGGAGGGGAACTTGGTCAGGGGGATCCTGCGAGGGGAGGGCAAACGCCCACCTCTTAATAGGGGGTGGGGGGTTCACCCAGGGATGGGGGTAGCACAGCTACACCGAAACCAGGGGACCCACCTGCATGGGATGGGCAAGGTTTGTGCTCCTGCCAGCACCCTGCGCCAGATCCCCTGTGCCGCGAGGGGGGTGGCAGGTGGCCGCCGAAGTCCACCAGAAATAGGGGAAACTGGGGTGAGACCCCTCCATGGGCCCCGAACCCCACCGGGGCAGTCCCTGCCCTTCTCCCCTCTGCTTCACCCACCGGGGAGCAGCCCCGCCGGGGGGCAGCGGGGCGCCTGCGGGAGCAGCCCGGCGGCCAGCACGGCACGGCACGGCACAGCACCTGCGGGTCCTGCCCCAGGGCATCCCCCCAACCCGAGGGCCCGCCGGTGACTCACCGGATAAGGGCCGCGCAGGGCCCCGCCAGGGCCAGCAGCAGGAGGAGGAGGAGGAGGCGGCGGCCGCGGAGCGCCATGGCGCCGGCGGGCAGGGGGCGGCGGCGGGCAGGGGACAGAGGCCGGAGGGTCTCGCCGGTGCAGGGCCACCGCGCCCGCTGCCTTCCCCGCTTTTGTAGGCGCCGAGGCCCCTCTCCGCGCTCCCTCCGTCAGCTGACGGGCTGACACCGCAGCCGGCCGCGTCACGTGAGGGCGGGCCGGGCCGGGGCGGGGGCAGCCGCGGGCGGGGGCAGCCGCGGGCGGGGGGCGCCGCCTCACGCCCCCCCAGGCCCCAGGCCCGACCCCCGGCGCCGCGGCCCGTGACTCAGCCGCGGGGAACCGGGAGCAAACACCGCCCGGCGCGTCACGAGGCGCCCGGCCGCGCCTGCTCGCTTCGCTGCGGCCCGGAGCGCCTTTGGGGCGCTGCGCGGGTCGTGGCTGCCGCTTCCCGGGTGTCCTGGCTTTTCTCCTTTCCCTGGGGAGGTGTGGGGGGGCACCCCCAGGCAGCAGCCCCCCGACACCGCAGAGCGCAGCCCCCCCCAGCCTGGCAGTGAGGGGGCTCAGTCCCCAGCCCCATGCTTGTCCCCAGCAATGTGACACACACACACACACACACACACACACCCCGACTGGGACTCATTCCTCCGGGCTGGGGTTATGTTGCGGGGGTGGCATTCCCTGGACATAGTTTAGGAGGGGCCAAGGGGGTGCTGAGCCAGATGTGGCCCCCCCACCCCCCCAGATGCCACCATGGTGTGGTACTGGGCTGCCCACAGCCACCAAGGAGGGTGCTGGTGCCAGGCAGAGCCTGGGGGGCTAGGCCCACCGGCAGACGCTGAGGTGCCCCCCCCCCAAATGCAAGGGCAATCATGGGGGAGCACTGGGACAGGGTCTTCGCCACCACCGGGGGGTCACGGCAGGGCTCAGAGGTGCCACCCCGCTGCTTGGGAGGCGGCAGATGGGGCTAATCTCTGCCCGGTTTGGCCTGAAAGAGCGATGGGCCTGACCGAGCTCCTACAGAGCCACGAGACCAGCTGGGAAAAACACGAATAAAACCAGATTTGCAGACACTTTCCCTTTCAAGTCCTGAGGGTTGAGGGTGTTTGTTTTGTGTTCCTGCTTGTGCCCAGCCTCCGGGGTGGGAGAGCCGCAGGCCCCGGGACGAGGTGGGCACTGCTGGGGTGAGGGACCCCTGGCTTCGTGGCAGGGTCCCTGGCCCTCACCCACCTCCTTCCTGCTCATGCAACTTCTAGAAAATTGCTGGGTCATGCTGCTGGCGCCTCGCTCACGCCACCTCTTCCCCACCCTCTGCCTCTTCCATCCTCCCGTGGCCTCACGCTGTACCCCCCTGCCCCGGGTCTGTGCCTGCCACCCCCCCCCAACGGGCCGTGCCGGCTGTGTTTGGGGCAGCCCTGGGCTGCACCACCTCTCCAAATTGCCATGCCTCGGTCAAGCCAAGGGTATCGGGAAACCTGCCGTCTCCCTGTGGTACGCAGCACCCGATGGGATGAGGTGTTCTGGAATGATGGCCGGAGGCGCTGGCTGAGTCCGCTGCATCCCGTTATTTCGGCCAGCCCCCGCTTTCCTCCTGCCCCTGCGGGCATGTGGTCAAGGCGAGTGCCACTGACCCTGAGTCAGCAAAACCCGGCACCCTCCCACCCCGCGGTGCTGCGTGACTCAGCAAAACCCCGCGTGGCTCTTTTCGGGCCAGAGGCCAAGGCATGGTGGGTCCCCAGCATCTCTAGCACTGCTGCTGCTGCTGCAGGCTCCAGCTCAGGGGTATCCTCCCCTTGCCCCGCCGGGTACCACCGGCGCTGAGTGCCCCCAGGTGGGAGCGGGTCAGACATAAACTAACCCAACCAGTCCCACCCAAGCAAACCCACCCTCCCCCAGGTCTCTAAACGCCTTTGCATATGTGCTTTGCAGACAAAAAGGGTAGTCCTGATGCCAAGCCCTGGGCTCCCCTACACCCTTTCGGGCTCTCCTGGAGCCCGCGGTGGAGCCAGGGAGTTGCCAGCCCTCCTCCCTCCTCTTTGAAGTGGTAGGGAGACCATAGCCGGCTGGGCAACTTGCCCCCCACCCCTGGGGGCACCTACAGCAGCTCCCCCACCAGCATTTCCACTCCAGCCAGTCTGCCGTGTTTGTCCCATACCATCACACAGTGCAGAGCAAAGTCTTTCAGCAGGGTCAAGCAGTCCAGACCCAGTCTGCGTCCCCTTTATTTAATTCCAAGGGATTAAGGGCAAGCTTTGCTGTTCACAAAGCTGTTATGAACGAGCCTTTGCTTGGGCTTCGTGGTAGCAGGGCTTGTGTCTGCATTCCGAGCCGCGCTCATACCAGTGCAAGAGAGTTGCTGCTTTTAGTCGTGCTTCTCTAAGTGACTTACATGTCCACTGTGCCCATCAGCCCAGATGCTTCCCAATGGTTTGTTGGGAAAAAGGGAGGATGGGGCTGTGTCAGGGAATGTTATGATACTGGTCCTCTCCTGGGTGCCCGCAGGGTGGGAATGGACTAGGGGATTTATCTCCAGAGTGTTTAATTTGGCTCCAGCCCTTGGCACCATTGGTCTCAGAGGTGACACCGCTGTGCCTGAGCACTGGGGGACCAGTGGGCCCAGCACGGAGCCAGGATTTCTGTGTTCGGGCTCCCTCAGCACCTCTGTGGGATGTTTGCCCTGATATCAAGGCCCTGAGAGGCGCAGTGGGGATGTTTAACCAGGAGCTGGGAGCACATCTTGGTATTTATAGGCTGGGACCGTGAGAGTTGCATTGTGTTATCTCCAAAAGATAGGCTGGCATGAGCCTGGGCTCAGGGCTTTTTACACATTTTTCCTTTTTTGCAGAGCAAGACCTGGAGCACTGCGGCTGAGGCATCTGGAGCAGGCAGACATGTACAAGAGATGTACGAGGGACCTGTCCCCCCTCACTCCTATTTTTGGCGCAGTGGATGAACCCCTTTCCTTGCTGGTCTGTCTCCTCAGCCCCCTGCGTCCCCTCAGCTGCCGGGGGGTGAGCTGGAGCGCTGGTCCCCGGCGGCCACAGCCGTGGGCGTGGGGTGACGCACCCCTGGGATCGGGCCATACTTTTCGCAACCTCGATCCTTGCCAGAGAGGATTCCCAAGGGTCGAATGACTCAGTCCCAGTGGCTCCCACAGGGAGGAGCATCCCAGCCCCAGCCCTAAGAGACTGGGGTCCCCTCCGTGGATGTTGCTGGCGTGTTCCACCTGCCCCTTGCTGCACAGTCAAGGACCTGATGCTGCTTAGTTTCAGGCTCTATTTTTTTACAGGGCTCTAGCAGCATCCCCATCTGCAGCCTGGCAGCACTTGGGCAGGGATGCTACAGTGGTCTCTTTCTCCTTACACATGGCCATGCATTTACCTTTGCCTTTTCCTCGATGATTTTTTTAAAAAATTATCTATCACGGTGGTAGCCAATGCCCTGAACTGCAATGAACTAAAGGGCCTGAAAAGCTTCAGTTCAGAAATGCTGATTATTTTTTGGCCAAGAGGCGTCAAATGCAAAGCTGCAGCTGGGATTTCTAGAGGACAACCATCTCTTCAAATTCAGGAAAAAGTGGTCGAGATTTTGCAGCTCATTTCTAAAGGACAAAAGAAAAATATTCCTTGGTCTGAGCTGAGCAGAGCCTACAGGCACACAAGCCCAGGCAGGTCTGGTTGCAAACATCCTGACTCCAACTTAAGGTCCCGGTGCTGGTGTGAAGCTGCTGGATGCAGCTAATTAGCGGAGCCTGATTCACCAGCTCTGAGCCCCCGAGGGAAGCGGCGGTAACTTTTTCCCGGCGCAGTGCCAGGACCTCGACCACTCCCAATGCCGTTTCCTAAACCGACGTACAATTCACAGGTGAGGGTGCATTTTCCAGCAGCACGGGCACATCCCAGATTACACCCTTTTTCTGGGCGACACCTGCAAAAGAAAACTTGAAGGTGCTTTAGCAGCAGCTCCAGACGGTGGGAAACTTGGGAGCAGGGGAGGGGCTGCACTGAGCACGGCAAAGGGACGGATATAGGCACTGGCCACCACGTCCCAGCGCTGCAGGCACTGGGGGAGATGTCCTGGGCATCACGGGCAGTAGCAGTCCCTGGTCCATCGGAGCTGGCTGAGGCTGGTTTGGAGGCAGAGCTGGCCAGCAGCCTGCTTAAACATTTTTTGGCTGTCAGCATGGACTGCAGTGACCTTGGGGAGACACTAAGTGGAGTTGCAAAAGGCTTAGGCTGGGTGGCAATTGTTCCCTTGGTGTCTTCTCACATCGCAAACCCTGATCTTGGTGGCGGGCGAGTGTGGCTGACTGGTGGCTGGGTGGCGTGGCTGCGTGTCACAACGGGCAGGAGCCCTGAGCGTGGCTCCATCCTCATCAGGGCCATTTGCAGCAGCCTTTAAGCACAGGGTGCTTCCACCCCGGTGGACCTTGTCCATCAAATCCTGCTCTTCCAGCTTTTCCCCATGATATTTAAAAAAGAAAAAAGACTTTGTGCAGCAAAATGTTGATGGTCTTCAAGCCTGTGAACTGCCCTGGTGTCTTCACTGGGATTTACTTGTACACTGTCCTGCTTTGCTGGGCTGCTGCCAAACTCAGCATCGCCCATCCCCATGTCCCACGTACTCCGTGGCCCTGCTCAAATCCCTGCCACTCCCATGCCACCCGTCCGTGCCTGACCCCACTCAGCGTTGGACATCCTTCCGCATCCCCCATCCCGTCCTCCCCCGCGGCTGGGGACACACCTGGTACCCACTGCGGGGAGGAGGGACCTGCCTCACCCTGGTTGCCGGCCCTGTCTGCTCCTCAGGGCAGGGATCTCGTGGTGTTTGCCTCACCTGAGTTATTTTGCAGCAGGCTGAAATTGCTGGGGATGGGCAACAACAACCCCAGCAGGCGCTGGCAGCAGGCAGCGTGACCGGCGGCTGACGGGATGGGATGGTAAGTGGCAGCGATGGCATCGAGTCATCACCTCCCACGCCAGGATGTGATGGGGAGCACCGGGACCCGACTCACCTTGTTGCCTGCCTTGAGCAATCCCTGCTGCGGTCCCAGGGGCCATGTGAGCCCTGCTTGGGGCAGGGGGTTATCGGCTCACCGGTGGGATTTCCATGCACAATGCAGAGATGTGCCTCTGGCCACACCTGTCCATTTTCTCTGCCAGCACTAGATGCCACTTAATTATTTCCTTTCATTTCCAGCTGAAGCTTCCACAAGAAGGCCATCATTTATGCAATCATATATCATCCATGTGACAAAGCACCAAAGCAATTGAGCCTTCTAGTTCTGGGAGGAGGGTGGGCTCAGGAAGACAAGGCTCAACACCCCACGGCAACCCAAGGATTGGCTTAAAATTGCAATGTGTTTCCTTGGAGAGGGAACAACCATCCAGCTTCCACTGGAGATCTGTCACAACCTCCTAGGGCGGTTGCTGCAGTGTGAATAGGCCAGGAAATCTCTTAATTCCTACCTATTTATTGTTGCCTTTCTCCTAAGCTCCAGCTTCACTTGATGCTGCAGCCAGCATTTTCCAACGTGCCTGACTGGGGTTAAGATCTTGAACCCACATTTAAGCACCTTGGCAAACAAAACCTGCGGCTTTGCACACCCTCTCTCTGAGCTCCCGCACGCAAACCACCCTGTTAATGATTATTTGCAGCGTGGGACTTGGCATCTGAGCCTGTCTGGCTGCGAACCCCTGAGTGTTTCTGAAGGAGCTCTGCCACCAGGGTGGCTTAGGGTAAGGGTTATGGTCAGAAATGTGAAGATGCTTCACTGTGCTCGCAGCTGCAGGTGCTTGTAGGCTGTGGGTAGAGGGAGGTGTGGGAGCATCCCTGGTGGACACCGCAGCTGTGCCTGGGTCCTGCAGCCTCCAGCATCCTCTCCCGCTGCAGCCAGGAGTCAATAAAGCTGAGAACTGCTCGGACACTGCCAATGCAGATGTCTGTTAGCAGCTAAACACCTGCCAATCTCCCCTCCCTGCAGTGCCACCATTTCAGAAAAAAATCCTTTCTCTCTCATAGCGCTAAGTTTTTCTTTTTCGCATTGCAACCCTGAACTGACTGGTGCAGTGAGTGGGGGATTAAGGGCAGCTCCTGGGCAAAGGTCTCCTGCAAACTCCTTGGGGCCAGTTGGCTGCAGCCTCCGATCCCTGGGGTCACGCGCACCCCCCCAAACAAGGGTTGTTTGTTCGGCACCGCTGCAGGGCTGGGCTCGGTGGAGGAGGCAGCCGGCCGGCCTGCGGCTGGGCAGAGCAGGGCATTGCCTGCTTCCCTCCCTGCACTGGGAGGGGGTCCTGGGGTGGCCCAGAAAGCCGTGGGTCAGTGCTGGGGGAGCCCCTGACACCAGGCAGCTTTGGCTGGCGTGGGTTGCTTGGCTTTGGCTTTGGCTGGTTGCTTTCCAGCAGCCTCTGTCAAGGGGTTTCTGGAAAACAATGGTCAGATTCAAGTGCAGGTCCTCGGAGCCCCCTTTGCACTCCTTTGCACGGCAGTGGAAAGGGGTGAAACCCAGCAGGGCTCAAAGGGATCCTGTCCCTGTGGTGTGACCTGCTCCTGCCTTGCCCTGGCCCCCAAAACCTGAGATGGATATTGGAGAAGCATCCCACGGCCAGCCCCAGCAGCTGCAACCCTTTGAAGAAGGGAGATTAAAATGCCTCAGAATGCCAAGACCTGAGGAGCATCCCAAGCATTAATGAACTTATTACAGATGCCTCTAAGACAGAAATGACAATTTACCCTTGCAGCAGGCGGTGAACTAGCAGTCCTTGCCCTGGAGGGTGATTTTGATGCTCCATCTTCAAAGCAGGGCAGAAAAGGGCAGTTTCTGATGCCACATCTTTGGAGCAGGGTAATAAAGGGCAGTTTTGATGCTACATGTTTGAGCTGTGGCCTGAAGCAGCTGCACTTAGCCCCATATGTTGCACTTGGCCCCATATGTTGCAACCCTACAAACCCTGAGTTTCCTTCCTTTTTTCTCATTTTGGACATGTTTTGCCCTGTCATCCCCCGCTGTGCTGACAGTGCTGGAGGAAGGCACGTGGCGCCTTTCCCCTGCCTCAGCAGCTTGCACCCTGTGATGGCTCACGTGGGCCTGTCCCCACCACCATTGACTCAGCCAATTCCCCCTTGCCCAAGGCACTGACCAACCTCCTGCCAGTGCTGTCCAGGCAACGGCAAAGGCAGTGGGTCAGTGGTGGACGATGTCCAGGACCATCACCACCACCACCACCACTGGGTCTGTGTTCCCACGGCCGGCTGCCACCGAAGCAGCTGGTCGTACACAGTGAGTGGGGCTGGAGATGGGTGCTTGGATCCCCGTACCGAGCCCAGTGGTATCCGACCTGCGTAAATGTGGGACAAACATCTGTACCTGGTTACCAGGCATGTTTTGAGCATCCTGTAATTAATGTTTGCTCGGTGACAGAGGTTGATGGGTGCTTATCAATATTAGCAAATGATGAGTGGCTGATGATGTTGATGTCACTACCTTGAAACTTCTAATTTCAGCATCTGAACTGAGTAAAAGGCCTGGGGGCCAGACTGCCAGTGCCAAGATCTTGCCTGGCTTAGCATCTTTGGAGGTGGCTTGCTACCAAAGCCCTGCACGCCTGCAACCCTGCCCTGCCCTGGCAGCCCTGAGTTCAAACCCGCACGGTGGCTGTGGTGGCAGGGATGGGACCTGTGCTGGTGGCACATCAAGGCCAGCATCTCCCCTTGCTAGGGCGAGAGGTGCAGAGTCCCCAGGCCCCAGATAGTGGGAGTGGGCTTGGGGACATGGATGCAAGAAGATGTTCAGGGGCCAAATCCAAATGTTTATTGTGTATTGAACCTATCTTGATGTACATGTGTAAGACAAAAGAACTGAGTGTCCATAAAGGAGCACCGAGTTATCGCAGCCCTCCTCCCACACTGCTGAACACAGGTGCGATGGACAAGTGCTCACACAGGGATGCTTGTTTATTTATTTATTGGGGGGGAAAAAGCATTGGTGAGATTGATGCTTGCGAAGCCTTTAAAAAATTTACTTTCTGATTACACTGAGATTAAAAAACTAAGCCACCATCGCCTTTGTCTCCTCCATCCATAATCCCGCTGCCATGCAGCAGGCACTGCCCTGAGCAGCCAGTCTCTGTTTCTTTGCGAGGCTGTTCTGGGGAGCTCCCCAGGATTCGGGGTGCTGGGTCCCTGGGCAGCACAGTGGTCTCTAGTGTCGGCCACTCACATCCAGCCCTGGGGAAAGGAACCTGCCAGTGAACCTTGGGGGGCCGCTTGCTCCCGGGGCAAATGAAAAGCAGAGTCCAAATCGCCAGAGGAGAGGCATCCCCCCCCCGCACGTGGGCTGGCTTGGTGCCAGGCAGGGTTCTGAGCACCCCTCAACGGACCCAGCTGCCCTGAGCAGCTGCACCTGGGACCCCCACCTGGGACCCCCACCCCCACGCTCCACCCACAGCCCTGGAGACCCATTTAAGCTCAGGGCACGCAGCCCTGCCCTGCCTCCCGCTGCACTGGTCTGTGGCTCTGGTCCCTGCGTGGCTTGTGCTGGAGGCTGCCCGTCTCCAGTGCCCTCTCCTGGTGGGACACTGGAGCTCTGTGACAGCGCTGCCTCCTGCAGGGACCTCAGAGCTGGTCCAGCTCCAGCAGCCAAGTGTCCTGCATACAGGTCTGGGTCTCCAAAGAGTGCTGTGAGCAGCCTGTATGCCTGAGGAAAGGTGGCTTGTGCTAGAATCCCTTCTGTAAGGTGAACAGCTTGGCCTTGCTTTCTTCAACCTGGTCACCCATTTCCAGAATGTTTGCAGGTCCTTTACAGCTTTGAAGTCTTTCTTCCTCTGCTGAGTTTGGCTGGAGCTGCCTGAAGGATTTACTAGCATCCTCCTCGGGAAACCAAAGCTGAGTGTGTCTGATGAGGCAGGGACTTGAGGGCTTCCTTTGGGCAGAGGTCCTGAGACTAAATCTCAGGTGCTGCCTGAGCACAGCCAAAGCTAGTGTTTTTATTCAAAGCTCAGTTTCACGCTCCCTTTAGCTCATGTGTGGGGCAATAGCTTCGTTTATTTCTTTGCAGGAGAGAAATGCCCCCAGGTCCTATGGGGCAGGTAGGTGGTAGTCCTCAGTGTCACAGCAGAGGTGTCCTTCCTTCGTGGAGCAGTTGCATCTTGGCTTTACTCTATGACCTAAAAGACGTTGTATTGGGAGCAGAAATGAGCATCAAGTCTTGCCTGGTGGTCAGTGCTCTCCTGCAATGCTTTTACCCCCTTTCCCTGAGGTTTGCTCACTGTAGGTTAGGAAATCCTTCCCTCTCCACCTTCAGCTGGCCCAGTCCCCTGGGCTGCAGGCCAGCAGTCCTCCCTCCCATCAGCAGCAGGAGGGGACCCAGGCAGAGGGTACACCCACATTTTGAGCCCCCTGGATGTTGTAAAGCCTGTCGTCAAAGAAAATGTGAGGTTGGATCTGGGCGAGGATGGGGCCCTTGGGAGCCCCGTCCATGAAGAAAGCCTCGTCGATGGCCAGACCCCATTCCCGGAGTGTCTTGATGGCTCGGATGCCCATGTCCCGGCCACTGCGGGCGGTCACCAGGTAGGTGCGTATGGGGGATTTTTCCTGGCTGAACTTCTTGCGCATCTTCCCAAGGTGCATGGCAAAAGCCTTCAGGGGCCCCTGGAAGCATGGGAAGACACTTGGGAGGGGGTGGGAAGTAAGGAGACATCTATTCTGCCTGTACAAGCCACTTGTTCCTCTTGCAGGGTTTCTCAGGGCTCTGCAGAGCACAGGAATGCCTGTGGGGTGCAGGACTGGGCAATGCTGGGACTGGTGCTGTGCACTGGGGTCCTTGGGAGGAAGCTGAGCATTGTGGTGCTCATCCTAACCCCAAAATGACCAGGAAGGTACATCCCAGCAAGCAGCAGTCCTGCGGGGACTCATACAGCAAGAGGTCCCAGCCTATGAAAGGTGGTGTTGGGGGTAACCGCAGCCCTGGGTGGTTGGGAGCTGAGGCTCCCTTATAGGAGTTACCAGGCCAGATCTGTCTCCAGTGGGTCCCCAGGTCAGGCTCATGCCAGGGACTGAGTGGTGGTTGCAAAGGGAACCTGCGAGGATTTGTGCTTTTTTTGGCTACTCATGGCAAAGCCATAGTGGGAGAGATGCTCATGGTGGGTGCAGAGGTGGTGGGGGCCCACTACAGCAAGGTGGCTTGCTCACCTCTCCCATGGGCACAGCCTCCATTGCCCGCTCGTACTCCACCGCCCTCTCCAGCCCCTGTTCCTGGAAGACCTGGTCCGTCTCATCAGAGAAGAGCACGGCATCCCCGTCGAACACCACGCGGAGCGGGTTGCTGGGGGTCTGTACCTCCTGCTGGAAGACGAGTGCTGCCGAGACCCCTGTGAGACAGCAAGTGGGGCTCTGGAGGGACACCTTGCCAGCAGCTGGTGCACGGCCAGCGCCTCCTCATGCATCTGCTGTGGCCCCATCCCACAATGTTGGGGTCTCCAAGCCAAGGGGCTTTCTAGGGGGTCATCTCAGCTTTTCTAGGGCTGTGTTATCCACCCATGGAAGTGGACAAGAAAGTGCTGCTGATCAGAGATTGATGTCTGGAGGGATACTGAGGTCTGCTAGGAGATGAGGGGTGGTTGTGTAGGCACGAGCAGCCCTCCTCCTGGTGCTTGCTCACCCTGCCATGCCAGGTTCTAATGCCCAGATTTAGCACTCCGTGTGGTGAGTAATAGGGACTGGCACCTCTGCTCGATTGGGTAATTGGCTTAATTACAGGTCTTTTCCTACAAGCTGCTCTCTGCCCACCCTCATCTGCAGACCCAGGTCCCCGGGTGAGAGACACTTGTCAGAGCAATGATGCTCTTCAAGGAGGCTCCAGGAATGTGCTGTGCAGCAAAGGACAGCCCCGGCTGCCGATGGCTTCCTCCCAACTTTGAAGGCCTTTGGCCAGCTGATGTGCTCATACCCAAACAAATTAATAAGGAGGCAATTAAACCTATTAGAGCTGTTGGGGAGAATGCACTCCTTCTGATCCAGATCAAGCATGTGCTTGCATCTATCACTGAACACACAGTAACAGCATCTACCAGGAAAGCAAATTTCTGTGGCATCCACGCAAAACCCCGGGAATTGTCCGTGCACTCACACCGATGCAGGGAGTAGCCATGGGCAGCATCTCTGGTGAGAAAGGCTGAAATGTCAGCCAGGGAATGATCAGCCCATGGCAGAGTCATGGCCAGAATTATGCATGAAGTACTTGGTGACTTGTGAAGGCATCTGGGAAACCCTGGTGTGTTTGCAGGCTGCTGTGGGGACAAAGAGGAGATTGAACTGGTCAGAGGTATACTGGTACTCAGTGTGCCATTCACCCCCTTGCCCCTGTGAGAGCTCTGGCATTGCCTCTTGGTACTGAGCTGCTTGGGGAAAGCGTGGTGGGTTTGGGGACGTGGGATGGAGGGGAGAACGCACCTCTGCGGAGGGCATTGCAGACATCTGCCCTGTCAGCTGAGAGGAAGAGCTTGACCCCGTGGGACTTCAGGTACCGTGTGGAGTCCTTGTCGCTGACGAAACAGAACTTGGAGATCTCCAGTCCTTCGGGTCAGGGGATGTGAGCAAAGTCTGTTACGGGGCAAAATCCACCTCGCAGCCCTCCCACCTCCCCTCCCTGGGTCTCAGCATGTTTTGCTGAAGAGCTCGGGGCAATCCATTCCCCAGTGCTGTGTGAGGAGCCTGCCCATGTTTTTGCTGCATCATCTTGCCCTGGTGCTCCTACGAAACTGCAGAGTGCAGTTAAATATTCCTTCATCCCTCCCTTAAATGAGCCTTCCTGACAGCACTCTGGAATTTATTTATTTTTTTTTAAGAGCTCTTTTCTTTAGTAGCTGCCTCAGGATGCCCAGGCTGTGCAAAATGCTGCCAGACCCCCTAGTGCGGAGGATACGGCCGAGGGGAGCTGGGCTTTGCTGAGGAGCCTGTACCCTCGGTGTGCATGGGACTGGGAGGAATCGGGCTTGGTTCCATAATAACCCCCTCCCCTCGTATCCCCTGGCTCTGCGCTTGCTGATGCTCCACTGTGGTGCCTTATCCACTTTGCAGCCTGGTTGGGGTGGGGGGGAAGCAGGCACCCCCTTACCGTAGTGCTTGGCGCTGTTGATGATGCGCACACCGCTCTCTGGGCTGTTGTTGGAGAGCACCAGGATGTCGAAGAGCTCGTCCTCTGCTGGGTTGCTCTCCAGGATCATCTTGTTCACGTACTGCACTGCCTGCGAGGAGAAGGTGAGACTCTCTTGGTGGGTGTGACTGCCGTGGCTTTGCCAGGGCTCTGTCACAGTTAGGGTTAGTGGTTTGTGCTGCCATCAGCTGTGTAACGGAGAGCCAGACAGAGCAACCACCCTGCAAAAAGCCATCGCCAGGAGGGCAGGGAGCAGAATACTCCACCAAGGGGGAGGTGGACATATGGGATGGGTGAGGAGCACAGGTCTTGATGCCCTGCAATGAGACCAGGACAGGCATATCTGCACCCTGTGATGGGAGCTGATTCTGAGCTTTTGCCCTGTCCTGTCAGTGTCTGCATGTGCCCCTGGCCAGGCATGGGGCTCACCTGGATGAAGGTGAAGGCCGTGCCCGGGGGCAGGGGCTTGTCCTGGTTAGCCTGCTGGTGCCTTGCATACTCCTCCTTGCCCTTCTCCAGGTAGAGCCTGTGCTCCTCCTCCAGGTTGAAGATGGCTCTGGTGGTCACCGCAATGACCAGTGCCTTGCTGGGGTCTTTCTGCAGGACAGGGAGGAAAGAGGGGTTAGGGCACAGCAAAGGAGGAGTTTGTTGGGGGTGGGGTGCGCAGGGGGGCACAGGGCTCCACCGACTGGGGTGGTAGGGTTGGGCATTGGAGGCATCACCCATGCGTCATGGTTCCTGATGCCAGAGGGCCTTTGGAGACGAGCTACCAAGCCCAATCCTCATCTTTAGGCCACCGAGGATGAGGCAGGCTGTTGTGAAACCCTAACCTGTCTGGTAAGTGCCATATACTCTGAGGACAGCTCACAGCAGAGGGGATTGCTTCATAATTTTGCTGTTTGTGAGCACAGCACAGCCGTGGTTATCTATTTGTGCTGAGCTGAGCACTGCTGGGTTTCACTGCACATACTGGTGGCTTACCCTTTGCTTGCGTCTGTTCTGGAGAGTCTAATAAAGTCACTATATATGTACAAAAGCTGCTGCTTTCTCCCTGGCCACTCCAAAATTCAAATGTGAGCAAATGCACCCATCCTGCCCGTGCAACTGGAGGTTCAGCCCTGGAACCACTTCCCATGTGGCAATCATATGGACCTCACTGGGACCAGGCACCCAGCAGCCCTGGGATGTGCCGCTTCTGCTGAAACCTAGGCACAAGCATTTCAGGCCACCACAGCTCCAGGTTGTGGTGTGTCCTCCCCTGTGGTGGCATTTCACAATTTCCTTTAGAAATACAAGGTGCATGTTTTGTAATGAACAATTTTTTACCTGTTTCACATCGGTGTTTATGACCGTGCTTTCAGGGTCTGCCATCTTTGATTTTCAGCCTCAAAGAGAAAATATACAATTAAACTGTTGCATTATAATACAGCCAATCTAGAGAGGGGGAAGAGTGGAAAAGACAGGGAATATCCTACCCACCAAGTGGAGCAGCCCAAATGGACCTGCTTCTGTTGACAACAGCTCTGCTTTGAGAAATCCTGCTCTAGTTCCAAATAAATATGATGGAAAAGGAGATTTTTCAACCACAGATCACTGCTTTATTCATTCCCCCCGCCCTCCTCCCTGAAGAGCATTTTTCTCTGGAGGGAATGGCTGAAACCAGTCGTGGAGCTCTTCTCCCAGCAAAGTAAGTCTGTCTTTTAAAAGCCAAAGTAGGTCAGATCTTGTGGGTAGGCTTCTAGTTCACATCCTTACCGCTTTCTTGCTATTTTTGCTTGAATGGTGAACTTGTATCCACAAATAAGCAAGTTCGCTGCATGAGTAGCTCATTAGCAGCTGTAAAAGGCCTGAATAAGTGTGGCGAGGGTGTGGGTGCAGATGGGACACCCCCCCAGTGGGGCTGCCCTGCCCCCCCCCAGCCCTGTGAGCCAGCTAGCCCCTACACTGGAGGTCTCTGTGCAGGCTGTGCTAACCCAGGTCTGGCAGATGGCACTTTTAAGGGTGTTGCATGGTCTGGCTGTGCCCAGCAGCTGAATCATAAATCCCATTTATTTCTGTACACTTAGGTTCTGTGGCTTCTGTAACCACTGTGCTGTACCCCTCATTTCTCTGCCCTAGTCAGTGTTAAAGCAGACTTCTAAGATTCAGCCTGTGGGATGGGAGCCATTCCCATTCCTGCTGAGAGGGATCCCGTGGGGGTTATCGCCACCCGGCAGTTCCTACAAGTACACTGCAGGGTTTCTCTGGAGGGCAGAGGCAGCGATGACTGCCCCACACAGATGTGCTGGGAATGGCAAGGGGTTTAAAACCTCACTTACCAGTTCATGCCCCACCTGGCTACCGAGTTGGGGGGCTGTGCAGGCATAGACCGAAGCCAGCATGAAGTGTAAAGGGTGAGTCGGGGTCTCCATAGTGCCTTTTCTTTTGCCTCCGTTTTCTTTTACTCATTTTTATTCTCCAGGGACTGCACAGCATCGCCTGGGGTGGTAGGAAATGCTGCCAGAGCCCTGCCGTTGAGGGTTCAATGCTCGCACGTGCAGCCCCTGACTGCCCCTGGGGTGGAAAGCCCTGCCCTCAGGGCTGCTCCCCCGCCCTGCCGGGGCATGCTTGGAAAGCCAGGAGATGCTAGGCGTCCTTCTGCCTCCTCCACACATGCCCCATGCTGGGAAGGGGTCTTCTCCCAGAGAGCAGGAGGGAGGTTGGCACCCCCAGCCCAGCCAAGCAGGGAGCAGCTTTCCTCCAACAGCATTTCAGCCGTGCACCTTTCTGAAAGTGAAAATCAGATGAGTCAGCAACGGGGCTGAGCAGCCCTTCCTGGGGGGGGGGGGGAAGCACCCCCTCTAATTTCTGCTCTGTTCTTCTGAGAGCTGCACACCGAGCCCGCCTTCTCCCTTCCGTCTGCCAGCCTCCACTAACGGCAGTGCGGTTTATGTACAGATACGCGTATACGGACATACCCACGGTTTATGTACAGATACGTGTATACAGACATACCCACGGTTTATGTACAGATACGCGTATACGGACATACCCACGGTTTATGTACAGATACGTGTATACAGACATACCCACGGTTTATGTACAGATACGCGTATACGGACATACCCACGGTTTATGTACAGATACGCGTATACGGACATACCCACGGTTTATGTACAGATACGCGTACACGGACATACCCACGGTTTATGTACAGATACGCGTATACGGACATACCCACGGTTTATGTACAGATACGCGTATACGGACATACCCACGGTTTATGTACAGATACGCGTATACGGACATACCCACGGTTTATGTACAGATACGCGTACACGGACATACCCACGGTTTATGTACAGATACGCGTATACAGACATACCCACGGTTTATGTACAGATACGCGTATACGGACATACCCACGGTTTATGTACAGATACGCGTATACGGACATACCCACGGTTTATGTACAGATACGCGTATACGGACATACCCACGGTTTATGTACAGATACGCGTATACGGACATACCCACGGTTTATGTACAGATACGCGTATACAGACATACCCACGGTTTATGTACAGATACGCGTATACGGACATACCCACGGTTTATGTACAGATACGCGTATACAGACATACCCACGGTTTATGTACAGATACGCGTATACGGACATACCCACGGTTTATGTACAGATACGCATACACGGACATACCCACGGTTTATGTACAGATACGCGTATACGGACATACCCACGGTTTATGTACAGATACGCATACACGGACATACCCACGGTTTATGTACAGATACGCGTACACGGACATACCCACGGTTTATGTACAGATACGCGTATACAGACATACCCACGGTTTATGTACAGATACGCGTATACGGACATACCCACGGTTTATGTACAGATACGCGTACACGGACATACCCACGGTTTATGTACAGATACGCGTACACGGACATACCCACGGTTTATGTACAGATACGCGTATACGGACATACCCACGGTTTATGTACAGATACACATATACGGACATACCCACGGTTTATGTACAGATACGCATACACGGACATACCCACGGTTTATGTACAGATACGCGTATACAGACATACCCACGGTTTATGTACAGATACGCGTACACGGACATACCCACGGTTTATGTACAGATACGCGTATACAGACATACCCACGGTTTATGTACAGATACGCGTACACGGACATACCCACGGTTTATGTACAGATACGCATATACGGACATACCCACGGTTTATGTACAGATACGCGTACACGGACATACCCCCGGTTTATGTACAGATACGCGTACACGGACATACCCACGCCTCGGTGAGCACCCCGGTGCGCGCAATGGCAGGCGCACAGGAGCGCATGTCAGGCGACGCTTGTGCTGCCCGCAGTCGGCCTGCAGCTGCGCACCGTGGGGCAGATCCTGCCCCGCCGCACACGGATTTCGCTAGAGAGCAAAGCCCAGACTCACCCCGGCGCTGCCTCCGCTCCCCGGCGCAGCCTGTCCGGCGGCAGCATCCCGACGCCGCCCGAGATGCCGGTGTTTATATTTCCCCCGCCCCGCGCAGGCAGGAAGCAGGCAGGAGCCAGGCTGGGGTGCAGCCCTGCTCCCCGGCACGCTGGGATTTGTAGGCGGCCGGGCGGCTCGGCCTTGTGCCCAGGCCAGGCTGCATTTCCCAGCCGGCGCCGCACAGGCGGTGATGGCCACCGGGCCTGGCCGTGGCCGTGCCCTGGGGAAGGGGCTCAGCACCGCTCCTGCTCCTCAGGCTGCCTTGGTGCTCGTGCTCAGCCGCTGCCTGCCAGCGCTGCGGCGGTGTCTATTTTTGCAGCCGGGGTATTTATATAGTGTGCCTGTAGCCCCCTCGTTTCCCAGCCCTTGAATACATAACTGCTGTGGTTTCGACTGAAAATACAGGGGTACCTGTTCCAGAGTGGTTTGCAGCGTACGCAGGGAGCTGGGCCAGGGAGAAAGGTGGTGCAGAGCATGGCAGGGTGCAGCAGGGGCTCACCACGTTTGCAATTTTACTGTAATTTTGGGTCCCCATTCCCTTTTTTTCTGAAAGCTGCCTCTTACATGCTGCCCCGAGCAGGGGTGAGTTTTGGGCTGGGATCTTGCTTTTCCAGGTGGGCTCTGCGGCACCCAGCCCTGCAAGGCTCGTGCTGCCAGGGTATTTCAACGCCTCCTTTCAGCCCAAGAGTGAGACCTAGGGGGGTGGGCAGGGGGTGACACTGAGGAAGCCATCCTGCGGCTTGTCCCTCACCCAGCTGGGGCACGTCCCTGCTCCACTGCTGGAAGGTGGCCCAGAGCAGCAGCTGCCCAGCCTGGCTCCTGCCAACAGAGACGGAGCTCACCTGCATTGAGGCTGGGCAGCTGTCCCCCTGCATGGCACCAGGTTGCCACCAGCATCACCAAATTGCCTCCCAAAGTGTGGGCTGCAGCCAGGGTCCTGCGCAGCTTGGCTTCGGAGATGCTTGTCTCCAGCAAACAGCCTGTCGAAAAGGCTACTGATATGCTCAGCTTTTAGCATGCAAATGTGAACCTCCTTTCCATGATTGATTTTATTGGGCCTGTTGCTTTTTACCCCTGTCCCCGTTCTGCATTTCCCCTGTACATCCTGTGGGACCGCCAGTTTAGAGCAAAAAGTGTTTTGGCATCTGTGTTTCCACCTCAGAAGTCTGCTGCAGCATCATTCCCGCAGCATCTCCTGCTCCTGGAGATGATGCTTCCCTGAGCAGCAGGGTGCTTGCAAGCAGGCTGTGTTTCAGGTGGCGGAGGGGCAGCCCAGGCACCTCTGCTGTGACCAGGCACCCAGTGTGACGCGCCTTGGTGCCCATGTGAAAATCTGGCAGGACTGGTGTGCTGGGGCGGCCAGGCAGAGCTGGGACGGGTCCGGTTGCTGAGGCCTCTCCCCCCATGCCTGCGTTACCCATCGGGCACCAGCGGTATCGCTCCCTGCTGCCGGCACCACCCCAAATTTCTGCAGTGACAAGGCAGGTTTTGGGCTGACTTTGCAAGGGAAGAAGTGTGCAAGCATAAATTCAGTGTGACAGCGATGACGGTGAAATAGCTCCTGTGCATGTGCCTGGTGCTGCTGCTGTTGGCGCTGGGAGATGGACCCACCCAAGCAGTGTCGCCTCATCCTGTCTGTCCTCCCGGCTGTGTTGGAGCGCTGCATCCCCCTTCATCCCCACTGCACGCATTTCCCGAGCCCTCACACGATGCATTAACAACTGTGTGCCCGTGTGGGTCAACAAGCTGCACTTGCAGAGCCCACAGGGATGGATGCAGCCCTGCACCCGTCCCCTTGCAAGTGCCTGTCCCCTTGTGCTAAGTGCCTACAGCCACGCAGTCCAGCCCAGCATTGATGCAGGGGGAACACGGAGAAGTGAATTTGCTGGGGCACAGCAGCGATGCCCGCTGGCTTCTCGCAGGCAGGAGGGCAGGTTTTGTTTCCCAGTCTGGCAGGGAGTTCCCCGCTGGCTTTTCGCCTGCCTGAGCACCGCTTGGGTCAGCAGTGAGGTGGGGCTGATGGAGCTGCTGGGGCCGCCCGGTTCCTGGGCTGGCAAAGCAGATTTTCCTGTTTTGGCCGAGCCTTGCAGCCACCAGCGCAGCTGCACCCTGGGCTCCGTGCCTGGCGGGGTCCCATCTCACCCCGCAGCATGCCCCTGGCACGTGTGACAGCAGTGGGGAAGGGAGACTGAGGCTGGGAAGGACACTCACCGGTAAGTCCCAGTTCGTGAATGCGGTCAGCACAGGCTGGGAGCAAGAAGCAGGGCTCCCCCAGCCCCTTTTCTGGGAGCAGGGATGCTTGACGCTCCCTGCAGAGCCCACTGAGGCTGTGCTGCCTCTCCCAGACCACAGCAGGGCTGTCCCCATCGTCTCCAAAACAGCAGCTCGGGTCACCCTGTGGGGCTGGGATGAGCTGGTCTTTTAAACCAGGGCCAATGTCAGACTGATGTGACACAGCCCATGGGGGTCTGGTGCGGAAAAAGTGCTGAGACACCTAATTCTGTGTTGGGTGGGTGTCTGCTCACCCACGCTGTTGTGTCTACCCACTGCCACAGCCTGAAGCCAGGGCTGGGCACCTCCTGAGTATCGCAGGTGTGTCACCGGGCACTGAATTCCTCATGTGGGGACAGGAGAAACTGATCATTAAAGCTACTGGTGGCAAGGCTGTGCGTGGAGCTTGCGTGTCCTATGGGACAGACGTCCCAGGTGGCCCTGGGCAAGTCACTTAACCTGCACTGCATTGCCCCAGCGATGATGCCGCAGGCGCGGCAGCAGTTCCCACATCCTTCCAGCCCTATGCCTGCACGTGGCAAAGCCCGCTGCTGGATAAATCAAAGGCTCTTGCTGGCTTTGCAGACTCAGCAGAGGGAAGCGCAGGGCTGCTTTCTCCCTGGGAGGATCCCCGTGCAAGAGCCAGGTGGTGTTGGCAGGGGGGCAGGCGGCTGGGGCAGCAAATGGGCACATGCCTGCCCACATCGGCCACGGCGCCAGGGCTGGGTGCCACCAGCACTGTGACGGCTGCAGACCCGCTCCCTGCACAGCCTTGCTCCTGGCACACCGTCCTGCTGCCGCTCCTCACCCGAAAGGAGGCAAGAAGGCTACCAGGAAGCATCCATGCTAGAATGAGAGCTTGCTATGGGGAAAGCAGTTAATGAAGGACCGTTCTGCTTTAAATGTGAAGCCTTCCCATAAGCCACGTCAGCGTTGCCATGTGCACAGGTTGGGTTTACGCAAAATTTCCGAGCTAGTGTGACCCCAACCTGGTGGCACCACTGCCACCCGCCCTGCTGCAAGCCCAGGAGCAAACCCTCCTGCTGCTCAGCCCCAGAGAGGCTGTTAGCTAATGGTGGGGCTTGCGTGGGGCTGAGCAAACCCAAACCCTTCCGCCGTGCTGCCTGGCCAGGGAGGGGCCAGCGCAAAACAGCTCTTGGTTTTGTGGGGATTTCCCCCCCCCCTACAGCCAGGTGATTCCACTTCTCAAAAACGAAGGAAAATGCCCCAATCCATCCTTCCTGCTCCCTTTCCTTTCCTAAGGCAGGCTTGCAGGGTACAAATGGCAAGGCTGTAGGTGAGGGGCCAGCTAGTGCAGAGCACTCCCTGCCCACAGTTCTAAACCTTCCCGCTGGGCTCTGCCTTTTAATTGTGTTTGCTCTGGTTAGAGCCCTGGGCCACCAGCACCTACTGGGAAGGAAATCCTCAGCTTGTTAATTTTGCTTGTGTCCCCAGGTCACCCCAGTTTAGCCATGGCAGTGACAGCCAGGAATGGCAGGTCAACAGCCTCCCCGCTCGCTGGCAGCCCCGTGGCCATCAGCACCACGGCTCGGCCGGGCTCCCTGGGCGGCTGGCTTAGCCGGATCCCACGTGAGTACGGCGGTGCTTGCTCTGCTCTCTCGGGCAGCATTATCCAGTGGGGTCCTGCACTCTGTGGCTCTGTATCCACTTCTCCCTCTCTCCAAATCCCTTTTTCCAGTGGGGTCTGTCAGGGTGGGTATGCTGTAGAGCGGTACCGTGCCACTCCAGGAGTGCAGGGCATCCTCGCTACCCATTTGGAGAAGGGTCTCCAGCTGCAGCCTCTCCATGGGACACTTGCCCAGGATTATAGGGGCAGTTTTGAAAGTACAACAGGAACAGATTTAAATCAACTCTGTCGTTTTTTTGCTTGGATTTAACTCTTCTGTCCATCTCTGCTCCCCAAACATCACACCAGTACCCAAATGGGCACTCATCGCTGTGGCTGTGGCAGTGGGTGTTCTCCTACTCCTCTTCCTCATCTGCATCATCAGGTGCTGCTGTGGCAAGAAGAAGCCCAGGAAGAAGGAGAGAGTCAGCTTGCATGCTGTCAGCAGCAGCACCACCGCCAGCCTCGTGCGTCCTGCTCTCCCTTCTCCCCCATCTCCCTCCCCTGGGTGCTGCCTGGTCCCAGGGCGGTGGGAGTGCAGCATGGCCAGGGATGTGGCTGAGCACGTCCTCAGGGTAGCGCTGCTCTCTGTTGCAGGTCCAGCCCGAGGCGGAGGACCTGGAGCATGGTGTGGAGCAGACAGGGCGAGGAAAGCTGCAGTACTCCCTGGAGTACAACTTCCGTGCGCAGGAGGTAGGGATGCTCGTGACCGCAGCACAGCAGGGAAAAGGCTTTGGTCCTGCATGGTCCCTCTTCGCTGCCCACTGAGGTGGCCCATACCCTCTTGCGCCTCACCCCCTGCCCGCAGCCTGCCAGCTCTCATGCCTGCACGGCATGGAGGTATCCTTCCTGCTGCACTCGCTTGCTTCCCACCAAGCCCTTGGTCATCTGGCCCCATCCCCCTCCAGCTGGTGACCTTGTACATTGCTCCTTTTAAGTTGAAAGTCGGGGTGAAGCAGGCAGCTGAGCTGAAGGCCATGGACAGCAGTGGCACATCTGATCCCTACGTGATCACCTACCTAACATCTGATGTGAAGAAGAGGTACGAGACCAGGGTTTACCGCAAGACCCTGAACCCTGTGTTCAATGAGAGCTTCACTTTCCAGGTAGGAAACTAAAGCTGCTGATGGTTTTTTTTGTCCCGTCAAGAATGTTGCAATGTTGCTCCCTGGGAAAAAAACCTCTCCAGGGAGGGAGATGTCTTTGCAACTGGGATGTGGAAGCACCAGGGAGAAAAACCTATTATCGCATCTGCTGCCCTATCCTGTGGGGCAGGGCTGCCACTGAGGAGTGAGTCCAGCTTTCGGGTCCTCCCCCATAGGTACCCCAGGCAGAGGTGCCTGAATCCACGCTGGTGATGCGGGTCTGTGACTTCAACCGCTTTGCCAAGCATGAAGTCATCGGTGAGGTCCGGCTGCCCCTGGCCAGCGTCAGCCTGCAGCACGTCATCGAGCAGTGGAGTGACCTGGCAGTGGGCAGTAAAGTGAAGGTTGGTCCTGGTGAAGAGGAAACTGTTGGGAGGGATGTGCTGTTGCTTCACTTGCCGCCGCCCCAAGCACCAGGTCCTTGGGGGCAAGCACGAGGGTGGGGGAGACCCAGCAAACCTGGGGCCAGCCTGGTGCTTGTGTCCCAGATGAGCCTGCTCCTTTGCCCAGTGCTCATCACTGGCATCTCTCCATCAGGAAGAGCAGCTGGGTGAGATCTGCTTCTCGCTGCGCTATGTCCCCAGCACTGGCAAGCTGACGGTGCTCATCCTGGAAGCCAAGAAGCTGAAGCGGATGGACTCCCATGGGCTCTCAGGTCAGCAGGGGCTGCTCATGCTTAGATCGCTCTGCTCCTGCCCAGGCCTCAGTGATGGCACCAAGAGCTGCGAAGCCTTGTAAGTGCCTCTTAGTGTCAAGCCCTGCTTCTTGCTGCCACCACCATAGCCACCCCTCACTGGCTTCAGCCTTCCCCAGCACAGATACTCCAGCTTTGGGCAGAGCTGGAGGTATCTCCCAGGAGGAGATGTCGTGGCTGGATGGTATGGGAAGCTGGTGGCAGGAGGAGGTGAGCTCTGGGCAAGGGGAAGAGGGATGGATGTTCGCTACAAGGAGCGACACATGGGATGCTGGGAATCGCCCAGGGAAGCTGTTTCATGGCTGAGCTCCTTGGTCAAAAATTGTCACTCTTGCCAGTTGTCCCCTCTCTCTGTCTCCTCAGATCCTTTTGTCAAGGTACATCTCATCCTGAACAGGAAGAAATGGAAGAAGAAGAGGACAAGTGTGAAGAAAAACACCTTAAGCCCTTACTTCAATGAGGTGCTTGTTTTTGAGGTGCCTTTCAATCACATCCAGGTAGGCTTCCCTGTAGTACCCAGGACATAGCAGGTCCTCGCTGTGGCCAGCCCCCTCCCACTGATGCTCTTTCTTGTGTACTCCCCCCAAGAACGTGGACGTGGTCATCTCCGTCTGGGATCACGACAAAGTGACGAAGAACGAGCCCATTGGCAAACTCTTCCTGGGCTGCCGAGCCACAGGCAACCAGCTGCGGCACTGGTCTGACATGCTATCCAACCCCCGCCGGCCCCTCGCCCAGTGGCACAGCCTGCAGCCCCCAGATGTGGTTGACAAAGCCCTGGGGCTGAAGTCCCACCTCAAGCTGCCCCTGCCCCCCAGATAGTGGGGGGGTCTCCTCCTCCACCCAGTGGCAGGACAGACAGCTTGTGGAGGGGCGAGGGGCTTCTGCTCAGCAACATCTAGATGTGTTGATCCCAGCTCGGTCTCAGCAAAGAGGGGACCGGTGGCTCTTCTTGACCAAGAGATCCCTGGCTGCTGGCGCAGCTCATGCCCTGTGTAATGCCCGGAGCTGGGCAGCTCGGCCCCCCCGGGCAAGGCTGGGCACAGAGCAGAGGGTGCTAAGGAGATGGTGTGGGTGCAGGAGCTGGCTCACCCCAGCTGCTCGTGGGCCGAGGGGACAAATACACAGAACTTCAAGCTCATGCAAAACCACCATGTCCGTTGATGTTTTTAAAGCAGAGGATTGACGTCCCAGCAGGCTGGGGTGGGCAGTTTCTTTGGTTGTGAATAATTCGGCAAGAGGCAAGTTCTTGGGAAGGCTTAATGTGCCCTGTGAAGGCTTCTAAACAAGACCTAGAACTTGAAGCCCCCTAAGAGGCTTGAGAGGAGAGAAAGAGGACGTGCTGATGAGGAAGGTGTAGAGATACAGGACCAGCTCTTCAGCGCCTCTGTGATAAGTGTGCTCTGTGTTCTGGCTAGAGCTTAACTGAGATGGCAAAATCAGCCACTGGTTGTCCACGTGGCTTCACTCTGCCCACTCTCAGCTGTGCAGCCCAAGATGTGACTCGGGCTATGGGGCTCCTCAGCGACCATCGCCATGGGTCAGGCAAATGAAGATGCACAGCGTCAGCCCCACGCACCCCGCACGGCCCCGCAGTGCCGGCGCAGCAAGGTTCGCACTCTGGCACCTGGAGGTGCTGCCAGGGTGGAGGGGCTGAGGCTCTCACTTTCATGCCATGGTCATGCTACCCTGATGAAGGCTGGGTTGCAGCCCTCACCTCACTTCTGGGCAGGTTTCATGTCACCTGGGAGGTTTTTGTGGCCATGTGTCCCGCCCTGCCCTGCTCTGTGAGGCCTTGGGTATGGGCTATGTACAGAAAGATGCCTCCTAGAAAGATGAGGGCACAGGAGAGGTGCCACCATCCCTCCCCATCCTTGAATATGCTGCAGTTTGGGGTGGCTGAAGAGCATCTCTGAGCCATCTGCAGGAGGAAGCTCGCTGCGTTAGGCTGGGGGAGGGAATCGCTCTTGCTCCAAAATATTTCTGCTACAAAGCAGCCATAGCACGTGGAAGATTTGGGCTCCTATCATGGAATTTCGGCCCTAAAGACAAAAGTAATTTGCACCGTGGGGAGCTGTGGGCATGACGCTAATAGCTATCGCCTGGGCTCTGGAGGGGAGAGAGTCTGGCACATTAATGAAGAGCCATTAATATTGAAAAGCGGTTAATCTGCAATTACCCAGAGCTTCATGGAGCGACCCTCTGAGAATTAAACAAACACGGCGAAGCTGAGGAAGATGCTGAAAACTCTGGATAGAGATTAATGACCTAAGCTTAACCATAAAAATCTGCTGTGTCTGCTTCTTGATAAATATGCTCCCGGCTTCGCCGTGGCTGTGAGGAGGGAAGAAATGACAGGATGGTTTTGAGATGGCTATAACAAGTGGAGTGTGGCTTCTTCTGGGGAAATAGCATCTGCTGGCAGCCACTAATGAGACAGAGGAGGAAATCAGTCACCTGAGAAAGACTTATAAAGGGATGCTTTAAAGCCTCAACCTTCAGTCTCAGCCTTAAATCAGGCTGGAATGGGCCTGTGCAGAAGGGAACGTCTCTGAATTGGGTTTGGGGTCCCAAATCCATCGCCAGGTTGGTTTTTGGGGATGCTGTGTGGTGATTTAGGGCCATGAAGGACCCAGAAGTGCTTTTGGAGGTGCTGGGAACAGGCATTTCTTATTTGTGTGTGTGTGTGCACTTTTTCCAGCCTGCTTTTTTGAAGTCACAGCCTTGAGGTTCGCTGCATAATTCACAGGGCCGAGCATCAAAGCACGTATTAGTCCCAAAACGGACAAGGCTGAAGAAGGTGCAGGTCCATCCCCTCCTTGAGAAGCATTACCCCTGACACCAGTGTCTGCCATCCTCTCTCCAGCTTGGCCCGGCTCAGAGCCCGAATCCCTGGCGGGTCCTGGGGGCGCAGAGCTGCCAGGGCAGCCCGGGGTGCCTTTGGGGGGGAGCCAGGGAAGCCGGGGGCGGACGCCTGGATGCGCTGGCCCTGGGCACCCTGGGGTGAGCCTTGGTGCAGTAAAACTCAGCAAACCGATTTGTTTGCTCAAGAGGGAGAGGTGAGCGGGTGGGGATGATCTCCACCCAGCTCTGGTTTTTAATGCACCACCGAGGCTGCTTCCTTGCTCTGTCGTTGTTTTCCCTGCTCAGTCTGCCCGGTGCTCTTACACCGAGGCTCCGAGCGCTCTCCTCCGCTGGCAGGATCCTCTGCGTATCTGCTGGCCGCTGTTTGAAGCAGGGCTGGTGCAGCTGGGCTTTGCTTTGTGGCTTATTTCACCCAAAGTGAACGGAGCCTGCTCACGGGGAGGCAGAGAGCCCGTCTCGCGTACGAGCGCCTCCTCCCCTCGCCGTGGCCTTGGCAAGGTTAGCTGCCCCTCACCCACCAAGGCCAGATGTCTGAGCATCTTCTGCCTGACCAGCGCTCCTCATGTACTCGGGGGGCCGGGAGCAGGAGGTTCCCTGGTGGAAGGTGCAACAGGAAAAGTTAAAGGAGGGGGAAACCAGTTCCTTCTCAGCTTGTGTCTGTGCTGGGTTCCTACGTCTGCATCTAGAGGGCAGGACAGGTACGTGCTCCGAGCTGCGCCTGAGCCAGCTGGTCTGTGGCCCCTGCCAGAGCCTCACCAGCCAAGATTTCTTCTTCTGGAGACAGAGCGTGTGGGCCGAGAGGGAGAGAAAGCGGTGATGCTGTGGTGCAAGCCCGTGCCCACTGCCGCAGAGCCGGCTGGCAGCCATGTGGCGATGCCGGCGTGTCCAGGTGGCTTTTTCCAGGAGGCAGGAGCCAGCTGGTGGGTTAAGGGGGGCACGAAAGCAGGTGTCCAAAGTCAATCTGCACGGTGCAAGGTGCCGGGGCAGTGGGTGGGGAGTTTTTTCCTCTGCTTCATGCAAGGGACAGTCCCTCTGCATTTAACTAGCAGCTTTGCAGGTTGGTGGCAAGGCAAAAAGCAGGGCTTGCGCCAGGCAGAGGTCTGTTAAAGGAGACACAAAGTACTGAAAATGGAGGCGTTTGCTATGAAGATTTAATACTTTAGTTATTTACATCCAGATCCAAGACTTCTGGCTTCCTGAATTCCCTCCCAAAGCAAATTGTTCCCTCGTTCAGGGTTTTTTTGTAGTATTTGTCCCTGCACTTCAGGAAATCAAACGGGAGAACTGCACCAGAAGAAGGCTGAGCTTTGTACGAGCTTGCCACCAGTCATCTGCCGTAAAGCTAAAATGATTATGGGCTGTCATCGTTCAGCCTGGGTATGGGCTGGCTGTCCTCCAGCCACAGATTTTTTGGCTAGTCTCACAGGTTTTGAGAACTGGAGAGTGTCTAAGCTCTTCTCACCAGGAGCAAGCGTGCCTGTTTTATAAATATTCGTTAGCTAACATCATTATGTCTTGCGATTTTATGGGCAAAACGTGTACTTTGCCATGCATGGGTTTCTTTCTCAAAAGCTCCAGCTCCTCACTTTGTGAGGTCTTATGCAGATTTGAAGCTTTTTCTTTTAAAACATGTTTTTATCCTTTGTGGTTGTGGTTGGGGAAATATATGAGGATGCCTCTTGGCTCAAAACCCGGAGGCAGTGTGAGGATGGCTGCCTTTTGATCAAGGCTCTTGCAAAAGAGCAAGGGCTCGCCCTGCCACGCTGCGAGCCTGGGGAGGCTGGTGGAGCACAACGGTGGAGGGAGACCCCACGCAAGAGTCATTGACCACCACTGAGGTTTGCAGGGTGGGTGGGAGGAAAGCTGATACCCCTCGGCTGGAGCAGGGGAAGGGTGTACCACTCCCTCTCAGGGGGCTCAGGGCCACACTTTCACCAAAACTGCATCTTCCAAGCTGCCCAGCACACCGCCCCCCGGCTGGCTGCCCAGGGGGGGCTCCCTGGAGGAGATGGGGGAAGCTTCTGGCTGTCCCTCTGGAGTGGAAGGGATCATTAAAATGCCTTGTTTCTCTTCAAGGCCAGTATTTATATTGAAAGCACCTGCATGTGAGTACTTGTACATGGCCATACAGAGTTGTTCTGTTCCTACAGGCTCTTGTCCAGACTTGGTGATGAGTAGAAGTGAAGCGTAAAGAGCAGGGTGGGGATGTGGTGTCCATAGCCCTGCAACCTGGCTGTGCTCACTCTGCTTAGTGCCATCAGCAGGAGGGGACCAACGCTCCGGCAAGCCGGCACCCCAGGACTGGCAGAGTGGTCTGCAGGTCCGGGGAGCCCTTGGGGTGTGCTTGTGCCTATCTCGGGGCAACGGGGTGACTGGTATTTGGGCTGGTTAAGGGTAAGGTCTTCAGGGCCTCTCGTGACTTTAAGTGCTGCTGTGGGCAAAGCCAGCTGCCAGCTTGTGTCCCCTTGCTCATGCAGCAGGAAAGCTGTGTTTCTGTGGTCTTGCCAGTCCTTTCTTCTTTTTTTTTTTTTTTTTTTTTTTTTTTTTTTGTGGCAGACGGAAGAGGCTGAGAGCACAGGGTCCCTGGCACAGGCATCCCTTGTGCCCACAGATCTAGTCCCACCCCTGCTGCTCCCTGCCTTGTCCAGCTGACTCCTCTTCCAAGGCCAAGCTCTCCAGCTACTTCTCCCTCTTCTCTTGCCACTATTGTGGAGCTCCAAGCCCAATTCCAGCCTCCTGTCCCATGCCAGCTCCAAGAAACCCCTCAGGGGGAGCTGGAAAAAAACCCCCCACATCCTGCGGTGTCCACTGGTCCAAAACCAGGGGAGCCTGCGTGTTCCCCTTCACAGAACCCACCATTGCTCAGAGAACTGACTGCATCTACCCTGGGGAACCTCAATACTGCCTGCAGCGGGCAGGTGCTGCGCGTGGGCAGCACTGACAGCATCAGCGACTGTGAGCAGCCTGCCCAGGGGCGGGTTTAGGCACAGCTGGTCATGCCTCAGGGTCGGCATCCAGGCTCTGCTCCATGGGCGTCATCACAAAATGGGGCAACCCTGCTTCCCAGACATTGAGTGCATCGAAGCCTCTCTGGAGAAAAGGAAGCGTGTCCTCATCCACTGCAGGGATGTTTACTCTCTGTGTCCTACTTGTGGCATTCGGTACCTGATGGTCAAGCACAGCATGAGGCTGCTGGCACTCTGAGTTTGTGAGCGTGCAGTACCCGCTGAATATCCAGGAGTGTCATCAGGACCTGCTGGTGAGTTTGGAGATGTCCCCGCAGCCTGGGGACATCAACATCATGTGCCTGAAGCACTCCCTGTCAAGGAGGATGGCATGGAGCTAAACAGACAAGGTGGCTGCCTTGTTTGGCAGCAGCCCTGGAGAGGAAAAAGCAAAAACCTAAACTCCATCTCACGGGTGAACGAGGTGACTGTAGCTGTGGGGTGTGTACGACAGCAGTGGCACAAGATGCAAAGGTGGTGGCCTTCCTTTGTGGCAGTTCCTAGAGGCTGGTGTCAGCAGAAGTAGAGTGTGGGGAGCTATTTTAGGAGTGCACTGCAGGGAATGTCCTGGGCAGACCTTGCTTTGCTTTGGCTTGATGTGAATTTGGGAAAGCAAAGGGCAGTCAGACGCTGGTTCCCTCAGTGGTCCTGCCTGAGCTTTTACCACGAGCACGGCTGCTGCTGAGGAGAAGGCTGTTCTTTTGCTGTCACCCTTGATATAGTGTCATCTGGTGTCACGTCACTCCATAGTGCCTGTCCACCTGGTGCTCATAGGATGCTGAAGAGGAGGCAAGGTGTAAGGGTGAAGGAGGTGCCCATGCTTGCATGGATCCATCAGGCTAATCCGTCCAACAGGTGGAGGTTCCCTGAAGGAGCCTGGCCCAGAAGTACCACGCAGGGCAGAATCTCCTGTGTATGCTAGGTCCTCCCTCTGCCTGGCCTTGCGGGATGGTGAAAGTCCTCTGGGAATGGTGGACCATACCCACGGCGCATTCCTCTAGCACAGGCGGAGGGGAAGGAGGGAAAGGAACAAGGTCACCCGTCCCATGGGAAAGGTACACAAGTGCGAATGGTGCGTTTGCTCCTGGCCCCTGCGCAATACCCTCACTCATACTTGGTATTCACAGACCGAGCTCCTCTCTGAAGGACTTGCCTTGAGCTTCTTATGTCTTCCTTGAGGTTTTCTGCAAGGAACTTGTTCGTTCACCACTCGAACACTTACACTACTTCCTTTGGAAACCTCTGCCAGTCTTCACGTTAACCATAGCTCCTAACGTTGGGATGGTTTGGTTTTGCTGTTTTTCCTGGTCCTCTCTGGGTTTCTTCCTCATGATATTCTGGGTCTTTGGCATCTTTCTTTTTTTGGGAGAGCCGCCCAACAGCTTAACCTCTGTGCAAGGTGGCTCCAGGGAAAGCCCCACGCAGACTTGGAGGCTTGACCTTCTGCTCACTCCGTTACCACACTCACCATCCGCTCGTTCTGCATCCTACAAACACACCCGTTGTCCTGCGAGAAAACTTCTGGCTTGCTTGCTTTGAACGTCTTTATTCAACTGTTTCAGGCCAACACTTGCCTATGACAAGGTGATAACCAAAACCTTGAGCTCAGAGCAAACCCCTCCTGCTGTGCTGCATGCCAGGACCCCAGGAGGTTCAGAAAGCCTTCATGCCACCAGGCTGAAGGAAATGCCTTGGCTGTGGGGAATTTCTGAATGGAGGACTCCCCCAGTTATGATCCCTTCACCAAAAGCTGGGCTGTTCTCTGGAGTACTGGTGGGCCAGCAGTAGCCAGAACGCCTGTAGCTGTGTTGAGAGTTAAAGAAAAGGGCTGTAGGGACTTTGGATAGAATAATAGAGTCAGTTTAAGTCCAGAGTCAAACCTGGCTTGTGGAACTGGCACTGAGAGACGTGAAGTGGCTAAGCCTTTCCTGAATGGGTGATTTTAGCTGTTGGCTGTTGAGCGTGGACACTGTCTGTCTGCAAATGTGCTTGCTTTGGTCTCTGTGCTTTCATTTTCTGAGAAACTGGCTTTAGCTGGGACAAGCAGACATTCCTCCTGCCAAACTGTCTGTTCTTTGCTGACGTCCAGATGGGAGGTGGATGCTGGGTGCAGTGATGCCTCTACCGATGAGCCTTCCTCCGCAGCTGCAGTGAGGGATGCTCCTGAGGGCAGAAACTGCTGGAGTTTGTGTTTTCTAGGTTGGCCTGGACCTGAAGACCCCTGTCTCCATTTGAGCTCACCATCTGGGGGACATGTATGTGCCGGAGGTGGGTGGGGACGAGGGCTGGATTGGCCTGATCCTTGTTACAGCTCTTCCCAAGCCCAGCTGCTTACTAGGTGCTGGCCCACAGCCATTACCTGGGAGCCCAGCTGAGGGCAAAACCAGCCGGAGCCTCTGCCCTGCACCTCCGCTGTGCATTTCCAGGAGTCTCACTGTGGACTTGCAAGGGGGTAGCTCAGACCTACAGGCCATCACACATTGTCACTGCGATGTTCACTACCCAAACCATCTACCTCTTGACGTTTGAGAGGGACAAAGCCCAGGACCCAACCTTGCCCACACCAGGGCTTTCTCCTTCTTCCACCTGCTACAGGGGAACCCCCCTGCAAGACACCAGCCCCCTCTCAAGGACACGCTCTTCCTTCACTGGCATCTGCAGCACAACTTGCACGATGCTAAAGGTGGTGAAACAGGAAGCTTGCAGCAGCAGATTTGCTGCTATCTATATAACATCTGAGGGGCGCCTGGAAACTATTGTCAGGGCCATGTCTGTATCAGCCTTAAAAAACCCCAGCTGGAAGGGGAGGGAGCGCCTGGGCTGGGGGAGGATGGGAGCTGTTTGGCCTCCTGTCTCCATGGGATCCCCTACACACATAGACTCCGTGTGCTGTGGCTGGCACTGGTGAGTATTTCCAGCTACATTTCCATCTGCCTCCCCTTCAGACCCATGGAGATAGGGATCTGGGGCATCCCACGGGAGCGATTACCTTTCTGCCTCTCCCAGCCCCTGTGCTGCTGTGAGCCTTGGGGCTGCCTGTAGTGGCTCCACAGGTTTGTTTTTAAAAAAACCTTGGTTGTGTTGAAATATTTTACACGGGGAGGAGCTGCAAATGCTTCCCGTGTGGTAAGTGAGGTTCGAAGAGCATGCTAATGATGGGTGGCTCACTCTGGGATTGCTTTTGCATGCACTGTCAGCAGTGGGTTGTGGGGTGCAGGCTCTTTCCCCCCTTCATTCCTGAAGGACAGAGCTGCTCCCAAGCCCTTGCAGGTGAATGGAGCAGTGCCCTTGTCCGCAGATGACCCACTCTGTGTCTCCAAGAGGATATTTTATTAGGGGCCTTGCAGGTGGATGGCTGCATGCAGGGAGCCCAGGCTCCCCACAGCCTTGAAGCCCTGTCTAGTGCGGCTGGTTGGTGGGAGGAAGAGGGAGAGGAAGGCTCCCTCCTTGGCACTTCCAAGGAAAAGCCCCTCCCCGGCTCCTCCGTTCGCCCACTCCATGGGTAGAAGCTGTCCTCCCCCTCCCCACCCCTCCACCCCTGGTGGCTGCCCTGTCCTCGGGGGCTGCCTGCCCCAGCCAAGGGAGGTGCACAAGGGGCTCTTGCACATCATTGGTCTGAGAAGGTCTCCATGCCCTTAAAGAGAAGGTGGATTTTCTGCTGAGCCACCCGAGAAGCCCTTTTATACCTCCTTACTCAGCCAGCTGCCAGCAGCTCGCCTGTCCGGCCAACGGGACTCTGATTTTCTCCTCCAGACTTGGGTGAGCTGTTTTGCATGTCTCTTAATGACCCAGCTTGCTCTTAGGGGGTGATGGGGAAGCAGATTCACTCACCTGAGTTTTAGGGTGATAAATACCAGGTGGAGGGTGACCTGCTGGGAGAAACGGGTGCTAATAAAGCCTCCTCCATCCTTTGCCTGTTGGAAGGGGTCTGTGCGTCGGCAAGTCTCCCTCTGAATTTTCCAGTGACCTTTTTGGTTTTATGCCTTCCCCTCCCCTGGCTGGCTCTGCTTTCTGGCTTGAGTGGCGAGCGGAGCCGAGGCTCCCTAGCACCGACCTTCCCAGCGCCATAGGACGCAGGATCCTTGCGTGCCATAACGCAGCGATGCTGCCTGCCTACACCGCTTCCTCCAGCTCCCAACCCGGTCCTCGCAGTGCCCTCCTCCCCAAAAGCACCCTTGGACAGGGTCTGAAATCCAAGTTTGCTGTGTCCTCCCCCAGAACAGGTGATTTAAAGCCCACGTTGCAGGCAGCGAGCCGCAGCCTGGCGTCCGTCCCCTCGCTTCCTCAGCATCGCTGCCACCAAAGCGGCTGTGTGTACGCAGGGCAGGGATGGAAGTAAAAATAGCTGGCGTTCCTGGGCCGCCCTGTCCCTCAGCTGTAGCCCAGCCACCTGCGGTGGCTTTTGCTTCGCATCGCCCTGACCTCCCTGAGTCACGGGGGCTGGCACCGGGAAAAGGCTGCCGTCCGAGGAGACAGCTGCAGCTCCTTCTGCAGCTCCCTGACCATTTTTAGAAGCACTTTTCCCCCCTCCTCTCTAAAGTAATGTGATGGGCCTGCACATTTTCCAGGATAAAGTTTCCTTGGCCCTGCAAGCTGTGCCTCCTCCCTCGGGCATGAGCCCCCATTAACACTTTGCCTCCCGCCGGAGCCTGCCAGGTCTGCCGACGGCTGCTCAGGACACTGCCTGCTCTGCCGGGGACTGTCTCACCTTGGCCTTGGCCAACACTCCTGCATCCTTCCATCATGAGATAAGAGCAAGAGCTATTGCTCTGCTGGAAAAGTAAAATCCTATTTACGGGGAAATAATTTACAACAAAATAAAGGTGCTCTTCCATCTCTTCCCTAATGTGCTGTGTCATACCTGTAAGATTTCCACTCAAAGGAAATGCAAGGAATTGTGAGGGGAAACTCTTTGTGCCTTTACCAACTCGACAAGAGCTTTCAACCCTGTTCTACATCGCCTGCGCTGAGGTCACTGCAGCAGCCCCCCTGCCCCGTGCAGGGGGTGCATACCCTGGTAGCAGCATCCCCTGGAGTCCTCCCTTGTCACCTGGGGTGGCTGCCAACCTTCCGCAGGCTTTGGGGTGTTTCTGGTTCATGAAGTGAGGCAAGACTGCATGGCAAAGGGAGGCAGTAAACTGAAAACAGCTTTTTCCTCTTCTTCCTTCATTGCATAGAACGGTTTCTTGGGGGTCAAACAAGAGAAATACCTGCAGGAATTACCGTCACAAATCTCTCTTCTTCTGGCTCAGCACCAGTTGGTCTGGCCCAGAAGTCCTACGATGCTGAGGTCTGTGTGGCTGTGAGTGTGCACATGTTTGGCCCTCACCCACAGACTGCAGCCTAGTTCCCTATACGACAAAAATTTGGGGAAGTTGGGAAATAAGACCAAACCTGTTCCTCTTTTTTTTTTTTTTTTTCTAGAGGAATCTTGCTTTGTTTTTAAACCCAAGAAAGTCACCACCAGCATGAATAATTGTGAACCTTTTTTATTGGTTTTCATTGCAGGCTCACAACCATCTAAAGCAAGATGTCTGAGTAAGTTCCCATGTTTCTGTCTCTAATACATTGTTGGCATTTAAAAACTTTTGTTCAACCGCCGACTTTTTACTCGTATTAAGATTCCTTCGCTTGTTTCCAGTTAGGATGCTAACTGCCTTTCTCTCTCCTTTCCCCTTTCTCTTCCTTCGCTTCCTTGTCCATCTGCTTTTCCTCAACAGTGATGAGGTAAGTGTGTTTCACCGGGGTTTTTCCTTTAGCGATGCTCATGGTATCATTCCTGGCTTCACCGTTCCTCCTTAGGAGGAGCTGCTGGGTGTGTGTGTGTGTGAAGAATGGTTCATGGCAAGGCTTTCTTGCTGACTCCTGGCAAAGATGGGAAGGAGGAGAAAAATCCCTTTTGAAGGCCTTTTCTGCCTCCTGGCTTGGGGTTAGATGCTTTTTTTCCTCCTTCCCTGCTTCCCCAGCCGGCCACGAGATGGTGCTGGGAAGGCGGTGGTCCAGAGCCACCTCTCCTCCATCACCCACCTACCACCCAGCCCCAGGTCAAGCATCCTCTCGCTCTTCCCCACACCCAGCACCTCATTTTCTGCCCACCAAGCACTGCCAAATCGCATCTCAAAGGCAATCCAGGGAGATCTGGATCCAGGGGAGCATAAGCAGGGTGGAGGTCGCATCCTTAGTACATTCTCCCTGGCTTCTGGCAGAGCCAGAGCAGTGATGGGCTCAAAGCCCAGGGGTGGCTGGAGAAAGGCAGGGGAAAGTGCGGGAGGGTTGTCAGTGGCTGTCAGTGAGCATCTCCTCTCAGCGTGTGTCTCCATCCTGCATCTCCGCTTGGCACCTCCCGCTACGTCCAAAACACCACAGGCTCAAGGTTGTCCTCACTGAGACAAAAGAGGACTTCAGGGACCCACAGAAACTCCCCAATATGGTGCTGACGTCCAACAGGTGCTTTTATTCCCCAGCAAACCCAGTGCCCCCAGAAAAGGCTTGGAGGGAGCTCTTTGCTGAGGTACCAGTTTTCAGATGGAGAATAAGCCCTGGGCTAACGGCACTCAAGGGATCCGCTCTGTTGTGGCCCGTGCCTGGATTCATACAAGCAAAATCCTGCTGGTTACTGGTGCTCGCATCTCTAAGCTGGATGCCTCTTCTCTGCAGAGTCCCCCAGCCCTGCCAGGAGGACCGCAGCCCCATTTGCCTATGCAAAACATGTGAGATTTTGTTACGTTTCGCTCTGCAGATCCTTATCCACTTCCTCCTCTGTGCAGCACAGACTCACCGAAATGCTGCTTTCTACTCCCCCGCCACAACATCAGATGTCAGGGTGTGTTTCCCCCGTGCTGGCCATGCTCAGCCTTGCTCGGTCCTCTGGGCAAAATGCTGAGGGAGCAGCTGCAATGCAGTGGCACATCGAAGTTGTGGCTTCCTTTTATAAATAGGAGACCTGTTGCTGCTGTTCCAGCACATCACGGGTACAGAAGGACAGGCTTGGTCTTCCAGGCTCCCCAAATTGTTTCTCACCTGGCATGCCAGGGTGAAGCCAGTCTGCACCTTGCAGCGTCGTGGCTCTCCATCTCTCCTGGCCAGAACAGCCTCCAGGCCTGCAGACCTTCCAGTTGTGTCTGTCCTCCAGCTGTGAGGAACCCCCTTCAGCATCACGTGCACTGGGTCTTTTCAGCTCCAACAAATGACACGAGAGATTCATGTTTTCACCTGCCTGGCCATCCTTCTCACCAGATGTGCCATGGACTGCTCAGAAGTAAAACCCACAGGTCCCGAGTGCCCGGGGGCATCGGGGCTGTTAGCAAAGTGAAGCACATGTCTGAGTGAAGAGGAAATTACAGAAAAGGCCAAAAGTCTCAGGAAGCCAAGTTTGAAGTTATATGCACATATCTTCATCATCCTCATTATCTTTTCCTGAGGCGCTTGGTAGGTTTTAGCTGGCAAAGCTGGGTTCAGCAGGGAGCTTCACCTTTGAGTGCCGCTGGCTTGGGGACCAACCGTGTGTCAAACCGTCCACCCCAGCTGGAGCCTGGCAGGGCTGCAGGTCCTCGGCGGGATGCAGGATTGCAGGGGGAAGGGGAACGGGAAGGGGAATGGGCAGCTGATAACCTGCTTTTCTCTTGTTCCTCCTTCTTGCAGAAAAAAAGGAGGGCAGCCACGGCCCGTCGGCAGCACCTGAAGGTATGTGGCACTGCTGGGGCTGGGCGAGGTGTGTCCTGACCACATCCTGAGCCAGCCAGCTCTCATCACTCTCCCTCCTGGAAGAGGCCATGATGTACAACGTGCCCCCCTCCCCCCCCTCCCCGCTCCTTACTGGGTCCCCACCAGTATCCCTTACCTGGAGATGCTGGTGTTGATGGAGAGCTCCCCAAGCTGCCTCTCCCATCAGAGCTCTCTCTCTTTTGCCGACCCCCTGTCCCCGTCCCTTGCCTCCACCCCATGCTGACCATCCTCCTGCTGCCTTCCAGAGTGCTATGCTCCAGCTCGCTGCCACGGAAATAGAAAAAGAAGCTGCTGCTAAAGAAGTAGAAAAGCAAAACTACCTGGCAGAGCATTGCCCTCCTCTGTCACTCCCAGGATCCATGCAGGAACTTCAGGTAGAGACTTCTTTAACCCTTTCGCTGTGCCAGAGCAGAAAAAATTTGGCTCCATCAGTCAGCCTGTTGGTTCTACAATGGTCTTCCCATCTTGTCCCCCTTCTCACCCCGGGTGCCCTGGAGCTGGCTGGGTTGGAACTGGCTTGAGAGGCAGCTGGAAACAAACAAACAAAAATGAAAAAAGGGTCTGGCTGGCAGAAAAGCTGTGTTTCTAATGGTGTGTTGAGGCAGCATTTGCATCCAGCCAGAAGCATGGAGACCAGGAGCTGGCCTGCAAGCTGCCCTTTGCTACCTGCCCTCGACACCGTCTGGTTTTCTAAACTGAGGTCTTTCAGAGTCAGGAGGGAGGAGTCATGTGTGTGGGTCCTAGCAGTCGACATCCCTCTGCTTTTCCTCCCAGGAGCTGTGCAAAAAGCTTCATGCCAAGATAGAGTCAGTGGATGAGGAGAGGTATGACACAGAGGTGAAGCTACAGAAGACTAACAAGGAGGTGAGTTTCCCCTGGAGCCATCCTTCAGTGGAGTCTCCAGCCCATCCTTCGTGTTTCCCTGCATGGCTTGGGTCCATCTCATGAAACCCCCGACCCGTTCTTTCTCTGTCCCCCTGCATTTCATCCCCCCACAGCTGGAAGACTTGAGCCAGAAGCTCTTTGACCTGCGGGGCAAGTTCAAGAGGCCACCCCTGCGCAGGGTGCGCATGTCTGCTGACGCGATGCTGCGGGCCCTGCTGGGCTCCAAGCACAAGGTCTGCATGGACCTCCGAGCCAACCTGAAGCAAGTCAAGAAGGAGGACACTGAGAAGGTACTCCTGCCCTCTCCCCTCTGCCCATATGGAAGTTGGCCCCTGTTTTTCGGGGCTCACGCCCCACTGTGTGATAGACAGGGTTGAGTGTAAGCCTTTCTCCATAATGTTTTTCCTGCTCAATATTTCCTCCTCTGGCACTCACGATGGTGAAAAAGGAAGGTGCAGCCCAAAAAGATGTACAGCATGGGTGGAATTGGGCTCCTTTAGCTGCCACGGGGTTTTTCATGGGTGGACAGGTGGAGAGCCTTGCCTGGGTGGGTTCTCACCCTGGTGGGCACCGCTCACACCCCTGTGCCCATCCCTCCCCCAGGAGAAGGATCTCCGTGATGTCGGTGACTGGAGGAAGAACATCGAGGAGAAGTCTGGCATGGAGGGCAGGAAGAAGATGTTCGAGGCTGGCGAGTCCTAAGCACCTGCCTCTCCACACTCATCCTCCGCTCTCTCCTGTCCCCACTGTACCCCCGGGCTCGAGGGCACCGCCTGGGTGCCATTTCTCTCTGGTTTTGCAAAGAGCTGCATCCTGGCAGCAGCGGTGTAAATAAAGCTTTGGTGGGAGAGCTGGGTGTTGCATGCCTGGGGGACCAGACCCTGACCTGTGCCATGGTGCCGGCAGGGTCTGACCCTGCCGTGGGGGTCCTGGTCTGGACAGGGAGGCTTTGGCAGGGACCGTGCTGTGGGGATGGGGATGGGGGACCTCTGTGCTGTTGGTCCCCCTCTGAAGCTGGGGATGCTCATCCCCCTCATTGCAGAGGAAAGGGTGAGGCTGTGGCACCAAGCTCTGCTGGCATCCTCGTGCCAGGCTGTAACACTGGCTCCTGGCCACCTCGGTAAGAGTCCGAGCCCTGGGCAGGTTGTAGAACCTCCACCCGTGGTGGCAGCAGCAGGAAGCTTGGGGAGGGAGCAGGGCCAGGAGCGGTGCTGGCTGGGGGCAGGAGCAGACCCTTCGGCTCCATCGTGCTTTCAGAGGTGTGAAGCCAGGGCGAGCTCAGCAGCTCCTGCAGCAGCACCCTGGTCCTGGGGCACTGCAGGGCGCTGTGTTTGGCGCTGCTGGCTGTCCCCAGAGTGGTACGGGCACTGTGTTTGGTGCTGCTGGCTGTCCCCAGAGCAGTATGGGCGCTGTGTTTGGCGCTGCTGGCTGTCCCCAGAGCAGTGCGGGCACTGTGTTTGGCGCTGCTGGCTGTCCCCAGAGTGGTATGGGCACTGCAGCTGGCACTGCTGGCTGTCCCCAGAGCAGTATGGGCACTGTGTTTGGAGCTGCTGGCTGTCCCCAGAGTGGTATGGGCACTGCAGCTGGCACTGCTGGCTGTCCCCAGAGCAGTATGGGCACTGTGTTTGGAGCTGCTGGCTGTCCCCAGAGCGGTACGGGCACTGTTTGGAGTTGCTGGCTGTCCCCAGAGCAGTATGGGCGCTGTGTTTGGAGCTGCTGGCTGTCCCCAGAGCGGTACGGGCACTGTTTGGAGTTGCTGGCTGTCCCCAGAGCAGTATGGGCGCTGTGTTTGGAGCTGCTGGCTGTCCCCAGAGTGGTACGGGCACTGCAGCTGGCACTGCTGGATGTCCCCAGAGCAGTATGGGCGCTGTGTTTGGAGTTGCTGACTGTCCCCAGAGCGGTATGGGCACTGCAGTTGGTGCTGCTGGCTGTCCCCAGAGCGGCGTGGGCGGCAGGGCCAGCAGTGGGTCACCCTGCTCCCTGCCGTGGTGGGGATGTCCGTACCCCTTGCTTTCCCCTTGGGTTAGCCCAGAACTTCCTGATTTCGAGCCACCGGCAAGACCTTAAAATAGTCCTAACAGTTTTTTAAAAAAATGAAACCCCCCATTTTGCCTTCCCTCTGCCCCATCCCCCCATGAAGCTTCCGGCACAGCTCACTTCTGCCGAGCGCAGGAAAAGTGAAACGCAGCCCTCGCACCCGAGCTGTCCGTGGGGCTGCCGCGCCAGCCAGGGGAGAAGATGTCAGACTCGGAGGGGTGCCAGAAGGGTGCAGAAGGTGTGAACCAAGTGGGAGATGAATCTCCTGGGGAGAGCGAGAGGTGAGGCCTGGGGACCCAGTACCCCAACACCACGTCTGCCTCCCGGGAAACTGGGAGGCTGGAAAACTGGGGGGGTGGGGTGGGGTGATGGTGGGGAAGGAGGCTGCGTGGCCGAAATGATGATGACCCATGAGGCTGGAATGGGTCAGATGCTCTTGCAGGCTTTTGACAAGCTCCTCCAGCTAGGGAGAGGCTTAGGCTTCCTAATGGTCTCATCTTTGAACTTCAAAGCCCCTGGGAGGGGGTTAATTAAGCAGGGAACCGCAGCTCCAGCAGCGGGCAAGCTCAGCGAGGGCTCTGGTGACCTGGACCTGCTCCATAGCTGCATCAGCTCCATCTCTAAGACCAGTGGGTGATCTGCTGCCTCCCCTCCTTGCAGCAAACGCCGGGCACATCTGCTTTCTTGCTGTGTCCCCTATGTCTCTGACCAAATTAAGCTGGCAATGTTTTAGGCTAGCTGCTGTCAGGTTGTACATCACCCTGTGACTCCGCTCTGCTCTGTTGCTTCATCAGCAGAGATCGTAAATTCTGGGGTCTGTTCACTTGAAAAAAACAGCTTTCCATAGGGGTTAGAGAGGAGAGATCAGCAGCAGAGCCCACATCTGTCTGTGGTGGAAGCAGGCAGAGATAAGCTCGGCTGAGGTGTATCACCCAGAAGTACTTAGGTTTGGACTGGATTCAGGCTGAGCATCCAGGGAGCTTGGGGGGTTGCCTGATTTTTCGCCTCCAACTTCAAAGCTTGCATTAGCATTTCCCTCCAAGGCTTCTGAAAGCCAGCGCAGTTAACGTCTTCGATAGGAAAAAAACCCCAAACCCTTGAGTGACAGCGAGAGGAGAAAGGCGCATCACCTCCTGTCACTGCTGGTTGCAGTAAGTAAGTGTTTTGGCTGACACCTGACAGCAATTAGCCGTGGCTGAAGGCTTCACTGGAAGCTTCAAAAGGTGCTGGAAGGCTCCGTGCGCGCTCCCTGCCGAAACAAAGGGGAAGCCTCGGCTGCTGGGGGAGCACGGGGGCTTCTCAGCACCACGGATGCGGTTCCCAGCGCCGCTCCAGCCCGGCCGTGGCCTGCCGGCGGGCTCAGCTGGCCCTGGGGGGCAGGGGGCAGGCGGGGGTGGCCCAGGGCAGTGGGCACAGGTACGGCAGGAGCTGCTGCTGGGGCAGCGGTGGCTTGTTCCCTCCTGCGTTCCCTGCCTGAGCTTCAGCTAAACAAGAGGCAGCAAGAAGGACCTGCAAGGGGTCGTTCGGCAGCACTCCGATGGCCTTTAGAAACGCGTTTAAAAAGTGCGTATGTGAACAGTGGCAGCAGGGCGGCATATCCTCCCTAGCTGCATTTTAGAATTTTAATGGAATGTGAAACTTGATGGCAAAAGTAGCGAGAAAAATAACTTCCTTTTGTTTTTTTCTGCAGAGAATTACTTTCCCTCCCAATTTAGGTAATAGTTTCATGTGCAGCTCTAAACTTCTCCTGTTTTTACTTGTGCTGTATAAATACTTGCTGGGCTCTGGTGATTTCCACTCCCAAAATGGAGGAAGGAAGTGTTTACTCGCTGCTTGGGGCTACCTTTTGTCACTCTGTGGCTAGCTCAGCTCTCTCATCCCCTCTCCCTGGGGACAAAGCTCTTTGCTAGCTGACCCGTGTATGGATGGAGTCAGAACAGTGCTCCTAAGGCAGCTTGGGGCATGCTGGAGGTGTGAGCAGTGATGGAGCTGCCTGGAAAGTAAATCCCAAGGCTCCGTGGTGTAAATGCACAGTGAGGAGATATGGGGAGAAAAAAGGTGCTGGGTTTGCTTAAGCAATGAACCGTATCTAGCTGTGCACGTGTATACAGAAGAGGAGCTTGCATTAGAAAATGTCCTAGAAATCCTAATTTGGGTATAGCTTACTCTGTTTCCCCGTACAAACAAGGACATGCTGGCAAAGTCTTGGTAACACCAGTGTAACACCACCTGAAGCAAACTGGTGTTACGCTCTCTTCCACGGCCTGGAGCTGTTCTATAGGAAACCGCTGCGGTGTGAGCCTGATGCGAAGCCTTCCTGCAACCAGCAAGAAGCTGGGGGGGCTCTGGGGAGGTGGCTGCTTGGGGTGTCCTGTCTTGATGGCGGGAGGTTGGGAGCCTGCTCGGTGTTGGGTCTGTCACTTGGAGCGCTCCCCACGGAGCTCTGGAGGCTCCAGCAGCCCCTGACCTGAGCTGCTGCGCTCTTGTCTCTCACGGATGCTTGCACCCGTGCCACAGCGCCGCTGCTGCGCCACGTCTCTCTTGCCTGTGGGGTCTGAGAGGAGAGATGGGCTTTGCCCAAATTCCCTGGGGCTTCCCGGCCGGTGAGCCGCCGGGAGCCTGGGCAGCCCATGTATGGTCACCGCCTGGGGACAGCCCTGCGGCGCGAGCCCTGGGCTTTTGCTTTGCCACGTCTGTCCCCAGCTGTCCTGAATTCTCCACATCCTTAGAGGAGTCTCGAGGGTCCTTGCTGGGATGACTGCTGTTGCTAAGTATACCCGTGGCTGGAAGGGGGTTGTCTGGGGAAACTGATATGTGGAGAGTCTTTGGACCCCTCAGCACAGCGGGTTCCTTGGGGAGGGATGGCTGATCCTTGCTCGGGGGTTACCGGTCCCAGTTTGACCCAGCTGGGCTCATTGAAGTGGAAAGATAGTGGGGAAACGAGCAGGGGAGGGCCAGATGGATAATGTAATGAAGCTGGGCAAGACTTTGTTTCCAAATTGGATATGGATGCCCTGGCAGGGGCATTAGGGATAAAGAACAGTCTCTAATGATAGGGAGGTATCAGGTGCCTTCACTGCCCCTTTCTCCTTGCAATAAAAAATAAATTAAAAATAAAAGCCTGCCTTGCCTCTGAGCTTAGTTTGCAGTGTAAAGCTATGGGTGTGGAGGTGTGTGCATCAAAGTAGGGGATTGCCCAGCAGCCTTTATTTGAATTGCATTTTCTTTAAACCACAGAAGACTCTTTGCTGGCTGGAGGGCTTGCTGTTTTAAAACTCGTGGGGTGAAGTCTGGCTCCGAAACTTGTGGAATCCCTTGCCCCTGGACATTGGAGAGGCCTGGCTGTGGGGAAGGCTGGGCTGGCTGTGCCTGGGACCACGCTGGGGGCTGCCAGGACAAGGTTTTGCCAGACCAGCATTGCTGGCGTGGGGTGAAAAAGCACATCTACTGGCTGCGGTGGTGCTGGGGCTCCCGCTGCTCTGGAAGAAAGGGGGCAGAGGCACAGCCCAGCCTGCACCCCTGGGGTACCCAGCCCCTCTGTCTGGGGTGGGGGCAGGCGTCCCCCGGCTGCATCCCACGAGGGGGCGAGCTCTGCTTGGCCTGATTTGTTCAACAGCACCGATAATCCGCAGCACTGAGGAAGGCGATGTCCAGGCAGCCTGGGGGCACGGCAGGGCTTTATCGCTTGGTGGAGCAGGCAGGCATCCCTCGGTGCACATGTCACCGAGGGAGAGCTGCTGTCAGAGGGTGCTGTGGCACTTTGGTTCAGGGAGGATCCTGGTCTTGGGACCCCTCAGGGTCTGTTTGCAGCCCCCCTGCCCACACGGGTTAAGCTGTGTGGACTTTCCCAGGTTTGCTGCAGCTGACACAGGATGAGTGCTGCTCCCTGGGCATGGCTGAGCTCAGCCTAGAGATGTGCGAGGTGTGCGGGGGGCTGGTTTGGGAAGGTGGCAAGGGAAGAGGGCTTTTCTTCTACCCCCTGGTCTGGGCGTCCTCCCCAGCATGGGCGTTTTCACGGTTGTGCTGCTTCGGAGGGTTTCAGGCCTTTCCCAAAATCTGAAAGCCCTTTCCCTAGCAGTAACTGGAAGTGTAGAAGGTGGCAGCAAAGTGGTTAACCTTGGCATGCCCTGGGGATCCTGGGCCCCTCAGCTCTGACCTCCACTGACCCCGCTAACCCAGCCCTGGAGATGCTCTGCCTGCATCCCCCCCTGCATCCCCTGTCACATCCCTCACCCCCATGACCCCACGCCCAGCTGCAGGGTCCACACGGCAGCTGAGCGGGCTCCTTGCTGCCTCGGTGCTCTCCCCAGCACTGGGCTTGCTCCCAGCCAGGCACTCATCCAGCCTGGCTGCAGCCTCCAGCGGGACGCTGACTCGCAGCTGGGCAGACCTCCTGGCCGGGAGGTGCTCCGAGGCCTTGGTCGTGTCACGTTTTCGTTGGGAACAGCTTTTTCTTTGGAGGTGGCCTGAAGAAAGTTGTTGCCCAGGTGGGGACTGGTGGCCACCAGGCTTCGGGGAGTGTAATCTGGCTCCAATGGATGGTGCAAACCTGTTGTGGTCCTCAGGGGCTCGGAGGAAATGCCGCAAGGATTTGCTGCTCTCCCTGCAGCTCCCCAGTACAGTCTGGCTCCGTGAGCCTGGCCGGGGAGGACGGTGCCTGGCGCAGGCGAGGGAGGGCTCTGCTCTGCCCAAGGCAGCACCCAGCTCGTGCAGCAGTGTTGACCTCCCATGGCTGTGGTTCCTGTTCCCTTAACATGAGTCCAACAAGTTCCTCATCATGCAGAGTCTTTGGGTTCACTGAGGAGGTGCTCTGGCATCCTTTGAAGCCAAAGGCATGGGGTATGGGTTCTCGTGGGGTGGTTCTGTTCTCCTCAAGCCCTTCACAAGGAGAAACGCAGATCAATGCGAGGAAGCACAGGGGTGAATTTGTATGATGGGGACTCGGGGGCCTCCTTAGCCAGGTTGTGTTCTGGATCATGGTCATCTGGTGTGTGGGTCAAAAATATGTCCTAGGAGGTCCTGTGCATGCTAGGAAGGCAGCTGTCCTGCACGGCACAACTGCAGTACGATCAGTACTAGAACAGCACCTACAGTGCCCAAGCAAGGTCAGGGTGTCACCGTGGTGGATGCTCTGTAGCTATCCCAGTAGCTCCTGCCTCGGAGCAAAGAGGACAGGTTATCTGTACTGCAAGGCCAGCCAGTTGAGCCTGAGATGTTTAGGAAGGGGAGGGGATGCCCTAAAAGTAGGACTCACCCACTGTGGACTGGGTACCCAGAAGAGGTGGCTTGTCACATTGGGCCCATGTGACATCTACCAGGCTTTGGCAGGTGTCTTAGGTAACCCAAGCCATCCTCAGTGGCACTTGACACCTATGTTTAGGCACCTGAATTGCTCGCTGATTGCCCAATATTTCCTAGGAAGTACAGGACACTGCTGAGATTTGAGCCGAGCTCTCCTGAGGCTTGGCCAGGGATCTCAGCCTGTCCAGGTGCTCCACAGAGGCTCAGTCGCGAAGGGGTTAACCAGCCCTGCTTGGAGCCCGTGTGTGTTTTCCTTGCCAGTGTATCCATCCTAACACACACCAGATGTGTGAGGCAGCTGCTGGAGTGTCTTAATCCCAGGTTTCGGCACTCGGAGTGGTCTTTCTCGCAGGCAGGTCTGCAGTGGTTTTCGGGGGGCTCCACCGCTGCTCGTGCAGTGCCTGGGCAGGGAGGCCAGCAGCCCCCGTCCTCTGCAGGAGAATTTGTGGCAAGGCGGGATGAAATATCTTCTGTTATTTGCTGCTTGAAACAAGTCCCTCCTGGGATGGGCTGCTGGGGCTGGCAGCAGAGCTGATGCTGATAGCTCTGTCTTGAGTCAAATGGGGTGAGTATAAACCCAGGAGCTACTTGGGCTCACCTGTCTCAAAGGAGCAGTGGTGGCTCGTACGGATGGGTAAAGATGAAGGTAGATGAGCAAACCCAGTTGGAGTTATTAATGAATGGAAATGGCAGCCAGTGGGCTTCTTGATTGGTGACTTGCACCCAGTGGCTTAAAAACTCGGAGCCACCTGGGAGCGACCGGTCTGAGATGTGCAAGACTGTCTATTTGGAGCTCAGTTGAGTTGGATTTCTCTTGCTATTGCACAGATGTGCAGACCTGAATGCTTTTCTACATCAGCACCATCCCACCGCCTGCCATAAATCTGTGCCAGTTTGCATCAGCTGGAGGTCTCCGGTTCTTTTGCTTACACTCTCAATTTGAAAATGCATCCTTTGCTAGGGGTTAATTCTGCATTACGAGAACCTTCTCTCCCAGCTCTAGGTGTATGTTGCTTGCTGCAGCTAAATAGACAGTATGTGCAACGGCTTTTATCAAGCCCTTGCCAGACAGTTTGGAAAATATGATCTCTTCTTCTGTGCTTGTGCATGCATGTGCTTTTCTGCTGCAAAAGCAGTTTCCAGTGAAAGCTTGCTCCAGAGCCATTAGCATCGAGAAACGCTAAACTATTGACAGACCCCCAACAATCACAGCCGCCAGCCGTTTGGGAGTGGCAAAGTTCTCCCCCAGTAAAATTGATGGCAGTAATAATTTCCTCTTAAGAGAAATGCTTCCTTGCAGTTGCCACTTAGCTTCACGTACCCAGAGCCGAGAGCAGTGTGCCTGAGCTGAGCTGCCCTGAAGGACAGACTAATGCGGTACAGGCTGCGCACCCCTGCTGCGCTGCGGCTGCTCCTTCCTCGGGGTGGCATTTGTCCCTTCTGCTGCTTCTCCGCTCCAGTTGCCGTTTTCCTGCATACAGCCTTAGCCGTCCCTTGTGGAGAAAGGCTCATCTTGACTTTTCTTTGGGTCTCACTTGGGGACATTAATGACTCTCCTCCCTCTGGATGGAGGCACTTGTTGGTCTTCAGATGTCTTGGATACGTGACGGTACTTTTGCCCACCCTTTCATCGCAGCTCCCACCCTTTGCCCAGCTTGGTGAGGGAGCCATGGGTGGATATTGGGAAGTTGAGATGAGATGCCTTTCCCCAGGACAAGGTGCAGCCTGAGGTGAGGATATAGCCTGGAAGCAGGAGCTGTCAGATGATGCTTGGGGGTTCCTTCTTATCCATTAGTCTACCCTGACCCCAGCCAGAGTAACCAGCCCGGCAGCATGAGGCAGGGATTGATGGTTGCTAAAACCGCCTGCGTTGCACAATGCGGTGCTACATCACAGCCCCAGGCCAGCTGCAGATGAGCTAATAAGTTTATATCGGGCAGAAGCTGTATTTCACTTCTTGAAAGCTGTGCCGCGCTGGTCAGCTGAGCAGTGTGGCTTAGGCACCGGGCTGTTCTCGCACAGCGCTGCTACCTTACAAATCAACCAGATGTGTTGCTTGGCTTTGGGTGATGCTGAAATGCATCGCACAGAGGCCACTTGGTGAAAGAAGGTGGTGCCTCTATTACAGGTTGCTCCTCTCTGACATTAAACACGGGAGAGGTCTGAAGGTGTCCGCGGCTGCCCGGTGTCCATCTAATCCACCTAGCCAAAGCGAAGGTCACTCCATTTATTTTCAATGGACATTCAAAGTTCAAATTCCTTCAGCAGCTTTCCAGACCTTGGTGAGCAAAGGCTAGTGACGAGGTGATGTGATGCTCTGAGGCGGCCTTTTTTAGTCATTTCCTACAGCATCTGCCGGCGGTGGGACAACCTCCTGGCAGCAGTTCCCTACAGCTTATTCATCCCGGCAGGAGCCCTTTGTCCTGCTTCTTGGCCCTAAGGTGGAGAGGCATCCCAAAGAGATGGAGCCAAGCTCCTCGGGGCCAGCAGTTCTCCTCTTGTCCTGTAATGACCCTCCTGCGTGGGCTGGGAGTGTCTTATCTGCAGCCATTGTTTTGTCTTCCTGTCTCTTTCCCAATGGCTTTGCTGATAGAACCTAATATATAGATATGGTGCCTGGTGCTGGCTGCGGTAGCCACGCTGGCTCGCCATGCCGGACCAGCTGCACCCCTCCAGGGCTTGGCTGAGTCACTTGGCCTTGGTCCTGGTCTGTAAAACCCAGATGGTAGCTCACCGTGCAGCTCAGGTGTATCCCTCTGCGCTCGCGCAGCACCCAGCGCAGCAGGGGCTCTGATGTCCTTCAGCTGTGCTGGGCTGCCCGGTTAATGCTCACACCACCCCTCTTTACTTCCCTCCCCTGGCTTTTTTAAATCCAGCTTTTGAATGTTGCATTTGGTTCCTTCTCCCTCAGTCCCCTCATCCTTTGTCCTCGTGTGTATCACCCTTGGAGCAAAAGCACCTTCTCTTACAAGGCTTGTAAGCTCGTGTCTTCCCCTCCCTGGCAGGGGAAGTGAACTCCTGGGATATCAGGTTTATGGATGTACCCATGAGGTGCCCCGGAGGGAAGGTGCCTCCTCCATTCTGTGTGAGGGTGAAGGCAGCCGTGGGGTGGGTGAAGAGGGATGCGCCTTCTAGACCCAGCTTCCTTTCCCTCTCATTTTTGCCTCCTTGCATGTCACAGGAAGAAAGTCATCGCTGATCCCAAGCCAAGGACTTCAGACTTACTATGACACGGTGCTTGTTGACTCTTTGGACCCAGCCCACAATTATACATGTTCTTCGTGTTGTTCCTCTGAGCGCACGAGCCAGGCAAAAGCTCTGGGCCAAGACAGCCCCCGCCTACAGCACCCCTTCCCTGAACACCCATGGTGTCACGCGTTGGCTTGGGAACGTCCCCTCCTGACCCACAGCCTGGGCAGAGGAAGGCTTGCTGGGGAGCATCATTGGGACTGGGCTCCTTCCCCTGCACCCTGAGCTCATCGCACAGACGAGATGCCCTGACAGCATGTTTCTGGCACTTGTAACGAGCTGTTCTGGTGTGAAGGAGATAACGCGCTGCTTTTGGCTGCTAGACACCCTGTTTCCTTGGGATTGTCTCTGGCTGCCTGCTTTGGCCTCTCTGGCTGCTCAAACATGAGTGCTTGGCAGAATGAGCTGGACTGAGCTAACCGGGAGTTAGGGATGAAGGTGAGATGAGCAAACCCTATCCATCAGGCTTAATGTGGAAACCACACCATCGATGCAGCTGCCGTGCCAACCGGTGTGCCCCTTTCACTGAACTGGGGCTCCCAGGGGGCTGGACCAGTGCTGACATCTGCCAGGTTGGTTTCAAAGTGGGGGTTGCATGTGCATGGTGAAGAGAAGTTGGGGAGGCGTGACGATAGGGAGAGAGGTTTGGGGTGGCAAAGGGAAGGAGGCACCACTTCAAAGGCAAAACAAGGAGACCTTATCTAACCCCTCGTCCTGGGGGGGCTGCTGGTGGAAGCACAGGGTCTCTGGCTGAGACAGGGCTGCTTAGTCCTTGCTGAAGAGGTGAGACTGTTCCTGCAAGACCATCTCCTCTGGGTGAGATCCCGACACTGACATGCAGGCATGGACCTCTGGAAACCATGCTGGCAGCTGATGGCACCTATAAAGAACCGGCTCTGGAAGTGACTGTACGTCAGGGCTCACGCTGACAGTGCTCTGCATCCCAACAGTACTGGAGATTAAAATTGCTTGGGCTGCATTTCTTTGCTAGCAGGACTCGAGTCTGTTTGTTTCTTCTTTTCCTAGACCATGTGTTAGCCTCCAACTGATTTTGCAACTAGTCCTACATAGCAGAGTGATTGTGTAATTAACGGGAACTGGTGCGGCCCTATCTCTCTGGGACTCCCGCCCTCCTTCCTGCAGCGATGGAGACAGACTTGCTGCCTCCCGACGTGTCACCTTCTCGGCTTCCCCTGCTGCTGGGAAGAGCTCTGGGAAGCTCTCCGGTGCTCTGCAGTGTGTTTCTGGGTGCTCCACGCATCCCTGCTCCTGTAGTGGGGTGTGGTTTTGCTGCAGAGATTTATGGTGGTTCTCCTAGCTTAAACTGTGCCAAAAAATAACAGTTGAATTAATTCTTTGTTTTTCTTCCTGCGTCTGCTGTACTCCTACCCGCTTCCTGGTGGGACCGGGAGGTTCGTTTCTGTGAAAGAATACAAGCAGCTGTGGGACTGATGGTGACCTTACTGTTCTTGGATGCGTGGTATGACTCAGACCGATGCACCTGGGCTCGGCAGCGAGTGAGGGAGGCCAGGGGAGAGAAGGTGCCTCTGTTCTGCAGGGCGATGGTGTGGGTTTTCTCCTGCACTGCTCTTTCTTCCGTGGTCCCTCAGGCCCAGCCTCTGTGCTTTTGAATAGTGGGTTGAAATGCTCCCCACCCCACGGAGATGGGGACAGTGACTCTGTCCATGTGTCACTTAGTACACAGTTCCCTCCCCTCTTGCAAGCTGTGAGTTTAGAGTGTCCTGCTCTGCTCTCCTCCCCCGTGGTCCAGCAGGACCCTGCTGACGATGGAAGAAGGATGCGTTTTCTTGCCATATCTGATGTCTTTCTCCAAGATGAAAGCCAGGAAGAAGGGCAGAAAACCTTCCCCAGAGGTCAAGCAGCACAGCCACCTTGTGCAGGCAGGAGGATTCTCCAGGCAGAGCTCAGTACCAGGAATTTCTCTTCCCGGAGCAATGCAGAGCTCAGCCTGCTGCCTGTTGCAGTGTAGGGACCCTTTTCCTCACTGCTTTCACTTCTGGTATTTCCAAATGATCTTAGCACCTTACACCATAAGAGCTAATGTCAAGACCTCTCTCTGGTCCTGGATTTCATCACCCAGGCGTGGTTTTTGTCAGCCATGAAGGCCCCCATCTCTGAGAGGCAGGCAGTCCTGCACTTGGGGTGGAAGTCTGCCAGGCGCTTGCAAGACGAGGAGCTCACACGCTGGCACGTTCCCGGAGACAACCCGGCTGTGGAGGCAAGGCGCTCTTGCTGGGGGAATCAACAGCTTTTCGCTCTGCCTGTTTCTCTGGAGGATCTCACCTCCAGTAGGTACTGGTGTGCCATCGCCTCTTTCCCGCCCCGCAGCCAGCAAGCTCCTGCCTTCTCCTGGTGACAGGGCTGCATTCCGCCTTGCCCCTCCTCAGCTCCTGCGGATCGCTCGGCATCCCTGCCTGAAATAAGAGTGCTGCTGTGATTTCATCTAGTCCCCAGTTGTTGCTGGCCCATGGCTGCCAGATTTGTCTCTGCCTGCCAAGGCACCTCCATCTTGCACCCTTGGCTGCCCTGGACCATGGGACTCACTGGCAGGTTTGGGCTGATTCTCTCAAAAAAGAAAACCCTATAGGTGCCTACTTCATCTCAGGTCTGTGGGCAATTGTGGTGAGGTCAATAGGAGTGTTCACATGCTAAAATCTAATTACTCCTGTAAGTACTTGCAGGGCTGGGACAGGCTCTTTTTCAGAGACGAAGACCTTTTGTGGTGGATCTCTTGCATCTTCTCACCAAATTTATATGGAAAAAATGCAGTGTGACAGCATCTGAGCAGCCCACAGAGTGAGGCCAGCATCAATGTCTCTGCTTAGCGGTTTTTGTTGTTCCTGATCACTTAGGGGGTGCTTAGTAAATAACTGAAGAAAAATAAAAAGCTGTTTTGAAATGAAGAGACAGTGGGAAGGAGGGAAGGCACTTCCTTCTGATCTGGCTTTAATGACCTTCCTTTTTATTAAGATTTCTGGGTGTATTTCACAGGCACTTCCCCATTTCAGCTTACCAGGCGGCAAGAAACACTTCTGCAGAAGTGATTGAAAAGAAACATTTAAATGAGATGAGAGGGACTGAAAGCAGGAGGAGGGTAAGGGGCTAAGCAGGCTGGTCCCATCATAACTGCTCCCATCTCGGAGACAGCCAGAGGAATTGTCCCCCTTCCCGGGGGGGAGCATGGGCAGGCCATGCCATGAGCACCATGGTTTGCGGGTATAAGGAGGGCTGGAATTTGCTAGGTACAAGTGCAGGCACCTGCCAGTTTGCTAGAGCAGGAGATGTCATCCCCAGAAAAGGCAGATGTGGAGCAGGAATGTGAGTTAGGGAAAAATAGCCGCTTTTTTTTTTTTTTTTCCCAAGACTG